>NC_081412.1:713148655-713503655 GCF_030272615.1 Cryptomeria japonica
AGACAAAGATTACAATATTTCTCATAGAATAACTCAAAAATTCAAATCTTCTTACCATGCATCTTTCAAGGGGTCCGAAAATAGATTTACTGCTATGATCCCCTTAGGTCTATTGAAAGGCTTAATTCACCAGTGACAGATTCTCCACACTGGTTGAAGGATTAGGTTCTTCTAAAGGCATATCATCACTTTTCTTTTTCTAGATTTAGTTCATCTCTTCTCTGGTTTCCTCAACATTTACCTTCTGCTTACCTTTCTGGTCTACAACATCATTAACCGGTTTGTTCTTTCAAGTTCTACAAAACTTCACCATTTGTCCCGATTTGTTACAATGATAGCGGGTCATTCCAGATGATATCCAAGGTCCTGCATTGCCTCTTCCAGTTCTCCTTCTGCAGTTCATAGCCACATGACCATAATTTTAACAAATGGTGCAAATGACATTAGTTACCTTTTTCATTTTAAATGGACTAAACCGGTTGACATAGGGCTTTGTCCAGTTCATGTTACCCCAGTTGTCATAGATTCTCCTTCTGTTACCATTAGATCTTGGATTCATGTGAGGTATTGGATTATAAGCTCCATATCTGCATTCAATTGATCTATGTCCATACATGTTTCATGCAAAACAATGACCTTCAAATATCCTAGATACATACCAAGTATTTGCATTGTAGCATGTATTCTTATTATGTTTGTTTCTACACACATTTGTAGTATGTCCAGATTTATAAACTTTCTTATGGGCAGGCTTATTAAGATTAGAAGAAGTTTTACCTTTGTGTATGTTGCTCTTTGTACCAGAAAACTCTCCTTTCTCAGATGTATTAAAGCCTAGTCTAGATGTATCACCTTTCATCCTCTGAGATTGGATCTACTCATCTAGCATAGAAGAAATCTTATTGAACTTTTCCAGCTTTCCATAAGCCTCAGTGAGATCTTTGGTAAGATCTTCATTGTGTTTTGTAAGAATCTCTCTTAGGGATGAAGTCATTTCAAGATCTAGTTGTAAAGTGTCTTTTTCCTCTTTTTATGCAAGCCAATGCTCATGCAAAGTTGCATTCTCTTGTTTGATCTTAGCAATCTCATGATTTGTTTCTTTGACAAGGTCTTTAGATGCCCTCCTAGCTTCCAGCTCTTGACTCATGCAGATAGTTAGGGCTTCTAACTCTCTTCTCAAATTTAGCTTCTAATCATTCAGTTTTTCAACTTCTTCAACTAACGCATCAATGTTAGCTTCATCTGATGAACTATTATCAGATATATCCAATAGTTGTTAAGTCAACTCTCTCCTTTTGACTTTTGAAGCTTTAAATCTGACCCTTAGGATTTCAAGCTCATCCTTGGTAGCTTCAAGCATTCTAGTCATCTCAAAGTAGCTCATATCCCCCATGGTGGCTTTAGAGTTTCCTTCCAAGTGATTAAACCTTAAAGAAGTTTGGCTCTGATACCAATTGATAGACTTATAAAGCACTGAGAGGGGGTGAATCAGTGACAACAAAAACAATACCACTTTAAACACTAACAAGTTGAGATACTTAACAAGTTTAGTAAACCCTATTCATGCAACCTAAAATGATATTAAAGAATCCACAATAAGTAAAACATCCACCATAAAACAAGTGTTTATACATGGAAAAGCCAAATGGGAAAAACCACGGTGAGATGGAACTCACAAATTAACTATTTGCGGTAATAGGTAACTGCCCAGTTAAGGTCTACAAAAGTGCTCTGCTAGGAGCGAATCCTGTTAAAGATCCCAAAGCTCTATTATGAGCTATACCTTGTTAAAGGTAGTACCCTATTAGGAGTAACCTCGGTAGAGGATTTCTGAATCCAAACTAGTGGATCACCTTGTTAGAGCTTACCCGGTTAGGGGATTTTATTATTGTAGTGACTAGAAAACAACAGGTGATGTGATCTAGAAGTAGCACAACTTGCTTGATTAGATCCTCTTCTTCTCACTCAAAACTACATCACTAGCATATTCTTCAATGCCTTCAAATTTTATCTTGTATCATACCATATCTTAAAATAGTTCATCATAATGTCATTATATAGACATTAGATTTAATGTCGGTTTAGAAATCATATCACAATTTCCTAGGTGCAGTGTATCTGGACAATCAAAAATAACTCATCACAAATTGTCACCAAATTTGCCAGTTAGGGGTAACTCATCATGACCGGTGATAAGTCATCACCCAATCAATGAATACCGGTTGGAACACTGATACCGGTTAAGAGTTAACCACATTCAACACATAAACCGATTGTCCTCCATTTTCTTCTTTGACGATTTTTGTTGAATCTCCACGTTGGTGTCAAGCCATTTTTGCATATACTAGTTGTCTACGTATACTGGTTAGACACCTTCTAAAACCATCATAAACTAAACATCAATGCCAGTTGCAGTATAAGTAACTTTAGAAGTAATACTGGGTTGTCTTCACTAAGATGACAATGTGAACATATGTGTGTGTATACGTGTTCCATCAATGATAACACATGAAGTCATCCATTACAATCATCATCAAGCCAACAATCAAAATAATTTAACTCAAAAGTAGTGAGCTTACCAATCAAAGAATCAACAGTAACCTTGTCCTTAGTAACTAACCTCAACTCTTGAATAACAGACACTCTAATGGCATAGGCAGGCAATAGGGTTCTAAGCATCTTACTCACAACAGTGTCTTCTTCTATAGTACCACTAGTACTTTTGATTCCACTGACAACTTCTTTAATCCTCTATCCATACAGAGTAATGTTTTCTCCTTCCATCATTCATATCATCAAACTTTCTTGTAAGACTCTCTTCTTTATCCTTTTGAAGATGCTTATCACCACCATAGATTAATTCTAACTTCTCCCAAACTTCAAAAGAAGTCTCTAAACCATGGATATCAATACATTGAGTATCAACCAGTGTACTTACTATAGCTTCCAGTGCTTGAATCTTTTCTTGCTGCTCCTTCAACTAATCTACAGTTAGAGGACCGGTAGGAGGTACATACTGAGTAATAACATACGGCCAAAACTGAGCACCCATACCTTTGATATATATCTTCATTCAATCACTCCATATTCAGTAGTTGTCCTTAGTGAATTTGGAACCCTCTTTCTTAATCATCTTCCTCGGATCTTTTCCTCAAGCGGTTAAGCTTCTACACAAAGAGGACCTAATGCTCCGATACCAATTGTTAATGTGAGGATCTGGTTAACACTGAGAGGGGGTGAATTAGTGATATCGATAAACTGTAAACTTTCACCAATCTGAACAATAATTCACAAAATAGTTCATAACCAGTATCGATAGTTGATCAAACAATAACTTAATGCAGATTTACCAAAACATTACCAGTAGCAACTTAAGTGTTCATGATTAAGTAAAGACATCAAATGCATAACTCAACAATCCATCCACAGTATGAACACAAAGATTTTTCATGTAGAAACCCAAATGGGAAAAACCACAGGGGGAATTGGTACCCACAAAATATTGCACTCTTTTGAAATGTGCCCTAGTAGAAGCCTAGCCCAGTTAGGAGCTTTACAACAATACCCGATTAAGAGAAGACCCTGTTAGGAGTCATCCGGTCAAGGGATTTTACAACTTATCTCTATTAGGAGCTTTAACTTGTTAGGAGATTTACCTTGTTAGGAGTAACCTCGTTGGAGGATTTAAACTCAAGTTGTTAAGCTACTCGGTTAAGGGATTTATACAATCAGGCATGTTAGGACCTACCTGGTTAAGGGATTTTAATGTTGCTGCAACTATTAGGAAACAACAGATAATTGATCTAGAATCAGCACTCCATAGCTTCCTATTACAGATCCTTGTCAGCTCCAATCTACTTCTCTCATGCATCACTAGTACATTTGGGCCTAAGTTCTGATGGCTAATTGTTGGATTTGTGACAACCAAACGTCAGACTTCCGACCAACTTTATCATTGAAAAATCATCATCGGGCTTCCCAATGATGCCATTTGCGTCGGTCATCCGACGATGTTATGAATTCCTCCGACAACAGCTATATTTGCACCCCTGACCACAAATATCAGCGGATTTCCATTGGAAATCCGACGGGTGCTATGATTGGTCCTCGATGACCATCCAACATGGAAGTGACGTCGGATATACAGCATCCTTGTCAAATGTTTCATTAGTTGTCATTAGAATTCTGATGGCGAGAGATGATGTGGGTCAAATGGCTTTTTCGTTGGTGAATGAAATCATTGAACGAGTTCTATTTTTAAAAATTGCATTAAACATTTATTATTTATTAGGTTCAGTGTTATTTGCAAAAAATGATTATCAATGATGTTTCCTTTCTCCAAGAAAGGTCTAGGATCTTTCCATCAGATAATATGTAACATCGAATGACTAAATATTTTCTTTACAAATGCTTATTTTATTTAATTATTATCTGAGCGTGAATTAAAATTTATATCTGTACAGAAGCATAACATACAAGCTGAAGAGTCATGTGCAAGCAAATTTCGTAAAAGAAAGCAAGCAAGCATTATCTTGAATGACATGGAAAAAAGATCATCAACTGCCTAGAAGAGAGAAATTGGAGAAAAGCAAAGGAAAGTGTTTAAGGGTGATAAATAGATAGAGAGTATGCAATACAAACAAACAATGTCTGGAGTGTGTGATGTGACGTCTCTAATTTATGTCTGGAGGGACTAACTGGTTTTGGAGTTCCTGCAAAACCTATTAGGCCACGCTTTGGAGGAAATCAATGTGTTCATGCAAGGAGCACCTTTTTTTTATTATGAGAATGATGCTTTTGCACCGAAGGATATTTGGAAGTCAATATTCAAAAATTTCTATAGTGTGGAACCAAAGTTGGCGGACTCAAAATAATTTTCAGCTTTCAGAAGACCAAGAGGTTATGTACACAATCTCCCAATAGAAGGGTGATTTCAAGCATTACCTCTCCCCCCCATGACTATTCAGGAAGCACTTCCCCAAACAAAGGACTATTGGCCTCCATGGGATCAAAGAAAAAAATTGAAGCATAGACTCTAGATGATGTGGTGGTGTCCTTCGTGAAGAACTCTGCACTATAATTGAAAATTCATGAGGGAAACTACAAGATATTGAAGAGAAATACAATCTTCAAAAGTGGGATGGATCTTGGTTTGGGTGGGGCCAAGTCAGGTGGCTCCTCTAGAGGTTGACGAGATAGCAATCATATTAAGATTTGAAAAAGAACACACTCGTGGACCTTCGTGTGTGACTGATCGATTGCAGTGTTTGGGTAATGCATTCCAAATAGATACAATTGGTACCATTTATCTGTCTTGATTAAATACTTTTATCCTGATGGCATTAAATTAAAGTTCTTTCTCTTCTATCTGGTATTGGTGGAGAAGAGTTTGCTTTGCATCAACTTGACCTACCAATAGGTGGCAGGTCAGGTCGATAGGTGGCAGGTCAGGTCGATGCAAAGCAACCTCTTCTCCACCAATACCAGATAGAAGAGAAAGTACTTTAATTTAATGCCAGTAGGATAAAAGGCTTTAATAAAGACAGATAAATGGTATGCAACTGTATCTATTTGGAATACATTACCCAAACACTACAATCGATCACTTGCACATGAAGTTCCACAAGTGTGATCTTTTTCAAATCCTAATATGATTTCTATCTCGACAACCTCTAGAGGAGCCACCTGACTTGGCCCCACCCAAACCAAGATCCATTCTTCCCACTTTTCAAGATTATATTTCTCTTCACTATCTTGTAGTTTCCCTCATGAATTTTCAATTATAGTGCAGAGTTCTTCACGAAGGACACCACCACATCGTCTAGAGTCTATGCTTCAATTTTTTTCTTTGATCCCATGGAGGCCAATAGTCCTTTGTCTGAGGAAGTGCTTCCTGAATAGTCATGGGGGGGAGAGGTAATGCTTGAAATCTGCCTTCTATTGGGAGATTGTGTACATAACCTATTGGTCTTCTGAAAGCTAGAAATTACTTCAAGTCCGCCAACTCTGGTTCCACACTATAGAAATTTTTGAATATTGACTTCCAAATATCCTTCGGTGCAAAAGCATCATTCTCATGATAGAAAAAAGGTGCTCCTTGCATGAACACATTGATTTCCTCCAAAGCATGGCCCAATAGGTTTCGTAGGAACTCCAAAACTAGTTAGTCCCTCCAGACATAAATTAGAGACGTCACATCACACACTCGAGACACAGTTTGTTTGTATTGCATACTCTCTATCTATTTATCACCCTTAAACACTTTCCTCTGCTTTTCTCCAATTTCTCTCTTCTAGGCAGCTGATGAGATTTTTTTTATGTCATTCAAGATAATGCCTTCTTGCTTTCTTTTACAAAATTTGCTTGCAAATGACTCTTCATCTTGTATGTTTTGCTTCTATACAAATATAAATTTTAATTCAAGCTCAAATAATAATTAAATAAAATAAGCATTTCTAATGAAAAGATTTCATCATTCAATGTTACATATTATCTGACGGAAAGATCCTAGATAATTCTTGGAGAAAGGAAACATCATTGATAATCATTTTTTGCAAATAACACTAAATCAAATAAATTAAAAATGTTTAATGTAATTTTTAAAAGTAGAACTCATTCAATGCTTTCATGCACCGACGACAAAGCCGTCTGACCCACACCATTATCCATAATAGAACAAATCAATATAATAGGCTATTATAAAGAATATATACAAAAATATAAAATAACATTAAATTACCATTACAAACCCATCATTTCAAATGAAAGGTGAATCCATCATCATTTGGATGGTATAGTGTTTGGAAGAAGGGTATATGAGAAACCCTACTTTTAAGGGTTTGTGAGAGGCTAAATAAGGTATTTTGCATCTAAGAAGGTTAAAACTTGTAAATAATTGCATTTCCTTAGTTTTGAATCATATACTTTCCAAAGAAACCTTTTGATAGTAGATTATGTGTACCATCCTAATCCAAAAAGCATTCATTTTGCCTACATCCGATAGTCATTGCTAAAATCAGTTTAAAGTGGATTCATTTAGGGACCTTTCATAAAATATTCTCAACTTACACATCATAAAAGGATCTTAAAATATTCATTGTTTATAATGATAAGAATTCGTTTGTTCCATACACCTTCCTTTACTATTTTAAAAATATCATCGACCAAAATATTGTGCAGTAGTAGTATGGAGTGCATTTCATCTATTTTATGCCTAAATATTTCATCATACCACTTTCTTTTCAAAGGCGACTGATCGATTGCGGTGTTTGGGTAATGCATTCCAAATAGATATAGTTGCATACCATTTATCTGTCTTGAGTAAAGACTTTTATCCTAATGGCATTAAATTAGAGTTCTTTCTCTATTTTCTAGTGATCTTTGGAGTAGAGGTTGCTTTGCATCGACCTGGGATACATTTAACTTGTGTTGTATCTATGGAAATATGTATCCTAGGACGATGCAATGCAACCTCTGCTCCACCAATACAAGATAGAAGAGAAAGTACTTTAATTTAAAGCCATCAGGATAAAATGCTTTCAAGACATATATTAGGTATAAAAGGAAGCCTACCCTGTCATTTGAAGGGGTCTACCTACAATTCAAGTGATCTCTTAATTATAAAATCAATTCAATTCCAAGTGAACAGGCAATCAAGCATTGAAGGAGAATTCAAGTTGGTGCAGGTGCATTTGAAAGACCAAAGGACTCAATGAAGCCATTAAAGACTTTTGAAGGTCTTAGGAGTGAAGAGCCAATCAATTATGATGTCTTAAGGGGCCAGCCTTAAACAACACACACTAAGATTTGACTGCTTGGGTGTGTTGTGTGCTCATTCCTTCCCTTGACATCCCTTCCCGTCCGTTTCCATTAAAAAGACAAATGTCATTAGCATTTGAATTCAAACAGTGTTCCCGCGTTTGACTGCATCGAACAAAGCAAATGGCATAAGAAACTCTCGTCTACCTTGCAACTGTCATAGAATACCTCCCCAAGGAGATATTCTCATGTCCTTTCCTACTTTATGCTGTTGATGAAAGACATAAGCGTCCTCACAATGCAGTCAATGCAACAAATAGATTTCCATTTCGATTAGTTTTATTTGCCAATGTACTCTCTACCTGTGCCAAAATGGGAGCTTTGGAATAGATTATGGGCTTCCATCAAAGCAGAAGGTAAGGGAAATTAATATTAGATGCTTATGGTTGGAAATGCTTTGTTTGACATGTTTGGAAAATGTGGAAGTATAGACATGAAAATGCATGAACTGTTTGGTCAGATGCATCAAAGAAATGCGATCTAATGGAATACTATTATTGCAAGATATGCACAAAATGTGTTTGAAATGGATTTAGAAACTTCCAACCAAATGTGATTAGTGAGTATAGATGTTGTAGTGCAACTGCCCAGGTACACATGCATGCAAAATGTGTAAGCTTAGATAAGGCACATGAACTGTTTGACATAATGCCTCAAAGATCACCCAATATCCAATGACGGTTGGGAGAAAGAAAACATCAAATTTTTTAGAATCTCAAATATTTCTTTATTCATCACTATAAATCTATTATGAATTTAGTCTCAATATTGCAGAAATTTATTCTATTATGAATGCAATATTTAGGGATGTAATCTTTATATATTTTTTTAATTAGGAAAAGGTCCTAATAGAATCCCCAACTAATTAATATAGAGAAAGATACCACTAAAGAAATAAATTCAATCCTCACCACTATGGTCTTGAAGGCTTTTAAGACACTTGGATTCCTATTTTGGCCCGCTTTTCCTTGACCCTATGTTAAGATAGTAAACTAGTTTGAGAGAATCTATTGGGTGGGAAATTGTGTATGGTTGCAATTATTTTCATGCATGGAGAGTGATTTAAAGTTTGGACCAATAGAGGATAAGTATTTCTTGAACCTTCGAGGACATGTGTAGAGCACCGCATGGATGTTTCTCCATTATTGAACTCTTTGAATATGTAAGTAAATTGTTTTTGGTTGATGACATAGTAAGTGTGGTATTTGTCTTTTTGATATGTTGTGGATAATATTAATCAAATATGGAATTTTTTTGATGCTATATACACTATGTTTTGGATTGAATTTAGGTAAGCAAAGAAGTAATGGAAGAATAAAAGAGGTACACAAAGGAAGAAGAGTGAAATAGGTGGTTTGGGATGGAGGTTACAAGTATATGATAATTCGTATGGATAATTTGTTGTCTATAAAGAGGCAAATAAGCTATCACATCTTCAACATGAATGAATGCCTCATCTACAGAAGCAAAAGGTACCTCTAATGGTTTCAAAAATTTGTCAAAATAGTTATGATATACCAAATAATCAAGTGGAATATCCTTTAGGTAACTAATATTATCTTCAAACTATTTATTTTGATTTTCATCATATATGGACCTAATTGCCCCACCTTTAGGAGATAACTATAGGAGATAATTTATTGCATTTAAAAGTACATCATAAATAAATTAATTATACATGCTATGTGAATGTTTACTATCACAAATTGATTTTAATTCATTTACCTACATGAATACACTCTTTATTTATTAGTTCTAGGAATGGAGCACTCACATGGGCAAACAAAATGCTAGGTTTGAGAAAAATAGTTAAGAGATCGGATATATTCTTTTATATTTTCCAAATGGCTTGAGTATAATGATAATATAATTTTTAAAATAGGTTTATATCACTTTCCTTTGACTTGGTCATGGAAGATCATCTAAACCCCGAATGCGCCTTCATCTGTAAAAACATGTAGTTTAAGGTCAATCATTCATATCTATCTTATCAAACATTAGAGGAATGAGCTTCTAAAAGTAAGAAGTACCAAGATCCGTGCTCTAGTAAAAATTTTGTAGTCCTAAATATCCACAAAATTTGGAACAATAATACAATTTTTTAATACTATTTAATTATAAAAGAAAGGATTAAAATGGAACTAAACACTCTAAATAAATTAATTAGGGTTAAAGGGATAAACTAGGATCAATTCATGAAGGCAAGATCTGTTATCTCAAAATTCTTGAAAAATTAAATCTAGAGATAAAATTCTTGAAAAATTTAGCTAGCTAAAAGTGAAAAGAACATAAAACATTTTCACAACTTAACCAAGAAAATAAGAAGCTAAAATAATTCTATCAAATTCCATAGAGGAGAACCTCTCACTAATTCTAAACTCATTAAGATTGAATCAATGTTCTTTTAAGAGGATTGAAACATGTAGGAACAAATAGACTTCTTATAGTTCATTCCCTTATTAAGTGAAGATAGTTGAATCTTAATGGAGATTGAAAAATGCATTCCAGAAGAACGATTATCTTTGAGGCATTATGTCAAACAGTTCATGTGCCTTGTCTAAGTTTACACATTTTGCATACATGTCTACCTAGGAAGTTGCACTACAACATCTCTGTGATGGACGTTCGTACCCTGCTCCAAAGCTCTCATTTTCGTACAGACTGGAAGAATGCTAGCAAAGATTGTAGAGGGTAAAGGCTATTGGTCGTTGTAGGGTCTGACTTTATACCCACCAATCAGATTTCATTGGAATTTTATAAATCCATTTCAACAAACATTGTTTGTGCATATCCTACAATCATAACATTTCATTAGACCACATTTATTTGAGGCATCTGACCAAATAGTTCATGCCCTTTGTCTATACTTCCACATTTTCCAAACATGTCAAACAAAGCATTTCCAACTATAAAGGTTTAAGGAGGTACACTATCATCATAATTAATGTTAGAGAGTGTTGTGTGAAGAAGAATAGCCACGAAAGGAGTGACTGTCCTAAGTGCTTGAGACTGTCACAAAAAGTGGGTGTTGTAGAAGTGAATCTTCCTTTGACCTTTGTGTGTTTGGGAGGGTAAAGACCCATGGTGGTATATGTTGAGTGGTTAGGAGGGTAAAGACCCACATGTCAACTATCTACTTTGACATCCTAGGATGGTGTCCACCTACTCTAAAACCTTGTGGGCACTCTCTGTCTGATACTAACATATACATAACATGTGCCTCTAATATAACCCTATTGGCTAGGCCCCACCATAATTAGAAGATCCTAATTACTAAAAATACTAGATTCTCCCCTAAAAGGTTGTTGAGTCATAGAAGGCCTAGCTTGATAGCCCTATAGTCTCTCATACCTAAAATGAGAGACTTTTCCATAGCTAGTTACAAACTTCTCTCATGCCTCTTGTGTCCTCCCATGTACCTTCTTTTCCATAAGAGACTTTGCCATAGCAACCCTAAAGTCATTTGGATTGCCCATGTGTAGGAAAACTGAAATTTTGTGCTTTCCACCCCTAATGAAATAATTGATAAGTAACTTGTCTTGAATGTAATCTACAAACTACAAGAACTCCAAAAACTAACTCTCATGTTGAGCCACTATGAAACCTTATTATGTAAATTGTGAAACTCATCTATGCATCTCTGTCAAAAATATTTTGAAATAGAACACACTTTGAAGCACTCCAAAATGGTATCTGGAGAGGGTTTCCAATGTGAGTTGGTGCATTTTATCCTCCCAGTACCACAAGGTGGAATCAAGTCCTCTCAAAAATTGCATTGAAAATTATGCCTTTAAGTTGCTCACATATAGATGCAACCCAAAGCATAAGTCCAAGCTAAGTAACCAAGACTTATCCTCAACCCCATTTGTGGATATTAAAAATGTAGAGGATTGGAGATGAAGCTACTCTTGAATATGATCCTTTGGCTCATGATATGTTCTTGTTATAGTCTATACCTCTTGTATTTATGCATGATGAGGCTAGGTAATGTGTATTGATCAATATTCTATCTCCTCTATGTGTATTTCCCAAATTCAAGGCGAACTCCTAATAAGCTCCCAAGATGCAAGTATATGCTCCTCTACTACAAGTGGATCCTCATGGCTTGTAAGATTTGAGGTCCATACTCGAGCTACTCATCTTGGTGAAAACTCTCAAAGTGATATGACCCTTCCTTCCATTTCCTACACCCTATTTTCTAACCCACGCCTCATAATCTTTACCTCACTTCCTATCATTATTACCTTCCATCTACCTTTCATATCCCCTATCTTAACCTCCTCCACTTTCCTACATCCTATCCTAAACCTTAACCTCATACACACTTACTTTTACTTCACCTACCTAACCACATTCCATCCTTCACATCCTTTTATCTCCCCCCATTCACTTTCCTACCTTCCAAACCCCTAACATATGCTAACTTACTCTTTCACCATTACATCCTTCATCACTTACCTCCCTATATTATCCTAACCCACACCTCATAACCTTATACCTCTGAGCTTCCATTTTATACCACCTTCCTAATGGTACACTTATGCTCCCTTCCAAAACATCGACAAAAAATAGCACTTGATCACTACACAGTGCTCTCACGGTTCTACAACAGGGACTTTTTGTCACAACCATATATACCAGCATCCATAATTAGGATATATTTTACATAATGGTACTCGATCATGTAGGTTTAGGTCATCCCTCTCCTTAATTAGGATATATTTTAAATATGGAAAGTAGTGTTAATATGTTTCAGGCTAACTATATTGTTCATTATTTAAAATGCAGTGTTTAATTAAAACATGATTGTAGGATTGTTCAACGGTTTAGGTCTTGTAAGAAATTCTTCTTTTAAATCGATCATATCCTATGCAATTAATCTGATAAATCTATAACAAACTTTGAATCTAAATATTTGAACATGTATAACAATGAATTTGTTTATTATACCCTACCCTTTTCCTACAGCGATTAAACCATTCCTACATCCTGCAGCGATTAAACCCATAGGGAACCTATGTCCGCCTCCCTCCTTCGTGTTCATCGGGGGATGGCCCAACAATAACTTCTTGACTTACTAGACCCCCACCCGTGACTTCTTGAGCGCATAATCGATCCAGATTCTTTTTCTAGAATCAGCATGGGAGGAACCACTTGATGGGGAGGCTTCAAGAGGACTGAAACACACAATGAGATGTGAGGGAAAATGAACAGGGGAACCTACTGGGATGACATGGTGTTGTTGAGCAGAAAATTCAGACTGACACAACAACTCTGCAATCTATCAAACTTCAATCTCGAATCCCGAACTCATTCCCACACAACTCCTGTTCATATGCACTCTCACAGCAAGCACATAGAGATGTTGCCCTACCACGTGTGTGCTTCTTCTACTTGTGGTCCATTCCTGCAAATGACCATGAGAATGATAATGTACATTCTTCCTGCTTGCACTCCACCATGTTCAAGCCACTTCACATGGTAGACATGTGAGCAGGAGGCATATTTACTCAACTATTCAATTCCTCCAACCCACATCCCTAATCGATTTGGAGAGAATAAGAAGCAAAAAAACAAATAGTTACTTAACTGTTCTACAAACACTAGACTGGGAAATAGCTTTCTAATGTTGATTTAAACATTATATACTTATAAATAAGGATTTAGTCTCTCGATCGAGTATGGAGATGAATCTGGTACTTTTTAGGTGGTTCCAGATGGGATATGCTAGTGTCAGATCAATGGCTTAATCAGCGACATCAACTCCCCTCTGTGCCCATCGATTAGAGATTGGGGGGGAAAGCAAGGGAGGGGGGAAGGGTTGCCAGCAATGAGTAGCAAACACAAGGGAGGGGATGGGGCTATGATCGATCCCATCCTAAAATGCTACAATCTGGTCCAGGCAAGTGGGAAAGCAATGGATTGGGTGAGCCAGGGCGGGAATAAGAAGTGTCTGATCCCACTGTGGGTTGGTAACTATAGAAAGCCTTGCTGTTTAAATCCTAAACCCATACACCCCTAACAAAATACCAAACGGATTACAAATGGGCCCAAATCATGCCCTTATTACATTAAATAATGCCCAGACTTGAAAATTCCCTTAAATAGATGGCAAACACAAAAACATAACAAAATTCCTACCATAAAGCTGGAAAGTTTCCCGTCGCCTGGTATCCTGGTATAATTGCTCCTACAACACCACTTCATTCCACGGCTGGTTCCCTGCAGAGGCGGCATTTTGTAATGGTAGAGGCGGGACAAAGAGGCGAGATTTTGTGATGGCAAAGGTCGATGGGATGAAGAGGTGGGATTTATGAAATGACTTGGTCTTTTTTTTTTTTTAAGTAATGCACGCAGTCATCGGAATTTTGATGAACGCGTGCACTTTTTCTAAAAAAACCCAAATGTCATTGCCAATTCCTTCTCTATCAAAACCAAATGTTGCATTATAGTTGGAATTTCGACTAAATCAGGTATTTTAAAAAAAAAAATCAAATTTGATCACAATATACCTTCTCCATCAGAATTTTAGGCCAAATGTATTAGTGCATACATCTCAATCTGGTTCGGCACACACACACACACACTTCTCTGATTACCGACACACTTAACCTTCTCAAACTCAACCTAAATACATTTTACAATTAGTTCAGTTACAAAACTCTAACCTACAATTAATCTGCATCATAGATCATATCAGATCATTACAAATCATCATATAGATCATTACAAATCATTATATAGGTCATTACAATAAATCTCAACACAATTACAGTCATTGAATGATCATAACTCATCACCGCACATCGATCTGATAAGCTGTCAAACTCTTAGCACATTCTACTAAGCACTTGGCTACTTCCCAAGAAATTTGATCCTTGTACATGCCAAAATAGCATCTTATCTCTTCACACAGATTCTGACACATCATCATCAGCTTATGAACATAAAAAAGAATCACCGCCAAACCATAAATCATCAGTGGTCAATGATCTTAATACCAGTTCTCAAACCCTAGCTATTTATACAATAGTCAATTAGAAACGTGACTTCCGGTTCACCAAACATGATGTGGTTCATTTCATAGACTCATTATGATGTCATAAGCACACATTCCAAACCACAACACCTAACTCAACATGGATAACTATCGCAACCATCTCCTTCACTATTCTTGCTTACCAGTTCACTATCACTTGACAATTTTTCTTTCCAACTTAATCCAATTCTATCCATTACCGGATAGACTTAACTAGTAGACTTAGGTGACATACCAAGCATAAACAAACATGGACAGATATGGTTGCCATCAATGACAACACAAATAACCAATCATCATATCATAGTTATATCATCACCAACAGTCCATCAATATATCATCACCAACAGTCCTTTAATATATCATCATCAATAGTCATTTACCAGTACACCATCATCTCCATCAGTTATGCCAACATGCGAACACCTAGGCCTAAAGATAAAAATATTATTGGAACTAAATGGGTATTTAGAAACAAATTAAATGAAGGAGGATAGATTGTAAGAAACAAAGCTAGATTAGTTTGCAAAGGATACTCACAACAAGAATGAATTGATTATGATGAAACTTATGCTCTGGCTACAAAGATTGAAGCAGTGAGGCTATTTCTTGCCTATGTTACACACAAGAACTACAAAGTATATCAAATGGATGGCAAATGTGCATTTCTAAATGGAGATCTTGAAGAAGAAGTCTACATTGAGCAGCTTGATGGATTTTTCACTATCAGAGGACAAGGACATGGTTAGTAGATTGAGGAAAGCCTTATATGGATTGAAACAAGCCCCTACAACCTGGTATGCTAGAATGGATAAACATCTTTTGAAGCTTGTATTTAGCAAAGGTAATATTGTTAGTAACTTATATTATAATATTGAGCATAATGACATATTGATCACTGAAGTCTTTGTTGATGATATCATTGTTGGAGGAGAAGAAAATGTATGGATGGCATTTGTTGATGACATGAAGAATGAATTTGAAATGTCTATGATTGGTGAGATGAAGTTTTTCTTAGGTTTGCAGATTACTCAGACTGATAAAGGCATTTTCATTTGCAAACTAAATATTTGAAATAATTGCTAAATAAATTTGGACTTGAAAATTCAAAACCAGTTGGAACCCCTATGATAACCAGTTGCAAACTATCAAAGAAAGATGAATCTCCTAAAGTAAACTCAAGTAGATACAAATCAATGATTGGTGGACTATTGCACTTAACTTAGACCAGACCAAATATAATGAATGTTGTCTGCATTGCTTCTAGATTTCAATCTGATCCAAGAGAAAATCATGATATTGGTGTTAAGAGGATATTCAGATATTTGAAAGGAACAATGAATTATGGGTTATGGTATCCAAAGGATGATGATTTCAGATTATGTTCTTATATAGACTCAGATTGGGCAGGAGATGTTGATGACCGAAAGAGCACTATAGGTGGTGCATTCTTTCTTGGGAAGAAATTAGTCTCATGGCTTAGCAAAAACAATCATGCTTCATTATCTATTGTTGAAGCTGAATATGTAGTTACTGCAACAAATTGTACTAAGATCTTATGGATGAAGCAAATGTTAAAAGATATAAGGGTGATGAGCCTATTCATATTCACTTTGATAATACAACCGCTCTTGATATGTCAAATAATCTGGTATTTCATTCCAAATCAAAACACATATCTATAAGATATAATTTCTTGAAAGAAAAGTTTGAAGAAAAGGAAGTCAGATTGGTATATGTTCCCACTCAAGAATGAATTGCAGATATTCTAACAAAACCATTTCCTAAAGATACTTTTGAATATTTCATAAATCAATTGGGGGCCACCACCCCTTCGGAAGAGACTTAGAGATGCAAAGATGCATCAATCCAAAGAGCTTATCAGAAATACCTTATGATCCAGGTTGATGAGATGGTGTTGCTACTCAGGGGGAGTAGTCGCCTAATTGGCTCAATACCTTGGCATTAGTCCTTTGTCATATGTAAAAGGGGGAGAGATGTCCATAAATAGATAATCATATTCCAGTTTGGTGGAGAGTTAAGTCAGTTCTTTTGTTGTTATATTGGGAGAGAGAGTTTCTTGGAGATTGTTGGTATTCCTTGGCACTTGGATGTTTTTCACATTCAGTGTTGCCATCAATTCCAAAGGGGGATATAGTTGGAAATATGAAGGAATTTATTATGTGTTGTCATTGATGTCAACACTGCTTTGGTTGGTTGTCAACACGGCTCTAGTTGGTTGCTGACCTACTCCGGTTGGACATGGTTTTGGCAGAGGTTGTCAGAGATTCTGCTCCGATATGTTCAGATTGTTGGATGCAAATTTGGTAGGATATTCATCATGATTATATGTATGTTATATTCAGTTGGTTCATGATTTGGTGCTCTAGAAGCTATTGATTATGCTCTAGTTTGTCGGTTGATGTTCTTGGTCTTGATTGGTGATATTTGATGAAATGGTTAAGTGGTTTTGATCCAGCTTCTAGAAATGGTTCTTAATGTGCAAAAGGTGTTCTTGATCATGTCCCAATTGTTTGGTGGCTTTGCATTGGCTGGCATGAAGATTTGGTGATCCTATTTGGGTCTGGTTGGATATTCTGTGTTATCGATGTTGAGGGTTTTTCTTGGTTGGTGTAATGTGTTCCAATTGATCTTGGCAGGATTTACAGTGGATATAATTGTTTGGGAATTGGAATTAGCTCCATTCTATGTAATGTAAATCATAATATTGGTCCGGTGGTCAATCTTTGTATCACGTGATGTAATTTTGGTAATTATGAGTTGAGGGTTGAGGGTTTAGCCGACCTTGTTATCAAGGTTGATGATTTGTATATATTGGTGATATGTTTATGTAATTTGGGTATTAGGATTGGTATTTTGTCTGCATTATCAAAGAGAGTTAAATGTGTGAACAAAGATATATCATTCAGCGAAGTGTTGTGGAGAGTTTGGTGTTGCAGGGTAGACAATTGTGATTAACCGAAACTGTAATCAAGCATTAGGAGATGTTATTTCCACAGTTCATTTCCTCCAGATTGTAGTCCAATGTTCATGTAAGTCAATGAGACTTCCCTTTTGTGTTGAGGATTTTCCTCTAGGCGGTTCGCCTAATTGCAAGTCCAATCCCCATTGTAATATTTTCACATACTACTGCATAAGTATTATCTGACTATGGGTAGGGTTTCCCATCATGGTTTTTCCCTTCACTGGGTTTTCCACATCAAAATATTGGTGTTGTGTGTTGTGTACTCTCATGCTTTATCTTTCACTACGTTGTTTTCATTTTGCTCCGGTAGAAAGTTTATAATCTGCAATAATTGTTTAACTTGTGGAAAACTGATTCACCCCCCCTCTTAGTTTTTGCCTGGTTCATTCTAATAGGGGCCTACTCCCCTATTTTATATTGATAATAAGTGTGGTACATTAAATCACCACGGGGAAGCATGGGTCCCACCAGAGCAGGCCAAAATTGGTCCAACAAAAAATCCCCATGGGCAATCAGGCGTTGATACCCAATGTCCTGGATAACATGCACTGAGCCCTCATGGGAAAATTGAGAAATTTGTCCAAAATCGAGGGGACTTCTTCCATAGCAATTAGCCAAGGAATGGCATGCTTAACTTGGAAGAGGTTCAATTTGGGAATGATGGTGAACACAGAGGACACCGCCTTATGTCCTACAAGGATTGTCAAGGTGATACTGCCCAAGGGGCAGATAGAGAACCCATCATGTGTCCTCAAAGTTGCAAAACATTCATCATACATCGACTCTGCTAGATGGTTCAACCATCACACCTGTGACAGTTTGACCATTCAGCTGAGCAGGGACATAAAGAGGAGCAAGCTCTCTACAGTACGGGGCATCCAGAGGGGTAAATGAGAAGGACATATCAGATAACTGCCCTTTTTGGGCCGGAGGTGAGCTAACGGGGGTGATGGTGACTGTATACACCTAAAAAATGGTCTAAAGATAATTAATTGAATAAGCAATTATTTAATTAATCCCCCTCCCTAATTTAATTGAATTCATTAGCAATTTGATTAAATTCTCCCATTCATCTACTTATTAATAAATCTAAGGATTTATTTAATAGGTTCATTTCAATATCCCCCTTTGATTAATTAATTCAAATTAATTAATCCTCCCCCCATTTAATTCATTTCTTCTAATCCCCTAATTAATTAAAACAAATCAATTTATGAGTTGTTGAAAGTTAATTAGTCTTTTCCTATTATTTGAATTTTTAAATTCAAATTACCCACATGCCTCCTAACTTCTAACCACCTAGCCTAACCATCCCTCTAACCTAACCCATTTCACCTAACCTTGGGTTTAGCTAACCCTATCCTATATTGCACATCCTAACCTCTTTATCCTAACCTCCTATGGTGTGGATATTCTCCCTTTGAGACACATGGCACTTTGGCCACATGTCTCCTCTCTTGGACACTTGCCCTCTTATGAGCAAGGCTCCTTGACACTTGTCACCACAGAGATGACAAGTGTCCCTCCCTCCAGCCTCTTCTCCAACCTCCTTCAATTTCACCCTTGATATCTTCAAACTCAATCTTGACAGTTGATTCCTGTCACCTCACCCCTAGCCTTGGAAATCCTATAAATACCCCCCATTTTGGAGCACAAAGGATCCCATCTCATATCAATTTAGGCATTGTTACTATAGGAATATCCATTCTATCATATCATTTGAGCATTGTTATTATAGGGAATTGCATCTTAGATATAGTTTAATTTGATCATTTTCTAGTATAATTGTTGAATCATGTAGCTTAATCAATCTCTTTTCTAGCTTAATTGCATCATCATCATAGCTTAATCATGCATATCATTAACTTGATTAGACTCTTGGATCAATCTAGCATAATCAATCTCATCTAGCTTGTATATCATTATCATTTGAAATCCTCCGTCTAGGTGTAGTCAAGTCACTAGGATCGCTTATCCAGATCTAAGAGCAAATCCACACTCGCATATCTTAGGAGGTGATAGGTCGCTTTGTCATGGTTTATCTTTCATTTGCTTTTAATTTTATAATCATGCTTGTAATGATCTATTTAGTGTTTTTCTTGCAGCTGCAGGTACCCTACTTCACACACATGACATTTTGGCACCCACCATGGGGCCGAAAATCTCATTTTTGGCCTCTTAGCATCATCAAATTTTCAATCTCATAGGTTTTTGATCAGTTCTGATTCAGAATCTCATACGAGTACCTTTGCAGTATCGTACGAGTTTCTTTGTGCACTCATACAGGTATGTGAGAATACTTGTACAAGCAGGTGACAATACTTGTACAAATTTATGCTTCTGTGTTTTCAAAACAGATTACATTTTAGGGTTTTCATGCTTCAATTTGGCTACTACTAATGCTAATCCTAGTCTGTTCGTGAAATTTTCTAGCAGCCTAACTGGTTTTTGCAGGACAATTGTCAAAGATTATGCTTGCCAAAGCTTCATTTCATCAAAACAACATGACTACTAATGTATCTGTTTTCCGAGTTTCCTAAAGGAGAACTCAACCAAAATTTGTGTCTTCTTTAAGTTTCTAGGCACACTTATTTTGCTAATGGTAAATGAACATCTTGTTTTCTATGTTTGAGAAGTTGTCTAAAAGGTAGGAGAGTATGCTCTTGTCCATTTGGAGAATTAGAAATCCCGACCCTTGAAGCGCTTCTATGTTTGAGATTTGATTACCTTTAGCGGGCCTGTCATAGTGGGAAAAAGTGATCACCCTGTGAGAACGGCCCAAGTGAGTACAACTAGACCTAAGCTTTTCGACTCACTCTAAAAAATAGGCCTCTTGGGATTAAAGTCTCGAAGGATGGAATTATTTGAGTTTTCTCTTTTGAGATCTCTCATATCGTACATTTAGTAGGGCCTTGTGGTCTCAATCATGCTTGTGTGACTACTTCTTGTTTCGGTACCTTGTTGGGCTAGAGGACTCAATTGTGCTTGCGTGACTGCAAGGGGTAATTTCAAATGAAAACCCTTACTACGAACCATAAGATAGAAGCTACCTGATTCACCTCCGAAAGGAGGATAATCTTTATGCAAGAGAGATAGTAACTCTCCCAAGACACTTGCCATATTGTGCCCCCATTAGTGTTTGGAGTCAGCTAATACTGCATTGAGAATCCATTGTGTGAGACTTAGCGGCCGTATTTTGATTAGCTATTGGGTGTGTACCTAAGTTTGCAAGCAAATGTTTTCTCTCTCAGCCAATTTCCTTCGGATTTAGCATGTTGTTCTTGAGGTCACTTATCATATCACGTGTTTTTTGTGTCTTCATCCTTGAAACAGAAAATCAGACATCTAAAAAACTGGAAAACAGAAGAAAAACATCAAACTTCATTGATCAAAAATCTGTCCAAATAAATTTTTTGTCTCTGTTCTATCCTCACTCGTACAAGATTTCTAGCTTGTCGTATGGGAAATCTAGTTTATCATTTGGTTCAGTGAGAATTGTCATACGAGTCAGTTTAACAGAGGAATTTGTGTTATCTTTTGTCATCTGGTTCTATGAGAAAGCTTGTACGATTTTATGTCTTTGTCATGTGAGATTTTTAGTTTATCATATGGGCCTGTACAAATTGTCATCTGGGGCTGTCTAAACTGTCGTACGAATTTTTGTCTCTGTCAATCCAGAACTGTCTTCTTGCATGTCTTTTTTAGACCTATCATGTTTGCTTGGTCAATTTACAGTGAGCATAAACACCTGATATTTTTCATTTTGTGCTTAGAGTGTCTTCTTGGTTCGCTTGGTCAAGTTATCATCTGTCAAATCAGATTCTAGAAATAGACACCTCAAGATTTTCAAGTATTTGCCTTCAACAAGTTCAAGATCTAAACATCTCAAAGTGCATTATCACCCTCTTTGATAAACTGATCACTCAAAACATAGTTTCTCATCGTGATCTATCATCCTCTATCACTAAACTACAACGTTTGGTCAGGATAACCTTCTCCCACATCGTAGGATATATCGTTCCTATTGGACTTGGTTTTATCAAAATCATCATCATTGCACTCCAAAGCCGAAGATCGAAAAACTTGCAAACTTTTAAACAGTTGAATTATCTCTTCATGTCATATCACTCTATCATATCTACATTCACAGTTGATCACTTATTGAAACAAATTTTAGACAATTGACTACTTGCGCAATATTCAACGCACGTATATGCCCATTTTAACTAGAGCACAAAGACATAAGATCACTGAAACAAAAGTTCAAACATTTGAAATAGCTGAAGATCATAGAAACATGGAATACCAAAGCAAAATACAAGAAGAAGACATAACAAGTCAACATATCAAAAAAATCAAATAAGTCCAAAATCAAAAGCCAACCATGTCAAAACCTCACAAGGATTCAAATACATCTCCAAAGAAAGGCGGCTCTTTTATGAAACTCTTAAAGAGAACCCTCAAGGATTTTGCTGAGGAAGATCAAAATCACGCACCTATGTCTCGAAATGGCTCATCCCCCCATAAGAAAATTGACTCTCCAAAGGCATCTATTCTCGCACATCTTGAAAACTTGCAAGAACCTTCCATAGCATCCTCCCCAAACAATACATCCAAAGATGAAGATCCCCAAGGGGCATCCATAATGGCCATCAAACCTATTTCAGAGGATCATATTCAAAGTCCATCTCCTTCATATCTAATCATTGATTCCTTACAACATCCCCATAATGCTCCCTTGCAAATTGAAGTCCTCATTCATAGAACGCTCATTAAATGTGTCCTAATAGATGGGAGAGTTGGCTTAAACATTTGCTCTTTGAGTCTTGTTTGTGCTCTAGGTTATTCAGAAGATGCAGTTGATCCCCAGAAAAACATCACCATCAAAGCATATGATGAAGAAGAGTGTTCCTCTAAAGGAATTGTGATATTACCCATCAGAGTGGGACCTTTGCAGAAAGACATAGCATGCCAAGTTCTAGAATTGGACTCACCATACAACATACTCTTGGGAAGACCATGGATACATGACATACAAGCCATTCCATCAACATATCATCAATGCCTGAAGTTTCCATACAATGGGTAGGAAATCACATCTCAACGGACTCAAATCCATTGTAGTGTTGTAGTAATCTGAAACCGACCCCAGAGGTTATTGGTCCACATAACAGAGAGACAACATCTTCAAGCACACAATCCAAGGAACAATCATTTGCATCAATTTTATCAAGCATGGAAAAACAAATGCAACTAAGCGATAGAGGGAATAGAGAATATTTTTTATCACGGAATAAAAAACAAGAGCAACTTGAAATTGAAAGGGAAGAAGAAGATGTAGGAGTCGATGTAGTTCACACATATGCAGGGAAAATGTTAGGAACTATCCCACTTGAATCAAGATCACATTCGGTTGACTTGGACTTAATCAAGGACAATCAAGAGCTATTTGAAAGAGGTCATTTTGATGAGAGTATCGTTTTAGACATTGAAATGCGTATTGAAAGATCTGACATCTCTATCATGACCCCTAATTTCTTTGAAACAATTCAACCTGAGATTCCTTTACCCTTAATCCATCTTGAACCTATGGACTGGGAAAACGAAAGACATGCCACCATTGATACCTTTCCTAATGACCATTCCATATCCTTATATCTTAATGAAATCAAACCCGCAACAACTTTCACTAGGGATTCTGCTAATGTATCTTCAAGTCAAGTGGGTACCAAATCTCCTAGTTGCAAAAGTGAAAATTAAGAAAATAATATCAGGTCTAATGCTAAAAACCATTTATTGGCAACATTAGACTGCAAAAAAAGTAAAAAGAAAGGACACATCTAATAGTGAAAACCTCCTCGAGGCGCTGGAAGATGGGAGATTTGACACCTTGCCTGAATTTTGTTAAGAGAGGTCATCTATCCTGATAGAACCAATAGAGGTAGTTAACATTGGCACAACTAATCTACATCCAGCAATCTCTTTATCAGAACATGAAAGGCAAAAATATTTGGCACTCTTAAAAAGGAGGCAAATCAAAAGATGGTCATATGCAAACATTCCAAGGTTAGATCCATATCTTATAATACATCACCCAAATATCAGTCCAGGAGAAGGCATCAATAATAGAACACAACATGGATCAGGAGCAGGAATTCTATTCATCACGCCACAAGGTCATACAATTCCAAAAGGGTACAAATTAAGTTTTCCATGTACCAACAATACAATAGAATATTAAGCTTTGGTTACAGGTATCAAAATGGCTATAGAATGGAACATTACACAACTTCAAGTCTTTGGAGACTCTCAGCTCGTCATCAATCAAATCAATGACAATTATCAAACAATGGATTAAAAGCTAATGCCTTATAAGAAGATGGTTGATGATGTCAAGAAATATTTTGTAGAAATAACTTTTCAGCAGATTCCTAGGAATGAAAACAAAGTAGTAGATGCCATGGCAACACTTTCTTCTCTACTTCAGACACAGGAAAATCAAGAGCATTACGAATTCCTGGTGGAAGAGTTGTTTTACCCTACACATAATTGTCCTAATTCTGAAACTATATGTCACCTTGTTGGGCATGATTCCTCCTGCTATGGCCAAACCTATACATACTTGAAAGATAATATCCTCCCTACTAACCTATCAAAGAACCAAAAGAGAAACTTTATTCGCCAATCCTCCCATTATACTCTTGTCGTGGATACCCTTTTTAACCAAGGTCTGGATGGTACTCTTTTAAGATGTCTCGAACAAGAAGAATCTGAGAAGGCCTTAAATTAAGTCCATAATGGAATTTGTGGCACTCATTCAAGTGGTCTTACCCTTTCAAAAAAACTCATACGCTTGGGCTATTATTGGTCAACTACGAAACGAGATTCCTTTCAGATAGCTAAAAAATGCAAACAATGTCAGATCCATGGGAATTTGATTCATCCACCAGCACAAGAACTTCATGCTTTGGCAACATCTTGGCCTTTCTACCAATGGGGTCTTGATCTAGTAGGAAAGATAAATCCTTCTTCATCCATTGGTCACAAATTCATCCTTGTAGCTACAAAATATTTCACAAAATGGATTGAGGTAGTATCTCTCATCAATATCACAGGAAAATGAATTGTTGCATTTATATTGAACTACATCATCTGTCACTACGGCATACCCATGACCATTATCACTAATAATGGGCAACCATTCAAGAATTGAGATGTCCAAGAGCTATGTAAAGAATTCAAAATCCAACATAGATTTTCCACACCCTACTATCCATAAGGGAATGGACAAGCAGAAGCATCAAACAAAAATATTTTGAAAATTCTCAAAAAGACAGTGAATGATGCTGGCAGATATTGGCATATTCAATTGAACCCTGTTCTATGGTCCTACCGTACTAGTATCTGCACACCAACAGGTGCCACAACTTTCTCTCTTGTCTATGGATCAGAAGCAATACTGCCAATATAAGTAGAGATGCCTTCTCTACGAGTATGATTAAAAGGCCTTATCCCAAATGAAGAACAACGAGTATCTAGATTGCAAGAGTTAGAATTGTTGGCATTTTTTATGTTTATGTTGTGATTGTCATTGATGGACACACACTTGTATTGAGATCCCCTTATATGTATGAGCTAGAGCTCAACCAGTATTTGTTCCAACCAGTATGTTGTATTCTAGTCTTTAGACTATTGGTGATTTTGCAGAATGTGTTTCCTAGTCTGAAGCAGCATGTCAACCCCAAGCGGTTCGTAGATCTCAAGCAGTACGAGGGAGAAAAACGGCATAACACATTCTTACCAGTCTTCATTTTTGTCAAACTGGTAACCGGTATTTTGCATGAACTGGTAATACTCTGTGATGAGTTACCAACCGGCATTTTGTGATGAGTTACCAATCCACTATTTGATTGACGGTGCCGACACACTGACAGTGCTTTTTGTGTCATGTTATTGAGTATGTCTAGATTCATTGAACCTAGGAAATTGTAATGTAATCCTATTGGACTGACATGAAATCAGATTCCTTTAAAAGGACATCATGTCTAGGATTTTAGTTTGTTTTTGTTGAAAGGGTTTATGTTGTGCTAGGGTTTAAGGTGATTGTTGAGTTGTTGAAAGAGCGATCTTATCTGAGAAGATCAAGTTGTAACTGAGAGAGAGAGATAGAGAAGACTGAAGTAATGTTGGAATGCATTAGCAGTGAACTATACTGGATCTAATCAAGAAGTCTGTGCTATTAGATATATCAAACACTTGTTGATTACTCACATCTTTGACAAGTCTGTAGCCCTTAAGTGGGTAGGCCTAAAAGCCTTTGTAAAATCCTCTAACAAGGTGGTTCACCACTATGAATCTAAAATCCTCTAGCAAGGTAGTCTTTAATTGGACTTATCTCTTAACCGAGATTGAGATTCCTAACAGGATCTATTCTGGTGAAGAACATTGTAAGACCTTAACCGGTCTGGTTTCTATTCTGCAGATAGTGACTTGTGAGTTCCATTTCACCGTGGTTTTTCCCATTTGGGTTTCCACATCAAATATCTTCTGCTATGGTTGTATTTCTTTTATGGGTGAATTCTTTATTTGCATTTTGGTTTGCATGTGTGATAACCGGTCTGTCTGTTAAACTGTTTTATCGGTTTATCTTCAGACTGTTTAAGTGTTTAAGTACAAAGATTTTTTTGGCATACTAATTCACCCCCCCCCCCTCTTAATATTCATCAATTGGTATCAGAGCCAACCTTTCTATAAGTTTAACCACTTGGAAAGAGATATGGGGGAATACACCTTGAGGGAACTTACTCAACAGCTCACTCAGTCTGAGCAAGCCTATGATGATCTTATGGTCAAATACAAGGAATCTCAAGAAAAAAGGAGAGAACATGCAAAGAAGATGATGGAGCTATCTGAAAGTAGTTCTAAAGATGAAGCAAATATGGAAGCCATGATTGCAGAAGTAAATAAGCTGAATGATTCAAACTCCAATCTGAGAAAGGAGTTGGAAGGACTGACTATCCGATTTAGTCAAGAGCTTGAGAACCAGAGAAAAGCTGAAGATCTGGTAAAGGACAGAGATCATGAGATCTCCAAGTTGAAACAAGAGATTAGTGCACTAACTGGTCACCTTCATGAGAGAAGAATGGAAAAGGAAGACATGCAAGGAGAACTGAACATAGCCATCTCTGAAAATGCAAGCCTAATGGAGACAAATACTGCTATTTCCAAAGAACTCTTTGAGTCAAAGGAAATACTTGCTAAGTTTAGCAAAAGCACTGTCAAGCTAGAGCAAAAGCTTGAGTTATCTAGATCAGTAAAGAATACCAATGGACTTGGTTTCTCTAGACATGAGGAAGGAGAATCCTCAGGAACAAATGCTGAAGCATCAAAGAAACAACCAACACTCAAAGGAAAAGGTAAGCAAAAATTCAAACCTGTTTGCTTTAACTATCTTAAAGAAGGACACACTCCCAATGTATGTAGGAGCAAAGCCTACAATAATTTTTCTTATTTTATCAACAATGTACCTAGATCCAATAAGTTCAATGGTCATTGTTATGCATGCAACAAGTTTGGGTATAGAGCATCTGAATGCAAGTCTGTTATGAACAATACCAGAAGATATCCTCAGAGGACCCAAGGAGCTGGTCTGGAATCTTTTGTGAATCGGAACCCTAACCGGTTTAATGCTTACAATTATTAGTCAGGCAACAATGGTTATCAACCGGCAACCGGATGGAGAGAAAACTGTTGGATTTGTCATGGACATGGTCACATTGCTGCTACATGCAGAAGAAAGAATGGAAACATGAAAAATGGACCTTGGAGAGCACCTAGATTGGTTTGCTATCACTGCAACAAAATGGGTCACATTGCAAGATTCTGCAAAAGCAGAAAGAGTATATCTAATGATATACTGGTCACTCAGAAAGGAGAAATTAATGTTGAAAAAGTTCAAGAAGACATGAACAAAACCTGGAGAAAGAAACCAACAATGTTGGAAGAGGAACCAGTTTCTGCACCTAGTGTGGAAATATCGGAACCGGCAAACTAAGCTGCAAAGAGGCTTAGGGGGAGCAAACGGTGAAATGATTGTGAACCCCCCGGTTTCACCGGTAAAAGACCTTAACTAGTATGTAATACCTGTCACTTGGTAGAAGACTGAAAATGGTAAAAGAGGCAAATTAGGGTTTACGCCCTAATAGAGGAGCATTAATGGTGGTAGGTGAGAGACATGTATAAAAGCATATTTCAAATCATTTCTCACTATCTATTTTCGAGCGAAAAAAGGTTTTCAAAGTGCAGAGTGAAGAAAAGGCAATTTGAGCTAAGATTTCAAGAAATTGACAAATCTTGAAGGAGATTCAAATCTAGTTTGCAAGCGGTCGTGAAGAACACAAAGCGGTGATTTGGCAACTAACGAAGAGTGAAGTGAAGCAGAATCAGGAAGCCCTAAATTTGCATTTTAAAGGTATTTTCCGTGTTCTTGAAATACTCAACAATGACTTTCGTATCTCATACCAGTTCTAGTACATCCATTGAGTCGAAAAGTTTCATTCAAAGGAAGTCCAAATATAATGCTTTATCACAAGTTCCGACTGGAGTCATACTTGAAGAGGGAATTTCAGATTATATTGATTGCAAAATAGAAGACCTAGGGTCTTTAGCTATTCACACCCAGTTAGGTTTATTTTGCGACAAGGACAAGAAAATCAAACTGGAGTTTAGTATCCTAGAGAAGAAGAAACTCCATAATGCAGTATACTTTCTGGAAGATTTTATGGAGGATCATATCAGGATCATTTTGAGCAGAGTCCATGGTGACAAGATGTACCTGGAGAGGATGCATGATATCACGCCACAGGCAATTCATGCAGTCACCAGTTTTTCCAACACAGGGGAAGTGCCAGCCCTTAGAACGGTAAGCAAAACAGAAATGGCCAAGCTCACTGGTTCAACAAGTGACTCACGGGGTATGACAATTAACCCTATCAAGGATGATCTGGTGAAATACGCCTACATGGTGATAGGCTATAGAACATTCTCAGCCAGCAGGATTAATTTTGTATCTGCTACAGCGGTAAATGCCGCTTACCAGATGATTAAAGAGGATGCATCATTTGACCTATGCACCGGTATGAAGAGGCAACTCCTGTCTAATCTAAAGTTGATTAAACAAGATATGCACTAAAATTCAAGTTTGGACAACTACTGGTTGGATTATTTTTCTATTTTCAAGGCTACTTTCCTAGAGTAGGAGATGTCCAATGGTCTCCTGACCAACCGGTAACCAAGTAGATCAAGGAAAGCATACAAGCCATTGGAACCGATTACCCTGAGGTGCTGAACAAATATTTTGATAAGTTCAGAAGGAAGATGAGTCAAAGGGTAAGTATCTCAGGTGACATCATTAAGAAATATGAAGATGACATCTATTTCACCATTCAGGTGGACAAATGCCTAATGGAGGCTGTTGAGCCTAGAATGGAGGAAGTGGAGCCAATGGGCTATGAGGTTATGTATGATATGTTGGAAGGGTATGCCTCAACCCTTATTGCCTCGCCTCTTGATCCTAAGGCTAAGAGGACCGGAACCTACTTGGAGAGGATTGTACCGGCCGAGGAACCATCTGTTAAGAAAGGAAAAGAACTGGCAGCAAAGAAAGCAAAGGCAGTGCCTGTGGCATCGACAGCGGCTACCACTGCAACTCCAAGAGTGACCAAGTGGTCACCTACAAAGAAGAAACTAGAAGTGGCACCGGCAAAAGTCTTTGAAAGAAAAAGGAAGACTAAGTCAAATGAACTGAACTCTGAAGAGAGTGAGTCTGATGATAAGCCAAAGAAGGCCAGACAAACAAAGAAGATGAAGAAGAATGAACTGGCAGCATCCGCACCAGTAAATATTGATATCTCCTCATACAAACCTTTGACACATTATCAAAGGACAATAAAGAATATTAGGAGGAAATTACTTCATGATTTAGTAGATTATTATGATGATTTCAGTGATGAGGAGAAAGAAGAAGTATTACAGAAAATCATTATTTATTTGTGTAAAAATGACCAATCGCCATCAGAGATTAAATCTTAGACACCGGATTCTTTATATAAAGTATTAGATAATAAATGGCACATTTCTATTGAGAAAGAACAGGAGATTAGGGAGAAAGTCTTTGCACAATACTTTCCCAACCTCTCAAATTCAGAATTATTTGATGTTTTGGATCAGAATAAAGGACTCTTCTTCACAAGGAGAAGAAGACTCTGGCTGTTAGAGGGGAGAATTGATGATGTTGAAAAAGACACTCATCAGCATATGGATTATGCTATCAATTCTCACAAAGCACGAATGGCCAACCTCCAAGCGGAAAAAGAACTGGTTGTATCCAAACTGGATGAAGTTTTTGATGAAGAAGGAAACCTGGTTGAAGAACCAATCGACACTATTGATGTCGATGCACTGGACATAAAAGATGTCACTCAGGACATACCTTCTGAGGGAACAGAACAGGGTCAACAAGCCAAACAGGGCAGTGAACAAGCCAAGGACACATAGGAAGCGGCCAAGGAACAGGAAGAGAAGAAGAAGAGGGATAAAGATGAGAAAAAGTGGAAAGAGGAAGATGAGAGGAAAAAGAAAGAAGAAGAGGATAAGGAAGAGAAGAAGAAGAAGGAAGAGGAAGAGAAGAAGAAGAAGGAAGAGGAAGGAAAGAAGAAGAGGGAAGAGGAAGGAAAGAAGAAGGAAGAGGAAGAAAAGAAGAAGAAGGAAGAGGAAGTGAAAGAAGAAAAGAGGAAGGAAACAGAGAGGAAAAAGAAAGCAGAGGAAGACAAGGCACAAGAACAGAAGCAGGAAGCAGAGAAAAGGAAGAAGGAAGAAGCAGACAAGGCAGTGGAAGTAATAAAGAGCACACAGATGGAGACTCTGAAGGCAACCAAGAGTCAAGCCAAACCGGCTGATATCTCCAGTCCTATCGATCTCCAGTTTTTCAGTGAGTCGAAGCTTATGTAGAGCATCAAGACTGCTCAAGAGTGCCTTGAAATCATACGAAGGAAAAAGGAGCAAGATATCATTCAAGCGACTATAGACACACTTATCAGTTTGATCCCCGGTACCAATCTTCCTAACACTGAATCATCATTAGCATAGCTCAAACTACTATGTACTGTAGTGGATGATTAGGTGCAGAGTCTGGAAGAAGCAGCTAAGGCAAATGTCAAGAAAGAGCATCAAAAGGCTCTTAACATTGCTCTGGTGAAAAAGTTGAATGAGCTCCGGTCTGAACTTCTAAAAGACGAAAAGGATATAAGGGACGCTTTGGATGAGGGAAACTTGCTGGTAAGCAAAATCTGTCAACCTCATCTATTTTGCGATGATGTGCTAACTTAGAAGCAAAAGCTTCAAACGGACTTACAGTCCTACTTGAGCACATTTAAGCCACCCTATGATTCCTTTGCAACTTATGGGCAAACCGTTCACCGGTTCTAGATCCAGTCAGCCAAAATGGAGCAAGAGATCAGTACATGATCTAGGGATTTGCAGGAGCTACAACTGGTTTTACTTCCACATCTACAAATTCTTCAGAAGTGTTATCTGAACCTAGATGCCTTGACAGTTACGTAGGAGCTGAGCACAGTTGATGCCATGGAGGAATAGGTATCCGAGATGCAAACAGAGAAAGAAGTAGCCATCTCCCTACTTGAGTCCTGGTCTCTATCCATGAAACAATTTTCATAGGACTATAAATCAGTTTTTGACAAGTATTGTTCATTGTTGTCATAAACTTTTTTATATATATCAAATGGAAACAGGGTTGTTCAGCGGTACTTTGTCATTGTTGGCAAAGGGGGAGAAGTATCTAGTTTTAAAATTTTGATCTTCTGATAAAGGGGGAGATGTACTCTATCTATTTTGGAGACAAATAAGGAGAAGTATCTGGTTTTCAAATTTTGATATATGCTATATGCTCTGATATCTCAATGTTTATGCTCTATATGCAAAATTGCTATACATTGTATTGATTAAGGGATAGTGTATATGCCTAGGGGGAGCAATTTTGCTAAAGGCATGTTTTTGTTGTAAAACACTTAGATGTCAAAATTTTATTTTCCTAAGTGTTGCCATCAATGCCAAAGGGGGAGATTGTTGGCATTTTTTATGTTTATGTTGTGATTGTCATTGATGGACACACACTTGTATTGAGATCCCCTTATATGTATGAGCTAGAGCTCAACCAGTATTTGTTCCAACCGGTATGTTGTATTCTAGTCTTTAGACTATTGGTGATTTTGCAAAATGTGTTTCCCGGTCTGAAGCAGCATGTCAACCCCAAGCGGTTCGTAGATCTCAAGCGGTACGAGGGAGCAAAGTGGCATAACACATTCTTACCAGTCTTCATTTTTGTCAAACCGGTAACCGGTATTTTGCATGAACCGGTAATACTCTGTGATGAGTTACCAACTGGCATTTTGTGATGAGTTACCAATCCACCGTTTGATTGACGGTGTCGACACACTGACGGTGCTTTTTGTGTCGTGTTACTGAGTATGTCTAGATTCATTGAACCTAAGAAATTGTAATGTAATCCTATTGGACCGACATGAAATCAGATTCCTTTAAAAGGACATCATGTCTAGGGTTTTAGTTTGTTTTTGGTGAAAGGGTTTATGTTGTGCTAGGGTTTAAGGTGATTGTTGAGTTGTTGAAAGAGTGATCTTATCTGAGAAGATCAAGTTGTAACTGAGAGAGAGAGATAGAGAAGACTGAAGTAATGCTAGAATGCATTAGCAGTGAACTATACTAGATCTAATCAAGCAGTCTGTGCTATTAGATAGATCAAACACTTGTTGACTACTCACATCTTTGACAAGTCTGTAGCCCTTAACTAGGTAGGCCTAAAAGCCTTTGTAAAATCCTCTAACAAGGTGGTTCACCACTGTGAATCTAAAATCCTCTAGCAAGGTAGTCTTTAATTGGACTTATCTCCTAATCGAGATTGAGATTCCTAACAGGATCTGTTCTGGTGAAGAACATTGTAAGACCTTAACCGGTCTGGTTTCTATTCTGCAGATAGTGACTTGTGAGTTCCATCTCACCATGGTTTTTCCCATTTGGGTTTCCACGTCAAATATCTTGTGTTATGGTTGTATTTCTTTTTTGGGTGAATGTTTTATTTGCATTTTGGTTTGCATGTGTGATAACTTGTCTATCTGTTAAACTATTTTACCGATTTATCTTCAGACTGTTTAAGTGTTTAAGTATAGAGTTTTTTTTTGGCATACTAATTCACCCCCCCCTCTTAGTATTCATCAAGAATTGATCCATGAACGAGGACAAAATGTCTTTGATCATTTAAAGTTATATCAGCAAAGAATGTGCCAAAGTTATAATCACAAGGTCAAACCATGAGCCTTTCAAGTTGGGGAACTAGTACTAAAGGAAAATCCATGCAACCAAGCCAATCGAGAAAAGAAAGGGAAGTTTGAACCAAACTGCTTAGGTCTGTTTGTGGTCACAATAGTATTTGGGTCAGGAGCATATCAGCTATCAACACAGGACGGGGATCAGCTAGAGGAACCCATCAATAGCATGCATCTGAAGAAGTTTTATGTTTGAAAAAACAAAAAAATCCAAAAAATAGTGAAAAAGCAGAAAATCCAAAAATAGTGAAAAAGTAGGAAAATCCAAAAACAATGGAAAATCAGAAAATACAAAAACAACGAAAATAAAAAAAAAACAAATATGAGAAAAAGTGCAATAAAAACACATGGTGAAAACCTGGCCAAGACGCGCTATCTGTCAACTAGCTCTTCCATCTATTAGTTCATGCATCCTTCCACTTGCATTCATTTTCCATCAGCGTTGTTCATATCCATAATAAACCTTTGTACATACACAGGCATTGTAGTTGATTTCTCACCATGGTTTGGATCATTGGGTATATCATAATGACTTTGTCTCTAGGCTTGGGGCAAAATCCTGCACCTAGCTAGGGGAAAAATTTATGATCATTTTGGGCTTAATCAAGTAGGTAGAACAACAACGAAAAATAGAGACACATCCAACGTTGAACATGAGATCAAATTATCAACCATCAAACTACCAAATATTAGTCTAAACACATCACATACTTTTAAATGGATGATATCTTTTGGATAATGCTTTTAACACTTTGGTTCAACTTTTCTATCTTGATTTTTTCTATCATGATTTCTGAGTGACTCCATGATGTCTCTGACTAGAGGAACAAGGAAGGAACATGATATTTTTCTTGTCTATTGTCTGTAAATTAATCATTAATATGTGCAAATTTGTCTCAAGACATGATCATTGGAGTATCATCAAAGATATTTTCGATTTGCGTATAGAAATGGTTAATACTAGCTATTTTACGCAAGAAACACTCAAGTCATCTTGGTTCAATTATACCTCGATGCTTTTGCTAACTTGCAATATCAAAATCCAGGAAATAAGTTCTCAAGTCATCATGGTTCAATAATACCATCGATGTTTGCACTCACTTCCCACATTTTAAAAAGCTCAATGATGACAAAACGTAATAACCCAATGACTGGTCTAATCGTAGCTTTGCATTCGCATTTGCATTTAGCTTGCATTTCATTTTTGCATGGGAAACCACAAGCTCATCTTATCCAAGTTTAAATCTATCACAGGAATCATCAAAGCATAATCAGAAATGTATGCACAATCAGACTGATGACTCATCTCTCTCCAGATATTGTCGACCCAGCGCAAATCTTATGTTACCCCCTCAACAGAACGAACATCAGCATATCTGAATCTTCCTGCAACTTGATATTAACAAAATTTCAGCTCTTTATCCATTCAAACTTATCAATTCTATCAATCGATCACATCTAATATATTCTATCATGTCTTATACAGGATGTATCTTTCCTGGAACTAGACGTTTTGATCAAGTCTTATATAGGATATATCCTTCCTAAAATCAGATGCTTTGATCATCTTTGTCTTATACAGGAGGTGTCATTCTTGAAACCATACTAAATCTTGATCTTATCAATCTAATCAATCAAACTTTGTCAATCATCAGATCGAGAACTACATCACCGTGATCATAGAACACGCACTTTCATCAATCAACATTGTAGAAATCAACTCAATTCTAATCGAGAAATCAATTTCGCAATTATGCAACTACTCCAAAGGTCAATCATCTCAATTGTTCTCCTGAGGGGGCATCATCATACCATAATTTATCAATCAATGTCTGGGGCATCCTATCAAACCAATATCATCACCAAAATGAGATTATTCTTTGAATCAAGGCATCATCACACCTCGCCTCAAAAAGGGGCAAAATGTATACACCTAAAAATGGTCTGAAGATAATTAATTGAATAAGCAATTATTTAATTAATCCCCCTTCCTAATTTAATTGAATTCATTAGCAATATGATTAAATTATCCCATTCATCTACTTATTAATAAATCTAAGGATTTATTTAATAGGTTCATTTCAATAGCCCCCTTTGATTAATTAATTCAAATTAATTAATCCTCCCCCCATTTAATTCATTTCTTCTAATCCCCTAATTAATTAAAACAAATCAATTTATGATTTGTTGAAAGTCGATTAGCCTTTTCCTATTATTTGAATTTTTAAATTCAAATTACCCACATGCCTCCTAATTTCTAACCACCTAACCTAACTATCCCTCTAACCTAACCCATTTCACCTAACCTTGGGTTTAACTAACCCTATCCTATCTTGCACATCCTAACCTCCTATGGTGTGGATATTCTCCCCTTGAGACACATGGCACTTTGGCCACATGTCTCCTCTCTTGGACACTTGCCCTCTTATGAGCAAGGCTCCTTGACACTTGTCACCACAGAGATGACAAGTGTCCCTCCCTCCAACCTCTTCTCCAACCTCCTCCAATTTCACCCTTGATATCTTCAAACTCAATCTTGGTCGTTGATTCCTGCCACCTCACCCCTGGCCTTGGAAATCCTATAAATACCCCCCATTTTGGATCACAAAGGATCCCATCTCATATCAATTTAGGCATTGTTACTGTAGGCATATCCATTCTAGCATAGCATTTGAGAATTGCTATTATAGGCAATTGCATCTTAGATCTAGTTTAATTTGATCATTTTTTAGTATAATTGTTGAATCATGTAGCTTAAGCAATCTCTTTTCTATCTTAATTGCATCATCATCATAGCTTAATCATTCATATCATTAGCTTAATTAGACTCTTGGATCAATCTAGCATAATCAATCTCATCTAGTTTGCATATCATTATCATTTCAAATCCTCCATCTAGGTGTAGTCAAGTCACTGGGATTGCTTATCTAGATCTGAGAGAAAATCCACACTCGCATCTCTTAGGAGGTGATAGGTCTCTTTGTCATGGTTTATCTTTCATTTTCTTTTAATTTTCTAACCATGCTTGTACTGATCTATTGAGTGTTTGTGTTGCAACTGCAGGTACCCTACTTCACACACACGATAGTGACCATGTTCACATATGGACCATCATCTGAAGAAGGATCCGATGTAGAAATAATTTTGCTGCATGCAGAGGGAAAGGATCAATATAAATATGCAAGTCAATGTTGGTTTTATCAATAAACTTGTTTGATTTGTTCTTCCGTACATCCACCTTGATTGCACCATTGTCAATGTGGTCTTGGACAACATGTTGAAGATGATAACACCGCTTAGTGTTGTGACCAGGTACATGATGATAATGACAAAACTTTGAACCATCATACCAATGCGGATAAAGTCGACTATTAGACAATGATTTTATTTCTGGAAGGGTGATAAGGTTGTCCTTCAGCAATAACTACATTATGCTCAAATAGGAATCATTCAACTTAGTGAACACTCTATTTTGTTGCGGGGCTTGCACAACAGCCATTGGAGGAATATCCGCAACATTAGCAATGACCTTATTCTTCTGGGACCCATCTGTGGTCATACCTGCAAAGGACCCACTGCGAGGGTTCAAAGAAGTATCTCCGAACTATGACACAATGTGCTAGTAATTGGTGAGAGCAGAACACATGTTAGCAAAGTTCTGATATCGGTTAAGAGATATCTTCTCCCTCAATGTTGGTTGGAAATTGTCGATAAACATCCTCTACAGATCACTATTTGGTAGGGCAAAGGGGATCTTGGTTGAGATAGCTTGTGATGCAGAGAATCCTCACCAAAATCACATTAGGGAGATTTCATTCTCCCAACTTACCTAACCAATAGGTACTAAGTCTTCCATAACTACACAAATCCACTCACAAGGCTACAATAGCCCAAAACTCACCCAAGCTTCTCAAACCCTTAACCAACCACTCACACACATTCCTCCATGCATACTCAACTCTCTTGAACTCCAAACCATGTTCCTTAGCATTTCAACACCATTAGTCTCCTTTGTTAGGTCCCGAAGACAACTGAGAGGGGGGGGGGGTGAATCAGTTGTCTAATAAATTCAAACCAAAAACAACTTAACCAACTTAATGCTTAATACCGGTAAATTAGTCTAATATGCCGGTAGACAGTTTTAATAGTTAATTGCAATACCGGTAAGGATTAATGCATGAAACATAAATAAAAAGTCATCCACAACACATAACACCAATATTGTACGTGGAAATCTTGTAAGGGGAAAAACCACGGTGGGAAACCTTACCCACAATCAGATGATACTACTACAGATAGTAAGTGTATATAAATGGGGTCTACACATGCAGAAAGGCCAAGTGCCTAGAGCTCACTGCTTAATCACAAAATGGGAGTCACAATGACTAAAGTTGGATGGTTAAATCCAATAAGAATGTACTGCTCAAAATAGCATCTTCATATGCTAGATTCGGTACTGGTGTAGTTCTGATTGTCTTCTCAAAAACCCTCCTTCAATCTTCAAATGATGTTTGCATGTATAGCTCTGCTTAATCTCGCATATACCTTCACACAATCCTTTTTTGCATTTCACATTTGATCTTACAAATAAGATCTTACATTATACCATAACCTAGGACCAATTTTAGTAGGTCGGCTCTACAAGATATTGTTAGGTCTCAAAGACAACTGAGAGGGCGGGGGTGAATCATTTGTCAAATAAATTCAAACCAAAAACGTATTAACCAACTTAATGCTTAATACCGGTAAACCAGTTAAGTATGTCGGTAGACAGTGTTAACAGTAAATTGCTATACCGGTAAGGATTAATGCATGAAACATAAACATAAAGTCATCCACAACACATGGCACCAATATTTGTACATGGAAACCCTGTAAGGGGAAAAACCACGATGGGAAACCTTACCCACAATTAGATGATACTACTGTAGATAGTAAGTGTACATAAATGGGGTCTGCACATGCAAAAAGGCCAACAGCCTAGAGCTCACTGTTCAATCACAAAATAGGAGTCACACTGACTACAGTTGGATGGTTAAATCTAATAAGAATGTACTGCACAAAATAGCATCTTCATATGCTTGATTCAGTACCGGTGTAATGCTGATATGCTTCAAAAAAAAACCTAACTTCACCTTCAAATGATGTCTTCATGTATATCCCTGCTTGATCTCGCATATACCTTCACTTAATTCTTTTCGCATTCCACACTTGATCTTACAAATAAGATCTTACATTTATACCATACCCTAAGACCAATTTTAGTAGGTCGGCTCTACAAGATATTACAATAAAAAACATTTTACATACAATACAATATTCGATGCAATAACCGATTGAACATGTCGGCTTAATGCATTTACAACAATAATAAATCATCTCCATAGCGTGCCATGCTGATCTGGAAAAGATAAACCTACCGGTGTAACCCTAGATAACCTGGACCTATTTGCCGGTAAAAGCAAATATGCAAATATGAATGTACCAATGATTATTTATTCAAAATAAAGTGTCAACATGATGTCTTCAACATTACCAAGTGTCTTCCATATCAGTCCAGGTACCAGTGAACAATATATCCTGTCGGTGAACCATATACCAGTAATTGTTGCACAGTTTACTGCTTGCCGGTGAATGTTGCTGGATCTCCAAAGTAGGTGTATTAGTAGGTGTTGACATCAATGACAAAAACATACCAAAATACCAACAATCTCCCCCTTTGGCATTGATGGCAACACAAGATGGAAAAACCATCAAAGTGCCAAAATAGAAATGCCAAATATAAAAACCAACAATCTCCATTCCTCCCCCTGGGAGCGACAATACCATTCTCTCATACCAATTTCTCCTTAAATGTGTTTTTCAAAATCTCTCCCCAAAAGGATAATGTGTTTTTCCATAGATATCTCTCCCCCTTTGACATCAAATGCCAAAGTCACAATCTCTTTGTTCAAGAAACCCTCAAAATCTCTCAGATTCTGCTCCAACATATTGATCTTCTCAAAGTCTATAGTGACCACATAATCATGATTGATCACGGGAGGGGAAGATGGGGTAGAACTCCTAGGAGAGTTAGGTTGCAAATTATAAGGATAAATCCCCCCAGTCTGAATAGACTTCAGACTGTAAGAGGTCCATAACTCATTGGGATCGGATGAGTACCCACCCTACATGGTACCTAGTAGAGGAGGACTGTAATGATTAGGGGGAAAACTCCACCTAGACGACCACCTGACTACGGCTCCTATTGCAATCTGAGTCGTAAAGCTTATAGACAAGCCGCATGATGTTCAAGACCATACTACAGGGACATCGAAAGATAGAGTTGGTTTTAAATGATAAACAAAAAAGTGTAGAAATTTAAACTAAATGTGAATGAAAATTTTGTTGCTTTTGATTTTCCTCTTTTTTTTTAGATAGTTTTCAAATTTTTGAACTTTCTAAAGTTTAAAATATTAAATGCACCTAAGTATCTAAAAATTTCAAAAATTCAATCTTTTAAATCACGTCAGGTTCACCAAAATGTAATCCAGAGGGAATTTGTCACATCAAGGATGATGAATCCTCAAGGACAAATTGTCCTTCCAATTACCTTTGTGAACTGGTCCTAAGATGAGCTAGGGGATAATAGAATTACGCAGGGAGGGATAGACACCTGAGAGGCATCTCTGAGCGGATCTACAAAGCCTCAGTCCTCGAGACAAGTGTGCGGAGTTGGGACGCCAATGCGGTGCACTATCGTCTTGTACGGATGAAGCGCAGAGTCTGAGAAGAAAGATTTGGATGCACTAACATAACTTATAAAATAAATAAATAACATTGAAACTTATAAAAACATGAATTACAAAACAGAATAAGGAAAATACTAAAGAGTAAAAAAATCTCACAACTGGTCCACGCTATGAAGCCTCCCACATGATAATCTCCCCTTCATGAAGTTGTGCCTACACACATGCAAGAGAGAAAATGTTGGGGGTTGTACTTGTGCTTTGGAGCCTGCCTAAGTCAGACCCTCATTTTGGTGTTTCCACCTCCATGGACAACTCAAGAAAGCCACAGGAAAGATAAATGATAAAGAGAGTAACAAGCAATGTGAAATTGGAAATAAAGTTGATAAATATGCAAGAGAGAGGATTACGATGACTCCCCTATCACAAATGAAGATTGGAATGCTCAGAAGTGCTTGGAATGTTGGGTAATGCTGCAACAATGGTGGTGTTGATAGTATGCTATCCAAAATGGTCTCCAAGAGATCAACCTCCTAGAAGATTGCCAAACTTGCCAAAGAATCCCTTCCAAATGCCTTCAAAGTCAAAGATAAAGGCCCATGAAGGAATTCGAACGTCGATGGGCACATACAGATGCGTTACGATTTCTTCCAGGCATAGGCGTAACACTCAAACGACCACCTGCAGACTGTAAGATTCGCGGGACACTAGTGTGCAGCACGAACGTCTTTGCATCACGCCTTCGTCCCTAAAGGTGATAGATTGGAAGAGTTGGTAACGCTTCGGCTAGAGCTAACAAGGATGGCCTAAGTGAACAAAAGGATAAGATGGTGAATCTTGACCTCCGATGACATGGAGGAAAGGCATCATTTGTCACATTAATTACAAGGGACAATATTTTTGATATTACAACCCTAATCATAGAAATTCCCATAAAATTATAGATAATAAAAATGGGCTTGGGTCACATTTTTGGATCATCTTCACTGGCTAGAATAGATAGAAGATGATATTATAGATATTACTCAATTGATTTTGTTGTCAAGATAGTTGTTGTATATTCGAAACTTAAATGCTTAGATATAGACATGACAAAAGTCAAGTAATTATGATACTCCCAAACCTCAAATACATGTTGATGGAGCTTTGTACAATTACATTTAATTATTCACCATCTATTGACTCCTTTTCTACACTCCTTTGATATTAATAAAAACATATGTTCAACACTCTCTATCCTATATCTTTTCCTCTCTCTACCCTATATCTTTTCCTCTCTCTACCTCTATATATGTCACTTCTTGTCTATATCTTTATTTTTCTATATCACCCTAACTCATTCTGCCACTCTCTTCCTCTCTATATATTTATCTCTCCATGTTTATCAATCCCTTTCCTCTCTCTCCATATCCCTCTCCTTATGCGTATACATCTTCATATCTATCTCCTTACCTATCTCTATTTTTTAGTCTTACCCTTATATCACTCTCTCTCTATTCATCTATCCCTATTGTGAGCATAATATGATCCTATGGGTCATGGATCTTGATAATATTCCTAATTTATAGGTTTTGTTTCAATTCCATTTGGGTGCTTGTAAGTGATTGCATTGTTGATTTGAAGCTACCACTTCTCCATTGAGACCTTTTGTAAGGACCTCTATAATATCAAATTAACATATTACAAAATTACACATAACTAATTGAGTGCATTAAAGAAGCTTTCTCAGATATACAAAAGAATAGAGACATGAAATTATATTTCAACATAAGTCTAAGTACATAAGCCAACAACAAGATAGAACATAAGAGATCAAATTCCTTTACATTAGATCACAAGGTTGAATATATAAAGCATATTAAGTACAAATAATGAAGACAATCTTGACAAGAACTTCAAACATATATTTCCCTTGAGGAAACAATAGGCAAGAACATTATTGGAGTGCTTTTCCAAATACAACTCTACTCAACTTAGAAAAGTCAATAACTCTTTTCACTACCACAAAATATCCATCTATAATGTAGATTAATAATAATGATTTAAAATATTAATAATCTTTGTCTAACTACCTATATTTGCACAATAGATGATATAGTTACATTTCTATAGTCACACGTAAAATATGGGTAGATAGAGAGTACTCAAGGCCGCTTTTCTATTGCATTCATGGCTTGCTTAAAAAGGATTCAATATGTTTAGGATGGTGCTCCTAACATGAACCTGAGATTCTTCCTTCATGCATACCATTCCCTCCCATTTTCCACACTCCTTTTCATATCCCTCAAAAATAGTCTCCATGTGCAACTATATTTGGCATGCACAAAATGTTTTTCAGAGATTTTTGGTGTTTTTGTTTTCAAACATTTTTTATACTTTTACTCCACTATAGCACTAGGCCACTATATTTGGCCTTTAAGGCACGCATCCAAAAATATCCTTCTATGGTTGTTAAGCCAAAATATCGATAGTTTAGTTACCTATTGATAGCCTTTAAGGATAATTTAAATTAATTTGGCTTAATAAAATTATATTTAGCTATTAAAGAATATATAAAATCAATTAATAATATTAATAGAAAAATTAATTAATAATATTAATATCTATAGGAGAGGATTGTAACACCTTTGTTGCACAAGCAACATCATTTTCAAAATGGGCTACCAAACGACCTCATAAAAACATTGTTTTTCCTAATTCACCTCCCACACATATTTGGTGTACCCATTACATACCAAAATGTGCTTGCTAGTTTAATCAATTTAAAATAAAATAAATACCTATAATCAATTAAATAAAATATTTTTCTATTATAAATCCTTAAAAAACTTAAAATTCACTTTTTATTTAATTTCTCTCCCAAAAGTTATTTATGTTAAACTTATCTTTTTAAAAAGGGCACTTCTTACTTGTATATGTAGACAAACGAATTAAAATTATAACCCCTTTTATTGGTCTTTTCAAATCAAATCAAATCATTCAAAAGTAAAAATATTTTTAAAAAAGCAAAATAATGAGGAGCAATATTGAGAGCATCTTGTGTAAGCGTTCATGCTTCCATTCAGATTAAATTAATTAGTAAAAAAAATTGGGATCCACTTCATTCTTAATTATCTCTCCATTAAAGTAGCTAACAATCACAAAGTAAAAACGTGAGCAATATGCAACTATTGCAAAATCGTTCATGGCAGAGAAAACAAATCTTTCTCTCTCCCAATATACTATTTTGATTTTTAGTTCTCCTCCCCGCCCCCCTATGATCGGGCTTAACCAGCACACTCGAAGCGTACTAAAAGAACGCCTTTCTCCTCTCATGAGCCAAATTTTAAAGCCAAATTTTATAGAATTTTAGACATATCTTTCGAAAGATAATATAAAGGTATATTAATATTTAATATTAAAATAATATTTACAATAGTGTAGAGAAAATGGAAGTAGGTTTATTATTTTTTTATTCTAGTAATAAATTGTTTAAATAAATTAGATAGAATATTACTTAGATTTTTTTAAAATAAAATGGTGAAATTTGTGTTGAATTGGAAAGTTTATGTTTTTTTCTTTTGTAAATACAATACAATTATTTAAGATAGAGAACATATATTATTTAATACTTAGAATAAAAATAAATTATTTTAATTTGTATTTTAACATCAAATAATTTTACTAAATAGATATGCATGATTTGAATTACAATTAGATATATATTTGAATTAAAGTTTCTCCATTTAATATAATTAAGATTCTAATTTAAATGAGATTTTGAAAAGCATTATTTCATAAAATGATAGGAAGTTTTAGAGAATAGACACAATTGCATACACTAAAGTGGTATTTTGATGAATTGACTTAAATATTTGAAATAAATGATTCTATAAATTTAAAGTTCTTTTATAAGAGATTAAGAATTTTAGGTTTAATCGACAAATATTTTTATTGTACATTAAGAGTTTTTTATTGTATACATAATATTCTTTTATAGAACTTTATTTCGAAATTGATTTAAATTTATATTGCATTTTATTATTCGAAGTGAAGAGTTTAGTAACTCATAAGCCTAAGAAACTAGATAGTTCAATCTAGTTAATCCTTGATATTCACTTATTTGTTGAATTCGATTACTATACCATTTATATTACATTTGACTAGAATATGAATTTGATAGAATCTAGAAAGTGAAATACTCAAGAAACTAAGAATTTAATTTTTTTTGTGAATAAACATAGAGATTATGAATTCAATAGTTTATTGGAATTTGATCATGACGATTTTGTTAGTGGAGAATTCTATTGTTGACTTAATTGCATGTTTTTTTTTTGGAATTTTTGATAAACTTTAGTATGAGATCTCATAAGAAATGAAATAGGTACAAAACATGAGATTTTCAATTGGAATTTTAGAGAAGGAAAATATATTGAATTGATATTAAGGAGTGAATCTATGTCACATTGTTATGCTCTTTTATGGCTCTAGATCATCATCCAATGTTCTAATGTTATTTTGATGAATTTGATGGAAGTTGGAATTAGGAAAATTTGTAGTTAGAATCAAAGTTCTAATAAATTTGTGTTGAGTGGAAAATTGGACCCTAGTGGTTCCCCACCTAGGAGAGAGAAAGGAAATCGTTAGGATGATTTTCACTTGATGTAGAAATGCACTTTACATTCAAAAGAGGGATTGAATCCACTAGATCCAAATCCAAGGGAAATGAGGATGTGAAAGCTAAGTGGATTGCAAGTGTTGGAATGTAATTAGCCCTCTTTTGTAAGTAGAAGAGTTGATTTGTTGACTATACAGAAAAGGAAGAAAAAATGGATAAAATAAGGAGCTATTGATTTGGGATCGCGTTGTAACTTCATATTTGAGATATTTAGATTGATATGGATCTGCCCTGCAAATTTGGATAAAATTCATTGAGACGCATAAGTTATGCATGGTCCTCCAAAAAATCTGGGAGTCGAAAAGGGTTTTTCCATCTCTACAAATGAAGCCTAAATCTGCAATTACAGTTGCGCACCTGCAACTTGCACATAGAAAAGAAGGCAAGAAGGGTTGTGGATAGACGTTTGCCTTACTCAAACCCTCATTAAGGAATCAACCTTGAAAGAAAGTAATTGCAAATATTTAAATGTGAATAATGGAAATGCATACCTTATAGATCTGCAATTTGTTAATGATGGTTTCTTTTCTTCTTGAATGTAATCACGAGTGTTGCATGAAATGGCTTGTAACATGACAAAATCCTAACACACACACATGCTTGCAAATGAATGTTGTAATGTTGCTCCAATGGATGAATGAAGAAGACACATGAAGAAGAAGACTTGATGGATGCTTGAAGACTTGAAGACTTGATGACGATAATGGAGACCTTCCACTTGTTTACCCAATTTTCACTTATGATCCACTTATGCACATGAGAGGACTAGATCCCCTTTTTATACTTTCCTAGGAGGGTTAATTTTCATCTCATCAAAGGCCAACATAGGGGAAGTTAAATCTCAAATAGCTGATTAGGTTTAAGGATCGGATGGACCCATTTTAGGGTCACCCAAAGAGGGAGGACAGGGGTGCCACGCCCCTGTCCTACTCTATTTTGGGGCTTGGACAGGGTCATGAGGTGGCACAAGGGCTAAAACAAGAGGATATTTGGAAGAATGATGCAACCAGGGAGCTTATTGTTAAGAGCAGTAATTGTAGAGACCCCAACGTTTTGTTGAAAATGCACCAAACATGGACCTACAATAAACAAAATGTCATCTCTTCGCTTCTTCAGCTCATGAGAGGAGAAAGGCGTTCTTTTAGTTGAAGCTCGATATATATTTATCCGCCATTCTAATCTCATAAAAGGAAGCCTGAAGCGTGGATAATTGTGCATCAAACTATCTATTTGAAATGCCAGACCATCTATTAATGTTGTGGACAGGAGCAAACCTCACATTGAAGTGGAAATGCACGGGCGGATGATTGGCGGGGAGCGATTCAAAATTGAATTCAAAGTTAACCACAGTAGTCATGTCACTGTGGAGAGTTAAAGAAGAGCACTGGAAAACAGAACAGGAAACAAAAGGTTAGCTGGGCCCACACCAGCCACCCAAGCAGTCAACGCTTCAAGTGTGCTAGTTAAGCCAGGCCTCTGCGTAGGGAGGATTATTTATGTATTTGTTGGATACAATTTTAGCTAATCATATGAGATTAGATGAAAATATTTTTATGTTTTTCTATAGCTTGAATTTGGATATTATTTTCTATAATTTAAATAATATTATTTATATTTTTTCTATTGTAGTTGCAAAATTAGTAATTTTTCATATGAACTCAAATTATTTGTAATCATATGAGCTCAAATTATTTACAACTATAAGAAATGAATTTTTTTTTAAAAAAATGTCTTCTTTCTAATAATGAATGGTTGTTCAACTCACAAAAATCTTGTCAAATCTTATCTCCTTATTTTAAAGTATCTTAATGTTCTTTAAAATATTTTTTATTTTTGCATGATTTGAATTGAAAAGACAATCATTAATAATTAAAAATAAATAAAATTATAATAATTAATAATTCAATTGTATTTACATTTTAGTATATTTGAATTGATTTAATAATGAATAATTTATATTTTGAAAGAGATGTGAAATGAATTTAAATTTAATTCTTCACTTGTTAAATATTTTTTAATAATTTAATTTTCATTATTACAATTATATTTAAATTGATGCACTTTAATAAAGGATTGTAGTCATAACTTGAATCTCACGCACAAGTCACGCACTCATTGCAAACATTTAAATATTCTTTATTTTTAATATATTTTTTTGTGGGGGTTAGATCAGCAAGTTGAGCTGCAAATAATAGTGCGTGTATGATAAGCAATGTGTGTTATGATTATGACACCTGAACAACATGCAAAATTGTGCAATCATTCATGGCCTAAAAATACATCATCAATCTTATTTAATCAGAATGAGAATCTTCTGGTTGCACAGCAGGAGGATATATTTATATTCAATGTGACTTTGTTTACGTAACAGGAAGCCAATCTCTCTGTCTCCCATTTCAAATGTATTTATATTCATTTCTCTCCCTTTAGAGTTTAGCAATTTTAGACAACCGATTTAGTGGAGAGATAATGACAAATGAAGTGGATCCCAGTAATCATCATACAAGATGCGATTTTGATAATGACAAATGAATTAAATACTCATCTCAAATATACTAAAAATAAATAAATTATACATTGACATAATGTAATACCTCTTACAACATATACTTTCTTCAAAAAAATGATGAAGTAGATGAATGACTAAGATTTAGTCTTGAATCATAAGTTTAATTCCATTAAAAGTGGATTGGAAATGTAAAGCTAGCAACTATTGTTAGCTAATTGATTCATTTATTTATTTAATGAAATTATTTAATTGTTTTCATGATTTTTTTGATTTTTTTTAAATTGATAATAGAAAAGAAAAATAGAAAAAAAATTGAAATATTTTTCAACATCTTCAAATTTTATGGATGTCTTAGCACTATATAATATTGATTGGTTGTGTATATTCAAAGTTGATATATTTTACTAAAGGATTGTAGTTCAATTAGTTGAAAACAATTAGTGGAAATTGAAAACAATTGGTGATAATCAATCAAAAATATATATTTGAGTAAATTAAAAGCACGCATCATAATGAATTAAATGCTTGCCTCTAATTGAATGCTAACTAGCATATATACCTTAAATTTTAATTTAATCTATATAAAATACGCCGAGAGATATCCTTCTCGAGATGCCTATTTTTAATCAATTTTATACCCTAAAATCAAATAGGCTCCTCGAGAAGGACATCTCTCAGTATATTTTATATAGATTAAATTAAAATTTAAGGTATATATGCTAGTGGTAGCCACATGAAGCAACATGGAAAACATAAAATAAATGCAATATATAATTATATAGTATCTTTTTCTTGAATTGATTTATATTATAATATTATAATAGTATTATATTATTATGTAGAGATATAAGAAATATATATATTTAGACTATTTTTAATAAATGTATGTGTTGCAAGCTACAAAATGTAAGATATATATAAGACTTTAATTAAAATAATAGTATAAAACATTATTTAATGGTCAATATTATGGTTACAGATAGGGCTAGGGTTAAGGTTAGAGTTAAGGTTTACATCATTGTTAGGGCTACGTTTAGGGTTCCCATCAAGGTTAGGGTTTGGTTTAGGTTTAGAATTATGGTTAGGGTTAGGATTTAGGATTACTGTTATGATTACGGTTAGGGTTAATATTTAGGATTACTGTTTAGGGTAAGGGTTAGTATTTGCATCATGGTCAGGGTTAAGGCTTGGGTTAGGGCTAGTATTTGCATCCTGGTTAGGGTTGGGATTTACCTATGGTGAAGGTTGGGGTTAGGGTTACGGTTAGATTTCAAGTTTATGGTGGGGGATTAGTGTTAGGGTTAGCATTTAGGTTTATGATTAGGGTTATGGTTAGGATTACAATTATGGTTATGGTTTATTTCATGGTTGGGGTGAGGGATAGGGTTAGGTTAACATTAGGATTAGGGCTATAGTTAGGATTTCTATCAGGGCTAGGGTTTAGGGTTATGGTTAGGATTATGGTTAGGGTTATGGTTTATATCATGATTGGGGTGAGGGTTATGGTTAGGGTCATAGTTAGGATTATGGATATGGTTAGGGTTTACATCATGAGTAGGGTTTGGGTTAGGTTAAGGGTTAAGGTTAGTGTTAAGGTTTAGGGTCAAGGTCAACATCATAGTTAGGGTTGGTTTTAGGTTTAGTGTAATGGTTTGGGTTAGAATTTACATCATCATTACATTAGGGTTAGGATTATGATTATGATTACAGTTAGGGCTAAATATTATGGTTGCGGTTAGGATTGAGATTATGGTCAAGGTTGAGGGTTAAAGATAGGGATTGGTTTTCAATTAGGGATAAGGATTATTGTTAGTGTTCGAGTTTAGAGTAATGGTTAGGATTAGGGTTAGGGTTATAATTATGATTACTATTAGGGTCTAGAGTTACAATTAGGATTATGGTTAGGGTTATGTTTTACACATTGTTGGGGTTAGTGTTAGGGTTTGGATTATGATTAGGCTTAGGGTTATGGTTATTATTAAGATTATGGTGAGGGTTAGCATTTATATCATGGTTAGGGTTAGGTTAAGCATTAGGGTTATGGTTAAGATTTGCATTGTGATTAGGGTTATTGTGAGGGTTAAGGCATAGGATTAGGGTTATTGTTAGGATTCTGGTTAGGTTAGGGTTATAGTTAGGATTATGGTTACAGCTAGGGGTGTATCATAGTTAGGGACAATGCTCAGATTAGGGTTAGGTTTTGGGGTAGGGTTATGATTACGATTATGATTATGGTTATGGGTATATAGTAGTTAGGGATAGTGTTAGGATTAGCCTTAGCCTTTGGGGTAGGGTTAGGGTTAGACTATAGGATTATGGTTAGAGTCATAATTTAAGATTACGATTAGCACTTACATAGTAGTTAGATAAATAGATTAATGGACAGGGTTAGACTTAGGTTTAGGGTTTGGATTAGGGTTAGGTTTTTGCTTAGAGATAGATTCAAGGTTAAGGTTAGGGTTTATTGTTAGTATAATAGTTAGGGTTAGGGCCTAGTATTAGGGTTATTGTTAGGATTATGATTAGGTATAGGGTTATAGATAGGATTATGGTTATAGTTAGGGGTGTATCATAGTTAGGAAAAAGTTAGGGTTAGGTTTTGGGGTAGGGTTAAGATTACAATTATAATTATGGTTAGGGGTACATATAATACTTTATAATAATGGTAGGATAAGGGTTATCTTTTGGGATAGGTTTAGGGTTAGACTTTAGGATTATTGTTAGAGTCATGGTTTAGGATTTTGGTTAGGGTTTATATTATAGTTAGGTTTAGCTTAATGGATGGGGTTAGACTTAAGTTTAGGGTTTGGATTAGGGTTAAGCTTTGGGTTACAGATAGATTCAAGCTTAGGGTTAGGGTTTCTAGTTAGTGTTATGGTTAGAGATATAACTTAATTTAGGGGTAGAGTTAGGGTTAGTGTTAAGGGTTACTATTAAAATTAATATTAGGATTTACACCATGGTTAGGGTTAGGTTTAGTTAGGGTTATGGTTAGGATTTACATCATGATTTGGGTTATTATTAGGGTTAGGGTTTAGGATTAGGGTTATTGTTAGGATTCAAGTTACGTTTAGGGTTATAGTTAGTATTATGTTTACGATTAGGGACGTATCATAGCTAGGGACAATGTTGGGGTTAGGGCCAAGTTTTAGAGTAGGGTTAAGATTGTGGTTATGATTATGGCTAGGGGTATATAATAGTTAGGGATAGTATGAGGATTAGGCTTAGCTTTTAGGTTAGGATTATATTTTAGGATTATTGTTAGAGTTATGGTTTAGGATTATGGTTAGGGGTGAACTCACAATAATGGTTCCCACTTTTTTGCCACTTTTGACACTGAGATGTACATTTTTAAAATAATCTTCAACTTCCGAGAACTATAACTTTTAAACTATTAAAAATTTGAAGATGATGTAAATTAGTGATTTCTAGCATTTTGTTTGTAGATTCTATATACATTTTTTTCAATTTTTTTTGAAAGATTTTTTAAAAAAATTTCCATCTCCCTCGAAAAGTAGTTTTTTACAACAAACTACATTTTTTAAGAGTGATGTGCCTTCCGTAACGCATAACTTTTTTTCTATAAATGATAAAAACTCAATTCTTTCGAATTTTGGTTTGTAACATCAATATCCAGGGCATGCATTTGGTTTTATAGTGATATGTTCAATATTTTTTATTTTATAAAGTTTTGAAGTCCGACTAGTCATAATTCAAACATAGGTTTACGTTTGAACACATAACTTGTTCTATATAAATCGAAATTCAAATTTTTTTTTTTTGTTAGAAAGAAGACATCAATACCAAGGGCATAGATATTTTTCAAAAAAATTTTGAATTAGTTTCTTATTTTTCCCAATGCGTTGAACAGAGAAGTTCATGTTCGTTTAAAAACCAACTTTTAATAAAATTAAAAAATCAAGAACATAATAAATTCAAAATATAACAAAATTATATCCGTTGGAAAGCTTGTTTCGAGTACTACCATCTAATATTTTTGGGTTATGAAGATTATTTCATTCGTGTACTGAACCAGAGCTCCGAAGTCATTAATTCTTCAGAACTCTGAAATTTTTTGGGAGAAACTTCCAATTTTGGGGTTTCGATCGAACACATGTTCGATCGGATTGGGTTCGCTCGAACCAAAGTGGGTTCGAGCGAACCCCCATTCGCTCGAACCCCCGAGCTAAATTTCGGCACGCATTTTTTGGTAACTGCCATGTTCGAGCGAACCCAACAATTTTTAACTGTCGGCTTTCGTTCGAACACGGGCCGACGCATTTTTCATTTTTTTTTTCATTTGTGGAATCGTATAAATATCTATAATTTTTTTTCGCTTTTTATCACTCAAATGATTAAAATAATTCGCACTTTTGGATGAGAGAAGATATTTGAAAATTATTTTGAAAGCGAATAATTTGAAGGTTTTTTGTAAAAGCATGGGGAACAAGAAGAGAAGGCAAAATAAAACTGCAAGGAATTATTCTCCCGAAACGGAAGAAAGATATCGAGAACAAAGAAGACAAAGATATCATGATGCAAGTATGTATTTTTAATTTTATTTCTATTTAATTTAATATGTATTACGTATCAATTAATTAGAATTCAATATTTTTTATCTAATATTTTTAATAGGATTAAAAATAATTTTGTTTTAATTGGAAAACATAATTAATTTGAGATAATACATGTGTATTTGCAAATTTCAATTTCCATCAACTTGCTTGTTGTGTAATTGCATTTTTCTCCTATATAATTAAGTTCATTTATAATAGATAAGACCTATTATGTCATAATTTTTAGGTTCTAAATTATATATATTGAATATTTAATCTACATGTACAAGTAATTTCATGTGATAGGTCCTTTAATATCACATAATATATTTGTCTTAAGGGTAGTTAAGCATATTAATTTTGTGAAATGTTTTTTCAAATGTGGTCATATTGATTTTAATAATAAGGCCTATTAGGACTATTACATTGATTATAGTTCTTAAATGTGACATAAATTTATAACAAAGAAGATATTTAATTTAATATGTATTACGTATCAATTAATTAGAATTCAATATTTTTTATCTAATATTTTTAATAGGATTAAAAATAATTTTGTTTTAATTGGAAAACATAATTAATTTGAGATAATACATGTGTATTTGCAAATTTCAATTTCCATCAACTTGCTTGTTGTGTAATTGCATTTTTCTCCTATTAAACATGTTGAATAATTTAGGTGAACTATTTATATTCAACTTCACGTACATGCAAAAACATTTCAGATTAGGAGGTCTATTATGCAATAATAGGTCTTAAATATACTCACATGTGACAAATTATAGTCCACTTACATTATGGTCCATAACAAATTAATATGAGGTCACCTAAGTTATCGTATGCATGCATCAAAATATTTGTACTTTTAATTTTCAAAATTGGAATTTCTAATTTATCAAAATTTTATTTTATGTGTTAAATTAGTGCTCAAAATTAGAGATTGAACTTTAATCCTAACCTGAGAACAAATTGAACTTTAAACCTAAACAAGTAATTTAATTAGAGTTATAACAATAAGGTCTTAAAAAAGTATTTAAATTTAATAAACCAAATTGAATGGGCTTTAATTTTAACATGTAAAGCTTTAAGCCAAATTCACCCCTATTCTTAATCCTAATTGAATAATCTCTGATTAATTCAAGAACCTTACACAAACTCTTAAATTATGTGCAGAACGGGCAAATGAACCTGTTGAAGAACACAATATAGTTGATGAACATAGGGAGGAGATTGTCCAAGTTGAACCAATGGAGACCTTTGAAGGAGAGGGGTCAGGCTCCTTACCTCCTACCACTGATATGGATGAGCATATTGTGGATCTAGCTAAACAGGTGAAGAGAAATATTTCTTATAAAAATTTAGATCATTTACTTGAAATGGATGTGGATGAGTTGAAACGTCTCAGTGAAGAACCTAGACATACTAAAAGGAGTTCAATGAATAAAAGTGCAAAAGAAATAATGTCGCATTTCAACAATCTTGATACTACACTAGAAAAAGCTCAATTGTTATCAATTGTACTTACTCATAAAGAATTAATAGATCCAATGAAATTGTTGGGTATAGATACAACAAATCAAAAGAGGAAATATTCTCAGCTACAAAAATCTATTGTTGATAATGTTAAGAAAGGTTTGGTGAACATTGGTAAAAAATCTCGAAAACTAGATAAGACCATTTCAAGAAGAGTGATGTTGACATCTTTAGTAAATGAAAGATTGCCTCAAAAAAGACAAATCTCTTCACTGTCATCTGAGTTTGGTTTTAGTAGAAGGACAATATCTAAATATGTTAAAAGGAGAAAGATTTTGGATGATACTACCTCAGAAGGGAATTGGGCAATTATGTGTAGAGCTCCTCGTTCTGATAGAATTGAAGATGTTGTTAGGAACTTTGTGACAAGTTTTTGGAATGATAATACTCGCCCTTCATCAAATAGTAGAGATGTTATCAAGCAAAGGATTGGTCCTGATCGTTATGATCTCCATGTAAAACATTGGCTAGACACAACAAAACATGAATTGTATGTATTGTTTACTAAAACAAACCCTCATATAAAGATTGGACAAACCATGTTTGAACGGTTAAGGCCATATTATGTGAAGTTAAACAAAGTTTTCGAAACTTGTTGTTGTCGTTATCACATCGAATTTGACTTGTACTATCAGGTGTTTCGAAAGATTAGAGAAGATAATGATGGTTATGAAAATGCTCCTCCTAAACGAACAAGTCAATTTATAGCATCCATCTTATGTGATAAATCAGATGATAATGCAACCGGTCAAATAAATTGCATAAGAGGAATTTGTGGAACATGCGGGGACTTGGCTAAATTGCCTTTGAGAGATGAAGATACTGACATGAGGAAGATGGTAAATTGCAAGAGTTATAAGTACAAAAAAATTGAAACAAAATTTGGAAAGGAATCTACAAGACTAGATTATGTAGAAGAAGAAATACCTATTGGAACATTTATGGAAAATTTTCGTAAGTTGATAAAACCATACATATGCCATGGTTTTTTTGCCAAGTGGCAAGCAGAACAATTTAAAAGATTAAGAGACACTTTCCCACTTGGAACTATTTTATCTGTAGTTGACTTCGCAGAGAATTACTCTTTTGTGCATCAAAAAGAGATTCAATCAGAGTATTATTTTTCAAAGCAAATCACTATTTTCGTGCATGTGTGTTATCGACATGCACAGATGAATTTAGATGGTGTTGATAGTACATTTGAAAATCGTGTCATTAAGAAAGAGTACCACTTCTATATCAGTGATGATAAGGAGCATGACACACTTTTTGTACAACATTGCTTTAAGAAGTTTTTTGAATATTTGAAAGATAGAGGCATAACAATAGTTAAACATTTTGTTTGGTCTGATGGATGTGCGGCACAATTCAAATCTTCGAGGCCATTTTATGCACTATGTAGATATCATCGAAATGACAAAATACCACATGTTTGGAGTTTTTTTGAGAGTGGTCATGGAAAGGGTGAACATGATGGTGCAGGAGCTTGTATCAAACGTGCTATAAGAAAGCATCAAATAAAGTACACAGGAGAACGTATAGAAAATGCACATGATGTTGTTGAATGGTGTAAGAAACACTTTGAACAACCTAATTATCCTGGGGAATCATCATCAAGAACATATAAGCCCATTCCATATAGAGTGTTTTGGGAGATAACCGGTACGTGTTCTCTTTTAGTATTTTATTCTATTTTTTTTTAATTTAACAACTTGATCTACATGTATGTATTCTTGTACACATGTACATTTTACAGATGTGGATAGAAAATCAATGCATGGATGCAAGAGTGTGGAGAGGACAAGATCTTTGCATTGTGTCATGAGTACAGATAATCGCCCATGGGCATTATACACTAGAGATTATTCATGTTTTTGTTCTGAATGCATTTTCGAAAACTATGTTGATTGCAAGAACCAAGAGCTTGGATATGTTAGTGAATGGAAAATGGTGCCACTAGATGTTTCTGACACATACGAGGATTCAAATGAGGATGAAAACTTTGAAGACATTCCTTTGATTTCTGGTGATTACGATCATATTTCAGGATTGATTAAAAAAGGTATGTATGTACATGACGTACACATGTAAACATTTCCTTAAAAATGACATATAACTTAGAATTTATTTAAATTGTGTCAAATTGCAGGAGATATTTTTGCAGTCATAGCAGAAGATCGAAATATAGAAGGTGTTAGTTATTATTTATTGCGTTGCACAGAAGAGAGAAAGAAGTTATCAAAATCTGAGATGAGTGATGGAATGTCATTTCCCACAGGTTTGAGTTCTGATTTGAATATGTACATACATACAAATCGCTTCTGTGAATTTTTTTAATTTCTCATGTTTCTTATATACATGTACATGCAGGATCAGTTGTAGTGCAAGGGACATATTTCAAACAAGTTAAAATTGTTCAACATGGGATTCATTTCACTGAATACCAAATTGATAACAAGGTATATCAGTATAGTCACTTGGTCATTGTTGTTGGCCTAATTCTTCAAACAGTTCCACGTCGAGGGCGGACTCAAAAGTGGAGACTAGATAGTGAAGATCATGACAAAATATTAAGTGTTATTGAAGAGCGTTGTGAACCACTTGATGTGGTATGAACTATATATACATAATTTAGTAATCCACTTGAATTGAATTTTAATGTAAAAGTTCAATCTATAAATTCTAGATCTCAAGTAACTTGTTTTGAAACTATTTAGGATAAATATTTTTTTAAGTTTATTTATACATTATATCAAATTAGGATGTATTTAAATGTGCACGTGTTTAATTGTATGTAATTGTATTTGTATTTAATTAAAAAATGCATATTTAAATTAGAATACATAATATGTACATTTGTAAAATTGATATATTTAATATGGAATTAGGACATGTACATGTTGTGAACTATTTAACTACAATATACATACCTAGAAGCTCACATACCTACAAATATACATACCTATGTAATATACATGTACTGGATGTGAACTATTCAATACATGACCTATCTTAGTTTAGTTTGTTCATTTCATACATACTCTTTTGTTTGAAAATCAAACATTTATAATTGAATACATTTAAATCAAGTTTGTTTGAAAATCAAACATGTATTTAAATCTAATCTAATCAAACATGTATAAATCTAATATAATCAAACATGTATAATAGATGATCAAACACAAACCAGGTATACAGAATAATCTAGAGTCTAAATAAGTCGTTGTACATGCATGAAATATACAATCTAATCAAACATGAATTTAAATCTAATCTTTAATCAAACATGTGTATAAATCTAATATAATCAAACATGTATAATAGATCAATCAAACACAAACCAGGTATAAAGTATAATCTAGAGTCTAAACAAGTCATTGTACATGCATGAAATATACAATCTAATCTTGAACATGAATTTAAATCTAATCTTTAATCAAACATGTGTATAAATCTAATATAATCAAACATGTATAATAGATCTTGATCAAACACAAACCAGGTATAAAGTATAATCTAGAGTCTAAACAAGTCGTTGTACACATGCATGAAATATACAATCTAATCAATCATGTATTTAAATCTAATTTAATCAAACATCATGTACATAAATCTAGAATATAATCAAACATGTGTATAAATATAATATAATCAAACATGTATAAAACTTATAACATGTATAATCTATAGTCTAAACTCCATGTATAAAGTATAATCTAGCTCTAGTCAAACACAAACCAGGTATAAAGTATAATCTAGAGTCTAAACTCCATGTATAAAGTATAAAGTATAATCCAGAGTCAAACATAAATCAGGTATAAAGTATAATCTAGAGTCTAAACTCCATGTACGTGCATGAATATATATATAATATGAAAGTATATAAAAAGATAAATGTAAATGAGCTATAAAGTCTGGAGCAAATCAACACTGGGGATCATCATGTCGGCTACGAACTGAGCGACCATCTGAGGGGGAGTCCTGCAAAAGTAGAATTTATTTAAATATTAAATATAATATATATAGATCTCTCTAGACGTGCATGTACATCAAATATATATATACCAAAAACCATAACTAACCTGTACACTAATGTCAGCATCTAAAGAATCTCTCCTACGCACATGCTCAGAGCTCAAGGAAGGAGTGACATGAGCTAACTGTCAATTTAAGGATTAGTCCACAATCAATTTAAATGATCTACAAATTAAAACTTAGAAAGTTCTAGATTATTTAAATTAAACATGAGATCTATATATATATATAGATTTATTAGGTACAAATTTGCAATGTAAGTATACATATATCTTCTAAAATTTTAAACGCACATGTACATGTACATACCTGTGTATCACCTGGAGTAGGCTGTATAGTAGACTGATCCTGTCCCGTAATCATATCAACAACATCACTCGTGCCAGTATATCTCTCTCTAGCTGTACGTATCACTGAGGAGTGCAAGGGGCTAACTAGATGAGTGGGCATCGTGGATGAAGTGTCTGACTGTAGTAGCATGTCCATAAATCCAGTATGGCTCAAATCTCTCAGCTGATCCTCAAATGAGTCCAAACCCTCATCTGTGATATGTACCTGATCAGCTCGTATCTCCTCACATGAATCCAACCGGCCCTCATCTGTGATATGGAGCTCATCAGCTCGTAGCTCCTCCTCTGCAGCAACAGAGTGATCTGTAGGTGGGTCAGTGCCTGGAGCATGCGTAGAGTGATGAGAATGCTGTGACTGCCTCGGGGTATGCGTCGATGCCGCTGTAGCCTGAACATCTCTGAGAATCTCCTCTCTAACATCACCCAATGGTATCCCAAGTCGAGATGAAATAAAACTATAAGCATGTAGTAGGTCCTCGACTAAATACTGCGACATCTGTACATGTCTACTACCTCCGACTATAGCTGCTACCTCATCTGGGGAGGGGATGCCAGCAGAAATATACCGATCATCTGAATCTGAAGCCCCCCCATGACTAGAAGATGCATGATCTATGGATGATCGCGAACGTGGTCGAGTCATCATATATCTGCCCACCCTGTCAGAAGATATGGTGGCTGCTGCTGATGCAATATGTCCAATCCTATCAATTGCTTCTCTCTGAGAAGCAATCACAACATGATCTGCTATGGGTGCCATGGCTGGGACTACTGCAGGAAATCTCTGGCCAACAAGGTCCCTGTGTCTAGGCGGAGCTCTATCACGCCTACGGTATGCATCTCTATCAGCAATCCTGCCCCTCCCCTGTCCATAATATCCCGGAATATCAAGGTAGTTTGGTTTCATCTGACAATGAACCTCAGCAAATACCTGCTGTGCAAAGTATAATGGAATCTGGTCGTTATTAGGATAACGACCATGGGCTGCTAAGAATCGTGGGTAAATCAGTGACGCAACCTGTGGGTCAATACATCTGGTAACCTGATATCCCCTCACCTTACTCTTCTCCTGATATTGTGGGAAGCATCTCTCCTTGATGGTCTCCTTCGAGACCACCCCCACCACATCAGCAAAAGAATGAGGACCCCTCACCTCACTCCTCAACTGTCTATATATATCCTCTATAACCTCAGGTGAGAATGAGGTATGAGATACTAAGCGATCCCTCAATGTCTGCAAACTGTCAAAAATGGACGTGCACGTACTCTTGTACATGCCATCAGTACGAGGGTCATCTAGTATGGCCCTCAACCTATGTAGCTCTCGATCACTATAATGAAAAATAGTGGCAATATCGGGCAAGGGGGGATCCTGCTGTGGTGGCTCCTGATGTGGAGCCTGGGCAGGTGGATCCTGATCAGGAGCCTGTGAAGGTGGATCCTGATCAGGAGCCTACAAAGGTGGATCCTGATCAGGAGCCTGCGAAGGTATATCCTGGGATGCCATCTATCTAGGTACATGTCATAAAGTTAAAATAAATACGTAAGCAGAGAGAGAGAGATCATTTTCATGAGAGAGAGAGAGAGAGAGATTATATACATATAAATCTTCATGACACAGAGAGAGAGATCATTTTCATTTTCAAAAAATACATGTAAAAATTTCAAATATTTCAGTGAGAGAGAGAGAGAGTTCATATATTTCAGATCTAGAGATAACATATATTTCAAAGAGATAGAGAGATCTAATGTACATGTACATATTTAAATCTTTGACATACATAAAAAATTCAAGAATAGAGAGATCTAACACGTCATATGTATGTTAGGACACTATATGATCCTAAGGGGAATGTCATATGTATAGTAGGATGTTATAAGGGGTCATACGTGGGTCTAACCACATATGACCCCTTAGGACACTATATGATCCTAAGGGGAATGTCATATGTACAGTAGGATGTTATAAGGGGTCATATGTGGGTCTAACCACATATGACCCCTTAGGACACTATATGATCCTAAGGGGAATGTCATATGTACAGTAGGATGTTATAAGGGGTCACGCATGTGTTAATGCATGTTGACCCCTTAGGACCACATACGACCCCTTAAGATAGTATGTGATGGACTAAGGGGTATGTCGTTCACACTAGGATTCTATAAAGGGTCATGCATGTGTTAATGCATGCGTGAGCCCTTAGGACCACATATTCAACCCCTTAGGACACATAGGAAATTTCATATGTATAGTAGGATGTTATAAGGGGTCCTATGTGACCTACTAAGGTGTCACGCATGTGTCAATGCATGTGTGGCCCCTTAGGACCACATATGACCCCTTAAGACGCTATGTGATGGGCTAAGGGGTATGTCGTTCACACTAGGATTTTATAAGGGGTCATATGTGGTTATAGGATTTTATAAGGGGTCATATGTGGGTCAAACCACATATGACCCCTTAGGACACTATATGATCCTAAGGGGAATGTCATATGTACAGTAGGATGTTATAAGGGGGTCATGCATGTGTTAATGCATGTTGACCCCTTAGGACCACATACGACCCCTTAAGATAGTATGTGATGGACTAAGGGGTATGTCGTTCACACTAGGATTCTATAAGGGGTCACGCATGTGTTAATGCATGCGTGAGCCCTTAGGACCACATATTCAACCCCTTAGGACACATAGGAAATGTCATATGTACAGTAGGATGTTATTAGGGGTCATACATGTGACCTACTAAGGGGTCAGGTATGTGTCAATGCATGCGTGGCCCCTAGGACCACATACGACCCTTAAGACGCTATGTGATGAACTAAAGGGTATGTCGTTCACACTAGGATTTTACAAGGGGTCATATGTGGTTATAGGATTTTATAAGGGGTCATATGTGGGTCTAACCACATATGACCCCTTAGGACACTATATGATCCTAAGGGGAATGTCATATGTACAGTAGGATGTTATAAGGGGTCATATGTGACCTACTAAGGGGTCACACATGTGTTAATGCATGCGTGACCCCTTAGGACAACATAGGACCCCTTAAGACACTATGTGATGGACTAAGGGGTATGTCGTTCACACTAGGATTTTATAAGGGGTCATATGCAGTTCTAAGGGGTCATGCATATGTTATAACAAATGCATGACCCCTCAGAACCACATATGACCCCTTATGACACTATGTGATCCTAAGGGGAATGTCATATGTATAGTAGGATGTTATAAGGGGTCCTATGTGACCTACTAAGGTGTCACGCATGTGTTAAAGCATGCGTGACCCCTTAGGACCACATACGACCCCTTAAGACGCTATGTGATGGGTTTTGGGATATGTCGTTCACACTAAGATTGATTTTATAAAGGGTCATATGCGATTTTAATGGGTCACGTATGTGTTAAGACACTATTTGATGGACTAAGGGGTATGTCATTCACCCTACAATTTTATAAGGGGTCATATGCGATTCTAAGGGGTCCCGCATGTGTTATAACACGTGTGACACCTTAGAACCACGTATGACCCCTTAGGACACTAGATGTGATCCTAAAGGGAATGTCATACATGTACACTATTATATTATATGTGATCCTCTATGACCTCCTAAGAGAACGTATAGTGTCATATGTGGTCTCAAGGGGTCATGTTGTGCGTGTAATAGGATGTGAAAATAGGTCACATTGTAGAGGAAATTTATTTTGTCTAATTTGTTTAAATTTGGTATCTAAATTTTCTAATGTTTATTTAAATTAATTTTTTTAACGTTTTTCTTTTTTTGCTAATGTTTTTCTAAGATCTGATTTACTACAGGGTAGTTTTCTATGTTTTTCATAACAATTTTTTAAAATGTTGAAAAAAATATACATCTAGATACAATTACGTAATTTTAAAAACAAATTTACACATTTCAATCAAAATATTAAATTATCAAACATTTTTCTAAAATAATGAAAAACAATAAATTATCAAACATTTTTCTAAAATGTTCAAAACCAATAACTATATATAATTATTTAATTAAAAAATTAAATTAACAAATAAATTATTTACAAATTTAATAAAAAAAGACATTATTAAACCAAACAAAGGGTTATTTTGTGCACCTGATATAACAAGGGTCGAAAACTGAAATAAGAAAGATGCTAACTGCTGTAGACAATGCTCGATGACGTGATGCTGATGACTGGTTCGATCTAACCCCCACCAGACAGAAAAAATCAAATATAACAATGACCTTTTAACTGTCATTTTCGATATTTATAAAATTTTAAAAAAAACCCTAACTGCCAAGGGTTCGAGCGAACGGGGGGTTCGAGCGAACCCATTAAATATCGATATTTTAATGGGTTCGCTTGAACCACCGTGTTCGCTCGAACCCTGCTGAACCGTTTGGTTCGCTCGGACTCCCAGGGGTAGTCCGAGCGAACATTTATGTTTCGCTCGAACATTGTCAAATCCGAAATTCCCACTTTCGCCAAATTCTTTCGTTGGCAAAAGTGGGAACCAGTTTTGTGAATTCACCCTTAGGGTTTACATCATAGTTAATTTTAGGTTAATGGATAGGGTTAGACTTAGGTTTAGGGTTTGGATTATGGTTAGGCTTTCGCTTAGAGATAGATTCAAGGTTTAGTGCTAGGGTTTATGGTTAGTGCTATAGTTATGTTTAGGGCTTAATATTAGGATTATTGTTAGGATTATGTTTAGGTTTAGGGTTATAGCTAGGATATGGTTATGGTTAGGGATGTATCTTGGTTAGGGACAATTCTATGGTTTAGGGTAGATTTTGGGGTAGGGTTAAGATTACGGTTATGATTATGGTTAGGGGTATATAATAGTTAGGGATAGTGTTAGAATTAGGGTTAGATTTTGGGGTAGGGTTACTGTTAGACTTTAGGATTATAGTTAGAGTTATGGTTTAGGATTATGGCTAGGGTTATATCATAGTTTGGTTTAAGATGTAATGGATATTGTTAGACTTAAGTTTAGGGTTTGGATTAGGGTTAGGTTTTAGCTTAGAGATAGATTCAAGGTTAGGGTTAGGTTTTATGATTAGTGTTATAATTAGAGATATAATTTAATATAGAGGTAGAGTTAGGGTTATGGTTCATATCATGGTTAGGGTTAGTGTTAAGGGTTACTATTAGGATTAATCTTAGGGTTTACACCATTGTTAGGGTTAGGTTTAGTGTTAGGGTTATGGTTAGGATTTACATCATGATTATGGTTATTGCTAAGGTTAGCGGTTAGGTTTAGAGCTATTGTTAGGATTATGGTTTAATTATATGGCTAGAGTTAATTTTGTGGTTAGGTTATGGTTGGCATTCAATTAGAGGGATTAGGGTTAAGGGTTAAGGGTATAGTCAATTAGATTTAGGGTTCAATTAAGATTAGGATTTGATTATGATGACATTTAATTATAGTTAGGGTTAGGATCATAGTTCAATTAGGATCAAGGTATAGAGTAGATTAGGGTTAGGGCTAGTTGAGGATTAGAGTTCAATTAGGGTTGCGGTTAAGTTGAGGTATAAGATCCAATTATGGTTAGTTTATGGTTCAAGTTGTAATTAGAGATGAATTATAGAGTATGATTAGGTTATGATTAGGTTTCAATTAGTTTTAAGGTTTAGTTTGGGTTTATGGTTCAATCATGGTTAGATTAGGGTTGAAGTTGTAGGTAGTGTTTAATTCTCTAGAGTTATAGTTAATTTTAGGGTTAGGTTTTAATTTGGTAAGATTAGGTTTAGTGTTAATGTTAGGGTACAATTAGGGTTAATATTGAAGGATAATGTTCATGGCAAAAGTTGAGGCTCCATTAAATTAGTGGGAGCATTATGGAGGGTTCAATCATGAATAGGGTTAGTATTACAATTTAATTAGAGTTTAGTTAGGGTTAGAGTTATTTTTAGGATTCAAATAGGGTTAAGGTTCAATTATGGTTAGATTAGGGTTCAAGTTGTAGGTAGGGTTTAATTCTAGGGTTAGAATTAAGTTTAGGATTATTTTTTAATTATGATAAGATGAGATTTGACTAAGGTTAGGCTAAAATTGGGATTATTATTATAAGATAATGCTTTAAGGACACTTATTTTCATTTTCCTATAAATAGAATTTAAATCACATATTTATCATCAGTTAGAAATCGCTTTTAATAATAAATATTCTTTGTATACTAAAAATTATATATTATTTTTGAAATGTGTGTACATGCATGTAACTTTGATTTTTTGAATTTAGAAACATTATATTTTTATGATTAAACCTTAGAAAAAAAAATTCTATTTTTTTTCTAAATTTAAAATTTAAAATTATATACTTTTTTTATTCCTTATACTTTTGTAGCATGTAATTTTGATTTTTTGAATATAGAAACATCAATTAAAATTTAGAAACATTTTTTGATATTTCTAAATTGAAAATTAAAAGTATAATTGAATTTAGTAATGTACTATATTTTTATGTTTAAAATTTACAAACAAAAAAATCTTTTTGGTCTTTCTAAATTCAAAATTGTTTCCTTCCATTTTCAATCAAAATATTGCTTTTATTTTTATTATTTCTGTAAAATTAATTAACAATAATAACATTCTTTCTAGGAAGCAATATTTTGCCAAAAAGATAAAAATTATTTGTTTTATCACTTTATAGAAATAAAAAAAGTTGTTTATATCAAATTGATACTAATCAATTTAATATATCGAATTGATACTAATAATTAAATGAACTAAATGAACTGCAAATTATCAATTCCTCAAAAGTTTTTAATTTCTTTTTAAAATTTTGATTTAATTGTAAATTTATGAAACAACCAATAATCCACACCATGTGTTATCAATAGTATAAAAAAATCTATTTACAAATATAATATAATTAAAGCTGAAATACATTATATAAATTGAACATAAAGGGTCCCAACAAACTACTTAAATAGGGATTTAACCTATTGGACATTCATTGTGCACCCTTTAGAAACTAAGGGTAATGTACATCCCTACTTTTATTTATGATATTCTTTCCTTACTGATGAAAAATATATGCTCATGAGTGGAATGCAAATAAAGTATAAATAGTTTAAAAGAAAAAACTAAAAAAATACAGGAACAAATGCAACAAAGGACTGGAGAGGACCCTGAGAACTTGGATGGCCTACTTGATCTGTGCATTCAACATAACCTTTTGCTTTTCTTCTTCCTTATGTGTTGTCTGCAAAAAAATGGAAGCATTGGAATGAGATACGGGAATGGACATCCATCAAAAAATAATGATAGTAGCAAGCAGAAACAAAACAGTTGCAAGAAATAATGATAGTAGCTTCATCTATCTTTGACCTTGCTCACCTACAAACATCCATACAAGAACATAGATAATCAAAACAAAAGTACAAATGAATACACTGCTTAAATCTAATAAAGAAAGAAAATATAGATTTTAAACAAATATTGAAATCCTGCTCACCAATAATGCCATGATTGTAATCTGTATTTGGATCTTCATCCAGGTTGCAAAAAAATCGATTGTAGAATAATAGAGATATAGGAACACAATGGTTTCATTTAAAGAGATCGTCTTCCAATCTTCCACTATCATTTCAGTGTGGGAGGAAACTGCTGCTCTTCCACTATGCTAGTAGTATTGTTGCTCTTCCACTTTGCTCACGGTATGTTAGACTCTTCAGCAGCCTCATTCTTATGCTCACCATTATTGTCCATGAAATGTAACGCACTCTTAAATTCTGTTACGGCTGTAGAGATGCCTCTCTGTGTAACTGCCAGGAATATGAAACGTTTCTTTTTTCTTACACCGACAGACCTGGTGACCCCTATACGATGCCATTGTAGGTTACGCCTCTCGGCATAAATACATTGCATAAACATAATGAACTAAAATATTGCATAAAATATTGAACTAAAATATAATGCAATACCTCTTGACAACATATACCCCAAATTGAAATGATGAAATGATAATTTTTAAATTTAATTTTATAAATTTTTCACACAAATGAACTAAAATATTGCATAAACATAATAAACTAAAATATAATGCAACACCTACATACTTGCTCCAAATTGAAATGATGAAATGATATATTTAAATTTAATTTAACTCTATCCAAAGTGTTGGGTAAGAGGAGGTGCACTAGGACGAGCAAGTTGAAGATATAAATTCTTTGATTAAGATTTGATCTTGGATCATGAATTTAATCATATTTGCATATAGAGGTGACTTAACTAATTTATTTATTTAATGAGCTTATTTAATTATTTTGATCAATGATTTATCATAATTTGTATTAAATTATTTGTAGATGATGGAATTATTTAAAGTTATTTTAATATTTGTAGAGAAATAATTTAGTTAAATTAATTAAATAATAAAAAATATTTAATCATTTTGATTTTGATAAAATAAATTTGTTGAAATAGGTTGAATTATTTTAACCAATAGATATTGTTAGGTGTCAAAATGAGATCAATAATGTGGAGATGCAAGAATTCAATGTACAAATCTTGATTATGCCATCTACCAAGATCTGTAATAAATAAAAAATTGATATATGTCATGATCCCAATTCCCAAACCAACCAATAAATTGACCAAATCAGATATTGCCTACAAATTTAATAATTTATTAAAGAATCTTAACATTACTTTATTTGTTGCTTATAGAATAGGCGTTGGAGAGAAACAAATTGTTTTTTAATTAAATATTTAAGAACGGCTTGAGATTTTAATAATTATGATCTGATTTTAAAGATGATAAATAATAATATCCACAAGTTAAATCACACGCACAAGTCACTCAAAAAAGCTATAAATAAAGCATGAAGTCATTGGCATTGAAGTATAAACATGAGTTACATAGACTTTCAGCCATGGAAGGCAAAAGGATGGCCTTTAATCTGAGCTTTAATTGCAAATATTTAAATATACATTTTTACTTTCAGCCAATTCTTTTGTAGAAACCAAAGGCAGTAGCGTATTTCTTCATATCACCCTACGATAACCGCCTGCAATCTTCTGCTCAATTCCTTGCTGGATTCACACAAACGCACTGTAAGATATACAGCAACAGAAAAAATTTAGTAGAAGAACTACCAGACATTTAACAGTTTCTCTGTCTTTACCTGATGCGTTGACGATCTGCAGTAGTTGTGGAGAGAAGCCCTCGGTTTTCTTCAGCCCTTCTGATGAGGTAAGGCATGACATGATCCACAGGCCCAAAAGGAAGATATTTACTGACCTGGAATCCTGCCTGAACTAAACCTAATGAAAGGCTGTCTGCCATTCCCTTCAGCTGTGCAAACTGTACTCTATCATTGCCCTTTCTGATATTCAGTTCTTCTGCTTTGGCAGCTGCAGCTTTGCCTGTAACAAACAAACAAACAAATATAAAAATCTGTTGATCTGTTAATAAATGATGTTACCTGATAACCATAGTTTGTTTTTACCTGACTGGAAGTTATGAGTGGCTAACACAACAGACGCCTCTGCCATGGCAGCTTTCTCCATCATGAGACTCGCGCACGCGTCGTAACAGTTGTGCGTGTCTTGTATTGAAGAATGGATGGGCGAAGGGGCGCCCAGAGAAGCTGCCAGCGCGGATTCCCTGCTGATGTAGGCGCCACGTACGAGCTTCAGTCCGATCTGTATTCCCCTCCGCGTTGCCTCGTCAGACGCAAGCTGCAGACGTGGCAGCGCGTCCTGCAAATAAGCCTGGACGGTGCCGTAAACGACTGGTTTGGCAGATTTGTTGAATTCCAGAGAAGCAGAGAAAGTAAAGTAGTCTATGGCAGGCTGGACGGATGTGTATTCCGCGTCTATTAACAGAGGCAGGGAGTTTTCCTCGCAGGATTTGCAGAGCGTACGCAACCTCTCTTCCGCCAATTTGAGGTGTTTTTCTTCGGTAGCAGTCAATGGTTCAGGAGCGGTAAAGGTATGGTAAGTAGGGCTAGAGGGCGCTAAAATTGGCAGAGTATCTTGCATCCATGGAAGGCTTATCTGATCCGGATGGAGGTGCCGCCATCTTAGTAGGTCGCTAACTCTTTCTAGCAGGGGAAGAGGACATAGCGCCGTGATCTTCACGCATGCAAAGCTAACCTGGAAAACAAATAAACAGACGAGATTTAGCAAATACAGAGGTTCCTGGCTTAATATATATACACTGAACTTTACCCAGTCATGGATTTTTATAGAAAATTTGAGCGTAGCAGTGATAGCTATAGATCTCAACGACAAGAAGAAATCCGCGATAATTTTACACAGGAAGCCTGAAAATATGAAAAATAATTAATTGTGAACAAAATGAAAATTTATTTATTGTAGGAGACGCAACGGAGATTCATTTAGATAAATACTCTGTAAAAGGTCATCTCTGTACTGCAAATATTATTGCCTCAACCAGAACTTCACATCCAAGAATGATGAAATTCGTTGAAATAAAGGAAGATAAATTTAGATTGACAATAGAAATTGTAGGAAAACGAAAAGATTCTCAAAACTTCACAGCAATATTCTAGGAAAACTTAAAGATTTTCAAAATTTCACGAATACTCGAGAAAAACGAAAAGATTTTCGAAATTTCAGAGAAATATTCAAGAAAAAACGAAAAGATTTTTAAAAATTTCCAGAAAAACGAAAAGATTTTCTATACTTTGCAGAAAATTTCCAGAAAAACAAAAAGATTTTCTAAACTTCACAGAAATATTCTTACCGAACCGGCTGGGAGTCGAAGCGTTGTCTGGACTGTATTCAGAAACCCTTGAAGGTTTTGGTCACATGAATCGTTATCGGTCGCGTCTTCGAGGCTGTAATCAAGAATTCCTTTGAGTCCTAACTCCCACATGCGCTGCAGCGTCGCCGAGGCCTCCGCCACGTTTTCTCCCGCGCAGAAATGCGAATACGCGGTCTGTTTAACGGCCTGAAGCACAGGAATTCTAAAGGCCGCGTGTTTCATCAACGGAAGCCTAAGAACCTTTATGCTCAGGTCGACCAGGGGCTCATAAGCAACAAGATAAAGATTAAAAAGCGTCGATAAAAGTTCCCTGGAGCTCATCGCAGAGTACAAAGCCTCGCCATTTTCGATCTGCAGGTTGCCGTGATTTATTATATCCGGGACGACCGTTGCGCCTATCCAGTCTTGCAGAGCAGGAGCAGATCGCTGTGCGGACTCAGATGTCAGACAACGGGAATTGAATAGACCCTGGCTTGTATCACCACCTAGTTTTGAACCGCAGACTTCTGAGTTACCAACAAAACTCGCTGAGACTCGAACCTCGGACCTCTCAAATCTATTCCTCAGACCGCCTAGAAGAATATTCCTATTTCCTTTCGATGAAGCCAACAGTGCTCGCCATGCCATTACACCTTCGACTGGTCTCGTGTTCGAATCCCTCCTCACTCAATCCCCTTCACAAATATGCAACTGAATCTCACCCAACAGCTCGATTTAAAGACTGCAGAGAACAATTTTCAGGCTGCCAGATTAGAGTTTTACCGATTGGACATTAACGGAGACGTGGAGCATGACACAAATCCAACGTGGATTCTATCTTGATGCGAGCATATAGCGCCATTGTCGGGACTAGAAAACTCGGATTTGGATTGAGGAACTTTCCTGTCAACATCATCCTACCTGGTCCATGTTTGAATGATCGATATCCAGCCTGTATTTTCTGAACTGGAAAAAGTGGCGCGGCCTCCGATGATCTCCATTAGGGTTTCAGCGAAATGGGGCGGTCTGGAGATGACGGTGCTGTCTGATCTGACATCAAATCCAGCAATTTGTAACGTCATTGTCAGCGTACAACTTTAACCAGCTTACAAGTTGCATGTCAGTCAGCAGTGACATTTAATTGCATGGCTGACTAGTTTTTCCAGTCTGATCTCTCCAGAGCTGTCAAAATAATCGTACGGAACGGTGCACACGAAGTCCGAGCTCTGTGGAAGGGACTCCAAGATGTCTGGAGTGAATATCCCTACTGATTCTAATAACGTGGGAAGGAATCTGCATTAATGCTTAGGGTTGTAGATAGTACAAGATGTTCTTATTGGGCACCAGCTATTCTCCGTGAAATACATGTTGGATATTCTGTTGGGCACTGGCCCCTATTTCCTAGCCTTCCGTGCGCTGGAACATCATGCAACCCAGGCCTGGAATTTGACGGTCGCCTCTGCGTGTCATATGAAATTTTTATGACGGTTTGATCATTCTAATGTCTTTCATGTTTTAAGAAAAAAATTAATTGTCAAAAAAAATTAATTAGTATTATATATAAAAATCTTAAATTTATTAAATTTCTAAATTCATACCAAAAAATCTTGTTTATAATTATATTTTATTTTTAAAAGATTTTAAATTAATATATATTTATAATAATCATTTATTTATTACATATTAACATTAAATGATAATAAGTTAATAATTATTAATAGTTAATGTCAAAATCTTAAATTTGATATATTGTAGAAAATTTCTAAATCCACCACAATCTTATTATCAAAATTAAACTGACAAGTTTCCAAACTCATTAAAAAATAGAAACTATTCTTAAAAAAATTGGAAAAAAATATATCTATCATTTCAAAATATTCTAAATAAACAAGTTTCTAAATTTACATTTAAGAAAATCTTATTTAAAACAATTAAAAAATTAGAGACAAATATACAATTTTATAAAAATATAGAATGTCAATCCATACGGTCCAATAATTTTTTACCATATACGATCCAAAAGTGAAAAAATGACCATTTTGACCATCAAATTCCTAGTGCAACCTCGCCGTTAAAGGGATTCAGCTGGGCCCTTTAAGAAAAATTATTTATATTTTTAAAAAAAAATTTAATATATTTTTTTATATTATTTTTTTAAATGTTTTTTTTTTTATATTTGTTTATTTATCATATTTTAAATTTAAATATTTTATTTATATTTTCATAAATAATTTAAATATGGTAAAAATATATTAAAAAATTAAAAAATATATTAGTAAAAAAAATATAAAAAATATATTGAAAATTTTATTAAAAAATAAATAAAAAATGTAATTAATTTTTTTGAAGGGATCCTTACAAAAAAAATTTGCTTCTTTTCCCAGTCAAAGCCTGTGGTCTCGCTTTCCACGCACGACAGGCAGATGGTGGCTTATTTTCGAGGCACCGTATACGGAGTGGCAGAGGCACGGAAAGCAGGGGGGAGAGGCCTAGCCTATGCGGTGCTGTTTAAAGGGGCGCATAGCCAGTGCCAAAGCACGTGAAGTTGAACAACCGTGTATTGCCGTACCACGGTGAATATAAAATGTCACGTGAGTGCAAAGAGGACGGCTTTCACTCGTTTTGCTTTGGAAAAAGAACTGCAAACGTATTAACAAGTTGTAAGCGGCAAACATTTATATGTGAGAGACACGTGGACCCCATTTTTTGGTGTGGCCAAGAATCTGCTAGATGTTTACCGCTTTCCCTTTTCATGTTTTTTCTTTCTTGCAAATTTTGAAGTATTCTTTAAAGAGAGGTCACAAATTCAAATCTTGTAGGGGTAAGCATATGTACCCCTTGTTCAGTTGGGTGTCTCTTGTGTGGAGTACAAGATAGTTTCATGTGGGAGCATATGTACCCCTCATTCAGTTGGGTGTCTCCTACGTGGAATACAAGGGAGTCTCATATACTATATGCCATATCTTGATCCAAAAAAAAATTACTTGGTATCATGGATTACAAAAAGATCCATACCCAATTACTATTAACAATTACTCTATGTTTGAAGTTTAAATTTGATTAATTAGGAAGATCATTAATTCAAAATAATGAAGTTTTTAGGTTTATCTAGCTCTAAAGTAAGAAGGTTGTGTTCAACGAAAATTAAGATCGAGATTCGGATTTCAATTCTTAGAGAAACATATAAATGTGAATTTTTAAGTGGTGATTAAGATTATTAATAAATTGAATATATTGAACCTAGATTCCTAACACTTTCCACTATGTTATCTCTTTAGGATCATGTGTTTGGACATGTTATTACATTTGGGTACCTAACATAATTCCATATTCCTAAGTTATGATTCCCAACAAGTGGTAAAAGTCATGAGGTAATCCATATGCCCATTTCCATCCTTTTCTTCTCATTTCTCCAATTAGAATCTTTGCATCCCAATCCTGACTATTTGCTACCTTACACTCCATTAGTACCCATTGCAAGTTCTCTACCACTTAACAAAAGCATTAAATAGCCCCTTGTGTTATTGCCAAAAATAATGAATTTAAATAACATCACATGACCACAAACATGGTGATCTTAATGGCTCCATGAAAAAATTAACTTCGATTTCAAGTGAACATGAACATCTAGGAAGAAATAAGAGACCAAAGAGAGGAAACCTAAAAAATATCACATATAGGTCCTATCAACACCTCAAAATTCTTTAAACACTATGCCAAGTAAGATTCCTCTGCTAAACTTTAATTAAAAAGACTAGACAACACCCAACGATTTTATCTCATAGTTCAAATAAAATATGTGTATATATTAGGATGTAAACCTTTGTGAAACCAAAGAAAATCAAAGTTAAATATATTCCATAACTAAGAATAAGCCTAATAGCATCTCCTAAATGTCATCATAAATCAAACTCATATGCACGAGGAGATAAATACTCCAAATATACTAAAATAAATCACCTAAAGATAAGAATAATAGCTCAAGATCCATATCCATGAGAGGATAAAACATAAAATATATTGCATCTAAAAATAAAGTGGGCAATACCTATCAAATGAATATCTACCAAGTAGACCAATAGTAGGGAATGAGATTGATCCTCCAAGATACATGAAGCCACAAAGACTCTCTCCAAGAATAATCTCATCTATAAGTCCATCATGAACTTCCATTCATTTCTCATTGTCAAGGCTCTTGAGTATCCCTACAAACACCTCCAAAGAGTAATTGTCTCAACAAAATTCTCTAATCCCAAAGAGAACTCTAGTCTCACCTTATCTTCTAAGTATCCATGAATACCTATAACAAATCAAAACATGATAAATTCTAAATACAAACCACACTATCATGAAGCTTCAAAGTGAAAGATCATTGCATTTAATACGAAGAAAAGTAGCTAGATTATAATTGAAAATAAAACTATAGAATCAAGAACTCCACATGACATCACGATCTAACATCTCCTCCTATGAGATTATATGATGCCACTCCCAAGAGAACTTGTATCATGTTGAAACTCCAACTAGTATCTAGAGTAAACAAACACAGAATACCAAACATCCTCTTAACCAAGGATCACCTTTCAAAATTAATGACAAAAAATGATACCTCACCTTGAAGAATTAAAGAGCCCTAGATGGTAAACCAAGGTATTAACATCTCCAATCAAATCAATATAGTCATTTCATGTTAATGGAACTAAAGATGTCAAACTATTATAACTATATATAAACTCATAATCCAAGTGCTTTCCTTGAAACCCATAACCACTATAGAAGATCATTCATCACCAAGTGATGATGTCACGACTTGAATTAGACCTCAGTTAGATTTATTTATTATGTCAGATACCTTTTGATTAACTTTTAATAATGATGGATGATATTGTGTGGTTTAGTGACAATGATGATGGTTAGTTATTTTATGATGTTACTTTACTGTTATGATTGATAATACTCAATAATGATGTTTTGTTGATATGATGTCGTTATTTAATAATGATGAATAATATTGTTATGATATTTAATGATGTTAATATTTTGCTAGATTTTTTTATGTAATGGGATCTGACGAATTTTTGTCAAGTATAAGTTGCAGGGTAACCGTCAAAGGCGAACATATGACCGAGGAGGGGTTTTTCTAGCTCGCCAGTAGCAACCTAAGTATTGAAACCCTGTGCAAAGCACCCAGTTAGATAAGCAATTAATAAATTAAATTATGGAGTCTAAAATATATTGATAAAATAAAATAAAAATAATAATAAGGATAAATTATTAAATATACAAGTATTTAATATTACAATCAAGCTAGAAATAATTATAAAATAATTATTTAAAAGAGAGTAAATAAATTAATTAGTTGAGTAATTAAAAATAAAATTATTTGATAATTAAATTATAAAATATAAAAGATATTTAAGATATAATATCTTATAAATACTAAAATTAGAGGACTAGTTAAAATAAATAATGAGATTAATTCAAGAAATTAATTAAAATATTAATTAATAAATTTAAATAAAATATTAATTAATAAATTTAAATAAATGATCAAGGCATGCAAAAAAAACAATGTTGGAGTAAACTTATGTACTAAAAATATAGACGACATGCGAGAGCCTAATAATTAATTATTTTCTTAAAAACTAAATCTTTAACAAATTGTAATTTAATAAAATCAATTAATTATTTTGTGAGTTCTAATTTTAATAATTAGTTTTATTTTAAGAATTTAATCATGCAAACAATTAAATTTTATTTTTAGAGAATTCAATGTTTATAAATATAGGAATAAACCTGTTATTTGATGATTCCAATTCTTTTTGAGCTTCTTGATTCATGTGATTGCTGTGAAGTCGACAAGGTAGATCGAAGAGATGGTTTAAAATTTGGGAAACGCCTGCGATTCTTCTTTCTCACAGCCAGGTTCATTTATTTTTCATATTTAATTTGAGTCTTAATTTGATCTTTTTCTTTAAAAATTGGATATTGTGGATTTAATGCTTGTTTGTTTGATGTGTCAGTTGTGTTGCCAATGCCATCTTCTCAATGTATCTTGAAAATTAGAAACTGGGTTTTGGGGAAATTTACTGAGTTTTTGCATTTTAAATATGTTTTGTTACTATGAAAATTTCAAAGAAATTGGGATTTGGGTTTTTAAGAAAAGACTGAAACATTACGACTATATTTGGAAAGTCTTGATAGTGGTAAATTCTAACTTAAATAGAGATTCTTAATTTAGAATTATTGAAAATATTAAAATTTAATTTTGATTTGAGGAAATTATATTATAAAGGGAAAATTTTATAAAAAATTATAAAGAAAACATATAATAATATTATTCTGACATTGCAGAGGGTTAATTATTTTTCTGTCTATGAGGGATGATTATGGAATGTGAGTGCTTGTTTATGGGCTGACCAGGGAAGGGTGAATTTCTTCACCTCCCCAATAGGGTAATGATGGCCATCATATTTATTTTTTTATTTTTCTCCCTACCATAACACATTTAGTTAGTTCAACCGGGATGGGTTTTTAGTTCTACATGATTGCACAGGATTCCTTTACTACCAGTTGGTACCGGCTTGCTAGGATACTCTGTCGTGAGGGACGGGAGCTTATCAAGAGCACTGGGAAGCTTATGGTTCATTTGGTTGGGCGGATAAAATGCCCGGGCCATATGTCCGTCATCCGGTTTGTGAGAGGAGGTTATCCAGGTCAAACAAAGGCGACACATCCGGAGACAAAGAAAGTCAGAGATTCCAGATAAAATTTTATGTAATAATTGAAGATGTATATTTTATTTCATTGTAAAGACCAAAATGGTTGCATGTAGAAGTTATGAAAAAAGGACCTATAAGGTCACATGATGTAAAGCGACAAGAAGTCGCCATGCAATGTAACTAACAAAGAAAAAAAGAAGAAAAAAGGCTACTAACATACTAACCCACTAACATGCATGATTTACTTTCTTAGATTAGTTTTCGCATGCATGGTCATATTTAATTATTTGGTAGATTATTTAATTATGAGTATTTGCATGTTAATTTAATTCGTAATAATTTCATGCGTACGATTTACGCTACTCATACACACACATAACTCGACATCATAACTAATTATGGTTTGCATTCTATTTGGTCCTCATGCGTAATTTTAGTTTGTTATTTTTTTGGCATGTACATTTAATTTCTACATGTTATTTATGAGTTGCATGGTTGTTCAGTTACTTATCTATTACTTGCATGTTGATAATTATTGCTTTTGCATATGCAATAATGGTTAATTTAATTTTTAATTAAAATAGTGAGTTTAAGTTTGGTTTAACTAGGGTTAGGACAAGCAGGTCCTTACAGATGATGAACCCACATCACTACCAAAGATCACACTAAATTATGATATTGATCTATCCATGGTGCTCCAATAACTATCTCCTAATTGAAGATAATTCATGGTACACACACTCAATTGTAGTACCAATAGCTCCACGAATAAAGTAGAACCAGGGTCTCCAAGCAAGAAGATAAATCACCACATCATCACTATGAAAATATCCCACCAAAATATGTAACTAATATCTTTTAATCATTTGTCCTCTCATCTCAATGCATCATACCAATATGCAATTAACCATGGACAAGGCCAACTAATAAAATATGTATCAACATTCAAAAAATCTATGAATATATAGTTTACATCCAAGCCATCATTGCAACCAATGGGTGACTTCAACCCACTTAGCATATAGCTTATAGATCCCAGAAAAATAATACATGCAAACTCATCACCATATCAACAACTTGTAGGCTTAGATAACAAAGAAGATAGCATATAGACCTCTCATGACTCAAGTAGTATATCTGATCCAAATATAATTTTCCAACTAAACACATAAGAGTAATCATAGTTAAGGAACCACACAAGCATTCAAGAGACAAAACAACCTCCTCAATTAACATACATCACCACCTATAAAAATGAATAAATCAAATATCATAACTTCTCAACTAAATACATGATCATGTCATGCCAATTCTCAAATATACATGAATAGATCTATGATAACATAATCATCACCATCATTTTACAAGCACTCATATCTCTCTAAATCAATATTCCTAGTCTCACGTGCATATTAATCATGTCTTCACACTAGAAGATAATTTGTGTATTCGTCTCCATCAAAACTTACATACTCTAAAATACATATAAACCTATATCAAGAAGAACCAAGTTTGATAATCTATTATAACCTTATATTAGTTTCATAAAAACATGCAATCCCCTAGTTTTTTTCCCTTTCTCTTTATTCTCACACAAATACACCTTAAATATCAAGCTCTTATAAGCAATCAAACAAGTACAAACCTGGGGATCACCTGTTAGTGTAACGGTGAGATGGTTGCATTGTTTATGGTGCAACCAAGGTTTAAATCCCTGCCTGGACCAAAGAGGTATGTTCATATACCAGTTTGGTCCCACCTTGGTAGGTAAAATCGATGGTGGTTGATCTTGGAGGACGTATAGGTGATCTTGGCGGACGCATGGACTGGCCGATCGTGCTTGACCCCTGCTGGGCTGGTGTGCTCGTGGACCCCATTCCTCGTAGGCATGTGCTACTCGTGGATCCAGATTCTTGTTGGTGTGTGTTGCTAGTAGACTTCTGTCAAACCCACACAAGTCTTTCATGCCTTGCGATGACGTATCAGAGCCACACGGGTCTTTCACCTCTGATGGTTTGTGGTCCCTACTAAGTGTAGCATCCTAAAATTGTGACACTTGCAATTTCGACTGCATTTGGGTCTTCACGATGGCGGTGCAACACTGAACCTGAATGGAGACCCTGAAACTTGTTCATGACACCAAAAACTGCATTTTTCAGCACCCTGGCCTGATCCTCCTTGCACCCTGCTGTCCCTGGAGGTGGGACCATGGCGCCCAGTGCCCTGGTCCTTCAGGACTAGGGTGCCCAGCACCCTGGTCCCCCAGGACCATGGCGCCCAGTGCCCTGGTCCCTGGCCCTATTTTGGGCCCGGTCTCTTATGGGGCTTCGGGTCTTTAAGTTTGCAAATTGGAAAATAATCTTCCCTGGTCGGCCTAAGGTCGGGAAAATCAGTCTATCAACCCTAATTGACAAGTATATAAACTACATTTCCTCTCCCATTTTGGTAGATGGAAAAAAGGCAGAAACGATATTCAAACATTCAAACATTCAAGCATTCAAGCATTCAAGCATTCCTTCAAGCAATTGATCATTCTAAGTCTCCATTCAAGGCTAGGTGTTGCATTCAAGACAAGGATTCAACCATTGAAGAGGAGATCACATACAACATACAACATGCTACATACATTACACCTTCGCATGTAAGAATACAAACATTCTTACAACAAGGTATCAGTACTTGTTTACATTACAAACATTTACATTTACAACATTCTCATTTCTTGGTTAATTCCAAAACCGGGGTTTGACCTAAAGGCAAACCCCTCATCCCTAACCCCCCAGTCATCCTCTCTTTTCTGTGTGTAGGTTGCAGGTACGCGGCTGTAATTGAAGATCTGGAGTCCTTGTGCAGAGACGAACAAATCCCCCTTCGTTTCCCGGATTTTTCGGAGGACCGTGTGCACGCCGGGCGCCCTCGTCCCGTCAACTTTCGCTCAAATTTGCAGAACAGCATCGTCTCGACATTTTACTGCTAATTCCAGGTTCGCAGCTTCATCCCATATCCCTATCTTTGTTTATAAGCGAATCTTTCCTACTTTACATGCATTCCTAGTTCAATCTTTCTATCTACATTCTTTACAAAAGAGGGTATCCTTGATGTCTTAACCCTTGAAACTCATTTAGAATCCAATCTTGTATTGCGTGGGATTGGATCTTGTGGGTTTCAACCCCTCTTTTGAATGTAAAGTCTCCCCTAAGTGAAAACCATCAACCCCTAGTGACTCTCCCTTTCTCTCTCCTTGGAGTTGGGGAGGGGAGAACGACTAGGGTTCGATTTTTCTGCCTTACATTTTGGTGAACCCAACGTGAACATCCTCATTCTGATTATTCATGGTTAGATCTGAAAATTTTACTTTCCTAATTATATTTCCATGTTTGATCTTTTGCAAATTTTAGAGGTTGATTGCATAAAAACCCTAAAATTTTCTTTTTAAGTAATTAAACTTGTGAAATGTTTAATTGTTAATGCTTGTTTCAGATCTACCCTTCTATTGCAAATTGTCAATTCATATTTGTGCTTTAATTCTGAAAATTAAGTGGTTAAATGTCAAAACCCTAATTTTTAAGACCTTGATTCAACCTTTGACTGATAATTTCACTAATCAAGACACCTCCAAATCGGCTGTAACTTTGGATTCCGCAATAAAATCACAATATCTTTCATCCCTGAAAATTTGGAAAAAAGTTGCGAGGACCGTGTGCACCCCGAGCGACCTCGTCCTTGACATTTTTTCTGAAATTTCAGGAGCTAGATCTTACTGTATTTTTCTGCTAAAATCCAGAATTTTGGCTGATTTTATCAATTTTAACACTTTCAAAATTAAAGTCGAAGTTGGTCTAGTGATTGCTTGGATTGAGGCTTCTAATCATTCAAAAAATTGTTGAAATTGAAATTCATATCAAAATTGTGTTTCTTACAGTCCTAAATCTGAAAAGTGTGTTGACATTCATTTGAAATTTCAGTGTTTTATTCAAATTTTTGCAATTTGTGACTTTTGAAATTAAGTGTTTAATTGCAACAACCTTGATTTCCACTTTCAAATTCGAATTTTGCATGAAATCGAGTCAACTTTTAAATTTCAAAACTTGCATTGCTTTCAGCATTCCCTCTATAATCATAAAATTCAAAATTTCAGTTTCCCTCTCTTTTTCAAAATTCAAATTTTGCATTTTTCAACAATCTTGGTAGGGTTCAATTTTGAGATTGCAACTTTAATTTGGCCTATCTACAGATCATAAAATCAATCAATTTTTTCAGATTAGCTTTAAAATCATCATAACTTTCATCCCTGAAAATTTCAAAAAAAGTTGCGAGGACCGTGTGCACTCCGTTCGCCACGGTCCCGGACATTTTTTCTGAAATTTCGGGAGATTGTCCTGATTGTATTTAATAGCTTAAATCTAGGAGATTGGCTAGTTTTATTGAAATTTGCTACCTCTAAAATTCAAAATCTTCTCTCTCTCTTTAGTGCATGAGTTTTACAACAATAAGTCCTACTTACACTATTCCCGTTAGACGAAGCCTTAGAATTAAGTCTTTCCAAGGTGTAATTACCGAGGAGATGGAACCTAATTTGAATGGCCTTTTTAACGAGGACATGGGTAATTCCTCTAATCCTCTTAATGATGAAGAAGCTCTCCATGAGGTTTCTGTAGAACAACTTTCAAAATTGGATAACCAATTTGATGATTTTCGACAATGGATGTCTCAAGAATACCCTGATAGTCAAGCTCTTCCTTTAATTGAGGGTCTAAAACGTATGCTTCAAAGTGATAAGAATGGAATTGATATTTTGCGTGGTATTGCACACATTGTGGATTCGAATGTGATGCCTATGAAGAGTTGTGCCGAAACTTTAGGTTATACACAACCTCCTACTCAAGTCAATCATTCTATTCCTTTGACAACTCCTATTGCTAGTATACCTACTTTTACATCAAACATAATGACTACTTCAATACAAGACATTCCACCTATGATCACCAGTCATGGGGGCAATCCCTCTTCTTCAATCAACCCTCTTTCTTCATTCAATCCGACTTCTTCATTCATTCCTTCAATGAGTGTTCCTATTATATCTCCACAAATGAACATGACGCAAGGGGGCAATTCATTTAACCATTCCATTCCTCCTTGTAGTGTTCCTCCTTTCCAATCATCTCCTATGACTAACTATCATAGTGTCCCACCACCCTACTCTCTACCTTCTTTCAATAACATAACACATCCATCACAATCTAACACGTCTAATATGAACTCTTCGACTGAAGCGGCCATTAACAATCTTGCACAAACTGTCTCTTCTTTACAGCAACAAATTGCCTCTATGAATCAATCTAAGTTTAGTGCGCCCACATTTGATGTTGCGAACCCACTTTCTCTTGACATTGTTCGAGCTATCCCCCCTAAACATGTTGAAATTCTGCATTTGGAGCTTTATAATGGTAAGGGTGATCCTCTAACACATGTTAAGACCTTTCAAACAATATGCACTGATTTTGCTTATGACCAAAGGTTGCTTGCAAAACTGTTCACTAGAACATTAAGAGATAAAGCCCTACAATGGTATTGCTCGTTGCCTTCTTATTCTATTACTTCTTTCGAACAACTTGCAAATTCTTTCATTCAACAATTTCAAAACAATATAAGTCCTAAAGTTACTTTGATTGATTTAATGCATTGTAAACAAGGTGTTAAAGAAAAAGTGACGGATTTCATTGGTAGATATAAGCATTTGTATGCTCAAATTTCTTTTCCAGTGCCTGACAATGATATTCAAAGAATCTTTATTTCTAATTTACAAAAAGATATCAGAGAAAAACTTTTGTTTTCCGAGTTTACTTCTTTCCAACAGTTGTGCGCAACTCTTCACAATTATCAACTGACTATGAGTCAAATGGAACAAGCAAATCCTATGGCTCCGAGTGATAAGGGTGATAGTAGTCAACAACCATTTGGGAAGTTTAAACTGAACAGAGAGTCCATTAAATTCAATGAAAACATCATCAACAACAATGTGAATGCGGCATCAGGTGTGCCTCCTATTTCTAAGTTTTTCAAGAAAGAAAGAAAGTTTACTCCTTTGAATGAATCATTGCATAGTATATTATGAATAAGTTATTGGAACAAAATGTGCTTACTCTTCCTCCTATAAGGCAAATAGATCCTGCAAAGATTAATTCACCCTATTTTGATAACAAATCTTTTTGTCAATTTCATCGTCATCCTGGGCATGATACTGAAAAATGTTTTGCTTTAAAGGGTAAAATTCAAGATTTGATTGATAATAATACTATTTTTGTTTCTGGTGTGAATGATAAAGGCAATACATCTGTAGCTCCTCCTAACCAAAATCTTTAGATTTTTACTAATCCATTACCTTCTCATACCTCTAATGCGATTGATACTACTGATTCCTCTGTCTCACCTAATGATCTTGTGTCCATGACTCTGAATGTGATTAACTTTGTAGAGCAGCAAAAAATCCCCAAAGAACCTTCCATCACCTTTGATTCCAGTGAAACTATCAGGGCACCTGATGGTCCTTTATATATAGTTGCAAAAGTCAAGAATACACCTTGCCGTGGAGTGCTTATTGATCCTTCTTGTATGGTTAATATCATTACTGAAGAATTCCTTTTTACTTTGCAATTGAATCAAGTGATCTATGATGAAACAAATGTGATTGTGAAACTATTTGATGCATTTTCTTCTCCTGCCATTGGTTCTATTACATTACCTATTGAGGTCCATAACAAATCCCTTGATGTGGACTTTGCTATTATTCCATCATCTGAACAATTTCGTGTGAAGCTAGGCTATCCTTGGCTATCTTCCATGAAAGCTATTGCTTCTCCTATTCACAAGTGTTTGAAATTTCCCCATAATGGTGAAGTTGTTACTGTCAATCATAGTCTCTTTAAACCAGCTGAAAGAACTTCTAGCGTTCCTATTGATTACTTTTGGCCTAAACAATTCCAATCTCTTCCTCCGCGAAGTGATCATCTTTTTAAATCTTATCAAAAGTGGAAAAAAGATATGATCCTATCTCTAAGTGAACCTAGAACACCCAAACTTGACATTCCTATCGTTCTTGAGAAGGAAGTTCTTCCTTTGAAAGATAAAACTAATGTCTTTCCTCAAGAAGACTCCCAACCCATCCCTATGGATGTGACTATGCTTCCTAAAAATAGACCTATACCTCCTCATCATGATGGACTTGGTCTCCTTCCTAAATTGAATATTCCTCCCTTATATGGAGCAGTTCCTCCTCCTTCCTCTTATGGAGAGAAGAGACCTTCCTCTTCTCCTATTATTCAACCTAAGAGACCACAACCTAAACACCCAAGTGATAAGGATGAGAACATTCCTCCTCCTCAATCTTCTCAACTCCCTACTAAGACTAGACAGAATCGTTCTGCACGTGAACGCCGACGAAAGCGTCGTCTTAGAGCTCAGGTAGCTGCTTCTCAAACTTTGCAATCCCCAAAAACACCTTCAGCTAGTATTAGTCCATTTTCTCCTCAGCCGACGATTGAGCCGAAATCTCCTAAACATGAGATGCATGATGGTCTTGATCCTGTGCGAGTTAAAGATCCTATTTTTATAAATCTTGATGATGATATAGACGAAAATGTTACTCCTATTCATTCTGATAGTGAATATGAACATGCTGATGTTGATAACCATTTATCTAACGAATTTTCTAAAGCACTTATCCTAGCTCCTAGACAAGAACAACGTGGCTCGGAACATGAACATAGCCCTTGTTTGGATCTTGTGATAGCTCCATCTGCTGTGTTGGATGTTCCTCCTCTAGCGTGTTTCCTACCTTCCTGAAATATTGATCAGCAAGATCGGGGGGTAGATGACGTGCTAGACTAGTTCATCAGCATAGCAGACTCTCTCCTCCTCTCTTTTGTTACTTCTTCTATGTGTTATTCTCATTCTTCTATTTGTTGTCCTTAGTGTTGTCTACTTGAGGACGATGCAAAGCATTGAGATCTCTTTTGGTCTCTCTCATGTTGACTCAAAAGACACATGTGTTCCCTTCTTCTAGGTGACCTTCCTTGATTGGGGAATGAAGAACAATTATGCATACATACATATGATATACATGAATTATCATACAGCATATTGACCCCAAGGAAAGCGAAGTCACCTTGTGCTTTGTGTTTTGTGTCTATTATCCTTGGGCTTATCTCACACTTGGGGGCTAAATCCTTGCGATAACATGCTCCTTTCTCATCTCTTATATGTATCACTACCTTAAAGCAATCACCCCCGGTGAGGCGTGTGCGATCGCTTTAACGTAGGGGGGCATACATCCCGTTCATATCTTTTCAAGATACTTGAAAATTTCTTGACAAATTTAGCTTTGCCTTGAAAATTTTTGATATCTTTCTTGCATGACTCATAGTGAGGGAACCTTACTACTGACAGTCATGGTTCTCCCTCGTGATCTTCCCTTTTACTTTGTCAATCGAAGTTGTAAGATCCTTAGTCCACTGGGGGCTTGGTGTATCTTGCCTCCTTGACGTGGTGAAAGTTTTTCAATGTTGTTTCCTTGTACTTTACCGGAAGTATGGGCGTACGCTTATACTCCCGCTAAAGTGGGGGCTAAATGTAGCGTCCTAAAATTGTGACACTTGCAATTTCGACTGCATTTGGGTCTTCACGATGGCGGCGCAACACTGAACCTGAATGGAGACCCCGAAACTTGTTCATGACACCAAAAACTGCATTTTTCAGCACCCTGGCCTGATCCTCCTTGCACCCTACTGTCCCTGGAGGTGGGACCATGGCGCCCAGTGCCCTGGTCCTTCAGGACTGGGGCGCCCAGCGCCCTGGTCCCCCAGGACCATGGCGCCCAGTGCCCTGGTCCCCCAGGACCATGGCGCCCAGTGCCCTGGTCCCTGGCCCTATTTTGGGCCCGGTCTCTTATGGGGCTTCGGGTCTTTAAGTTTGCAAATTGGAAAATAATCTTCCCTGGTCGGCCTAAGGTCGGGAAAATCAGTCTATCAACCCTAATTGACAAGTATATAAACTACATTTCCTCTCCCATTTTGGTAGATGGAAAAAAGGCGGAAACGATATTCAAACATTCAAACATTCAAGCATTCAAGCATTCAAGCATTCCTTCAAGCAATTGATCATTCTAAGTCTCCATTCAAGGCTAGGTGTTGCATTCAAGACAAGGATTCAACCATTGAAGAGGAGATCACATACAACATATAACATGCTACATACATTACACCTTCACATGTAAGAATACAAACATTCTTACAACAAGGTATCAGTACTTGTTTACATTACAAACATTTACATTTACAGCATTCTCATTTCTTGGTTAATTCCAAAACCGGGGTTTGACCTAAAGGCAAACCCCTCATCCCTAACCCCCCAATCGTCCTCTCTTTTCTGTGTGTAGGTTGCAGGTACGCGGCTGTAATTGAAGATCTGGAATCCTTGTGCAGAGACAAACAGATCCCCCTTCGTTTCGCGGATTTTTCGGAGGACCGTGTGCACACCGGGCGCCCTCGTCCCATCAACTTTCGCTCAAATTTGCAGAACAACATCATCTTGACATTTTACTACTAATTCCAGGTCCACAGCTTCATCCCATATCCCTATCTCTGTTTATAAGTAAATATTTCCTACTTTACATGCATTCCTAGTTCAATCTTTCTATCTACATTCTTTACAAAAGAGGGTATCCTTGATGTCTTAACCCTTGAAACTCATTTAGAATCCAATCTTGTATTGCGTGGGATTGGATCTTGTGGGTTTCAACCCCTCTTTTAAATGTAAAGTCTCCCCTAAGTGAAAACCATCAACCCTAGTGACTCTCCCTTTCTCTCTCCTTGGAGTTGGGGAGGGGAGAACGACTAGGGTTCGATTTTTTCCGCTTTACACTAAGCTACCCTACTCGTAGTTCTACATTGTTGGTCTAGGAGATATAAGGTTGAGGAAGCCATCGTGGAGAGCTAAGGATGTATGAACATTGCAACAATTAAGGATGAGGCCCCTCAAAAATGTGGTCTCACTAGTTCATAGCTCCAGTCAAAAGCGATTACCAATCAAAAGAAAAAACAAGTACAAACCTCTCTCTAGTCATCTAAGTAGAGAAATAATTTCTAGTATATAAAAAAATATAAATTATCTCTTATTACTATTAGAAATCTAAAACTTGAATTTGTATGTTTAAGATTTCATTTGTTAACCATTCTAGAGCAATGCCAACTTTAGGCACCAAATTCCAAAATAAAAAACAAAATTTGACTACTAAACCTATACCATTATATAGCATTCAAAAAAATATTTACAATGCCTATAATAAATAAAAATATGATATTGCATGTGAAATATATGCCCTCGTAAAAAACCTACTCTATTAGGCTCATACAAAACATATTAATTAGCTAGAGAGTAACCCACTAGTAGCAATAATAGTTGAATGTGATTAGTAGTAATAGGACTAGTAGCTAGGGTGGTGGCACATACCCAAATAACCAAAAACTTGGGGTTAGGTAGCTTCCACTCATGGGGGTATCTAAAGAATAATGTAGATGCTAAGGATTTTGTAGAGCACTTGAAGAGGTAAGAAAGAATATTAATAAGATGAATAATCAATACAAGGAAAAGTAAAATCAAAAGCATAATTTTAAAGAAATCAATACTAGAAATGAAGATATGGTTCATCCATAAAAATTAAGATTTCTTTTCGGAACATATAAAAAGTTCAAAATGAAAATTTTTGAACTATGTAAGATACTAAAGAGACATGATTTGAAAGAAATGCATGAGACAAAATTGCCAAATGGAGTTAACATTTCATTTGTGTTTAACATTTTTGAGTTGATATAATATCAAGGAGGAGACACAGAGGTTGGACCAACAAAAGAATTATGGAATATTCCAACAACTATGATAGAGAAGGAAGATATAGAAGAAATCTTGGATAGCTCTGTCGGTAGAAGTACAAGAAATAGACAATATGAATAATATATGTCTAAGTGGAAAGGAAGTTTGTTGAAGATTCATTATTGTTGTCTAAGGTAGAGGTTGATTGTCTTGGATTTCTTCAAACACTAGAGATGTGACAAGGTCACTTCTCAAATTACCTTGGGTGTCTAATGCATGAACACACAAGGTGTAAGGGCAATCTTGTATCACATAATTATTTTAATTTTTATTAGGTTTGATGAATATCTATGAATCTTATTTCAATTAAAAATTCCTAAAAAGAAGTTTAGAACTTTCAAATTTTTAAAATGAGCTAAATTGTAGGGCTTCTATATTTATTAAGTTTCCATTTGAGCATGTAGAGGCTTGAAATTATCTCTAGATCTTTGAAATTAAATTTTATACATTTTGAGTTAGTTTCAAGACAACATAAGGTCTATGGGAGAAGATATTAAAAATTAATTTCATAAAATTGAGTTTAAAGGCCTCCAAAATGGAGAAACTAGATAAGCCAAATTTCAAGCATGTAGAGCATTCTAAGATCTTTTTTTTTTTTAAACGGGCTTTACAAATCTTAAAATTTTTGCATGAAAGTGCCAAGGAGCTATTTATGACCATTTTTCAAACACTTTTATGTAATGGAGAAGGGTGAGAAGGTAGTAAGTTGTTAAAAAGGAGGGAAGATTGAAAATAGTAGTAGATTTGAAGTTGTGGAAGGAAAAAGGCTCAACAAACTAGTGGAGAGAAGTTGTAACATGTTGTAGCTTATGAGGATTTTATCCTCTATTTTGTTTTTGATGAATACTAAGAGGGGGGGGTGAATTAGTATGCCAAAAATCTTTGCACTTAAACACTTTGCAAGACTAATAGTAAACCGGTAAAACAGTTTAGCAGACAAACCGGTTAGCACACATGCAAACCAAATAGCAAATAATGCATTCACCCACAAAAGTACAAACACCATAACACATGAGATTTTGATGTGGAAACCCAAATGGGAAAAACCATGGTGAGATGGAACTCACAAGTAACTATCTGCAGAATAGGAACCAGACTAGTTAAGGTCTTACAATGTTCTTTACCAGAACAGATCCTGTTAGGAATCTCAATCTCTATTAGGAGACAATTCTGATTAAAGACTACCTTGCTAGAGGCTTTTAGATCCACAGATGTGAACCACTTTGTTAGAGGATTTTACAAAAGGCTTTTGGGCCTACCCGATTAAGGGCTACAGACTTGTCGAAGATGTGAGTAATCGACAAGTGAGTGATCTAGCAAATAGCACAGATTGCTTGATTAGATCCTTGATAGCTCGTTCCTAATGCATTTCAGCATTACTTCAGTCTTCTACACATTCATACTCTCTCTGATTCCTCAACCACCTTAAACCCTAGCAACAATATCAACTTCACCAATAGCAACAACAACAACAACCTAAAACTCTAGACATGATGTCCTTATAAAGGAATCTGATTTCATGTTGGTCCAATAGGATTACAATCCAATTCCCTAGGTTCAATGAACTTGGACATACTTGGTAACATGACACAAAAAGCATCGTTAAAGTGTCGACACCGTCAAACAATCAGTGGATGGTAACTCATCATAGAGTATTACCAGTTCATACAAAATTTCAGTTGCCGGTTTGACAAAATGAAGACTGGAAAATATGTGTTTTGCCGCTTTGATCCTTCGTACCGCTTGAGATCCTCGAACCGCTTGGGGTTAACATGCCGCTTCAGACCGGTAAACACATTCTGCAAAACACCAATAGTCTAACGACTATAATACAACATACCGGCTGCAACATATTCCGGTTGAGCTTAAGCTCATACATATAAAGAAGATATCAATGCAAGTGTGTGTCCATAAATGACAATCGCATCATAAAAATCAAAAATGCCAACAATCTCCCCCTTTGGCATTGATGGCAACACTTAGGAAAATAAAAAATTTGACATCTAAGTGTTTTACAACAAAATCATGCCATTAGCAAAATTGCTCCCCAGAGGCATATACACTATCCCTTTAACAATACAATGTATAACTATTTTGCACATAGAGATATCAGAGCATAAATCAAAATTTTAAATACTAGATACTTCTCCTCCCTAGAATACTTCTCCCCCTTTGCCAACAATGACAAAGTACAGCTGAACAACCCCTGTTTTCATTTGGTATTAAAATAATAAAAGTTTATGACAATAAGAAATAAAACTTGTCAAAAATAGATTTAAAGTCTTGCAAGAATTGTTTCATAGATAAAGACCAGGACTCAAGTAGGGAGGTGGCTACTTCTTACTCTATCTACATCTGGGAGACCTATTCTTCCATGGCATCAATTGTGCTCATCTCCTGTGTCACTGTTAAGGCATCCAAATTTAGATAGCAATTCTGAAGAATTTGCAGATGTGGGAGTAGAACCAGTTGTAGCTCCTGCAAATCTCGAGATTGGGTGCTGATATCATGCTCCATTTTTGTTGTCTGGATGTGAAACCGGTGAACGGTTTGCCCATAGGTTGTAGAGGAGTCATAAGGCGGCTTGAATGTGCTCATGTAGGACTGCAAGTCAGATTGAAGCTTTTGCTTTTGTGCAAGCACATCATCATAGAACAGATGGGGTTGGCAAATCTTGTTGAGTAGAAGATTCCCCTCATCCAGAGCGTCCCTTATATCCTTTTGTGCTTTTTGGAGTTCAGTCTGGAGCCCATTTAACTTCTTCACTAGAGCAATATTTAGAGCCTTTTGATGCTCTTTCTTATCATCTACTACTGTGCATAGGAGCTTTAGTTGTGCCAATGATGAGTCAGTACTGGGGAGGTTTGTACCAGGTAACAAACCGGTAAGAGTGTCCACCACAGCTTGGATCACATCTTCCTCCTTCTTCCTCCTTAGCACCTCGAGGCGTTCTTGAGCAACCTTGATGCTCTGCAGTAGCTCCATTTCACTTACAGACTGGAGGTCAATGGGACTAGTAAGGTCAGCCAGTTTGGCTTGACTACCGGTTGCCTTAGGTGTCTCCATCTGTGTGCTCTTTGCCACTTCTCCTGCCTTGTCCTCCTCTGTTTTCTTCCTTGCCGCTTCTCTTCTCTTTTCCTCTTCCTTCTCTTCCTCTTCCTTCTTCCTTTTCTCTGTTTCCTTCTGCTTCTCCTCTTCCTTATCTTCCTCTTCCTTCTTCTTTTCTGCTTCCTTTCGCTTCTCCTCTTCCTTTCTCTTTTTCTCATCCTCTTCCTCTTTCTTCTTCCTTGCATCTTCTTGTTTCTTTTTCGCTTCTTCCTCTTCTTTTCTTTTCTTTTCTTCTTCTTTTCTCTTTTCTCCATGTTTCCATTTCTCCTCATCTTCTTCCTTCTTCTTCTTCTCCTCTTCATCTTTCTTCTTCTTCTCCTCTTCATTTTTCTTCTCCTCCACTTGCTTCTTTGCTTCCTCCTTTTTGTCCTCTGTTTCCTTTAGCTTTACTTCCTTTTCTTCCTGCTTCTCCTATCTTGTAACTTTCAATGGTGTACCCTGAGCAGCATCTTCTCCATCCAGAGCATCGACATCAATAGTGTCAATAGGTTCAACGACCGGGTTTCCTTCATCATCAAACACTTCATCCAGTTTAGTTATTGTTGGTTCTTGCTTAGCTTTCCTGTTGGCTTCAGCCACTCGATGCATCTTCATGGCTTCTAGAGCAAGGGTGTGTGTATTCTTGAGCACTTATTTACCCTTCCCTTCAAGTAACAGGAGTCTGCTTCTTCTCATGAAGAAGAGGCCTTTGTATTTGTTCATTACTTCGAACAATTCCGAATTTGATACATCAAGAAAGTGTTCAACAAAAACTTTTTCTCTCATTTCCTGTTCCTGCTCTATGGCAATGCGCCATTTATTGTCTAAGGATTTATACAAAGAATCTGGTGTCTCAGATCTAATTTCTGAAGGCGACTGATCATTAACACATAAATACTGAATTATTTCTTTTTCGACCACTTCCTTTTCACCATCATTAAAGTCATCAAAACAATCAATCAAATCATTCAAAACTTTTCTCCTAATGTTTTTGATAGTTCTTTAACAATGTGTCAAAGGTTTGTAGGAGGAGATGTCAATATTTACCAGTGCCGATGATGCTGGTTCATTCTTTGTCTTTTTCTTTGCTTGACGTGTCTTCTTTGGTTTTTCCTTAGACACAGTTTCTTCTAAGTCTAGAGAGGTATTCCTTGTCTTCCTCTTTCTCTCAAACACTTTAGCAAGTGTCGCTTCAGGTTTCTTTTTAGCCGGTGGCTGCTTGGTTGCTGTAGGACTGGCTGTAGTAACCGGTGTCGATGCTGAAGGCACTACTTTTGCCTTCTTCTCTGAAGGTTCTTTCCTTTCTTTGCTGAGGGTTCCTCAACTGGTGTTATCCTTTCTAGGTAGGTGCTAGTTCTTTTTTCCTTTGGATCAAGCAATGAGGCAATAAGGTTAGAGGCATATCCTTCTAGCATATCATTCATTACCTCATAGCCCATAGGCTCCACTTCCTCCTATCTGGGCTCAACAGCCTCCATTATGCATTGATCCACTTTAATGGTGAAACAGATATCATCTTCATATTTCTTGACAATATCACCTGATATTCTCACCCTCTAACTCATTTTGTGTCTGAACTAATCAAAGTACTTGTTCAAAACTTCAGGGTAACCGATTCCAACTACTTGAATGCTTTCCTTGATTTGCTTGGTTACTGGTTGGTCAGCAGACCACTGGACATCACCTACTCCTGGAAAGTAGCCTTGGAAGTAAAAGAACAGCCCAACCAGTAGTTGTCCAAACTTGAATCTCAATGCATTATCCTATTTGATCGATTTAAGATTCAATAGGAGTTTCCTTTTCATACCGGTGCATAGGTCAAATGATGCATCCTCCTTGATCATCTGGTAAGTGGCATTTACTGCTACAACAGATACATAGTTAATTCTGCTGGCTGAGAACGTCCGGTATCCAATCACCATACATGCATATTTCACCAGATCATCCTTGATAGAATTGATGGTCATACCTCATGAGTCACTCACTGAACCGGCGAGCTTGGACATTTCAGTTTTGTTTACTATTCTTAGGGTAGGCACTTCCCCTGTATTGCAGAAACCGGTGACGACATGAATTGCCTATGGTGTTATATCATGCGTTCTTTCCAGGTACATCTTGTCACCATGAACTCTACTCAGAATGATCCTAATGTGATCATCTATGAAATCCTCTAGGAAATAAACAACATTGTGGAGCTTCTTCTTCTCCAAGATACTATACTCCAGTTTGATCTTTTTATCTTGTCCACAAAATAAACCTAGCTGCGAGTGAATTGCTAGAGACCCTAGGTCTTCGATTTTACAATCTATGTAATCTGAGATTCCCTCTTCTACTATCACACCAGCTGGTACTTGTGATAGGGCATTATATCTAGACTTGCGTTGAATAAAGTTTGTTGAATCTACAGATGTACTAGAGCTAGTATGGGATGCAGAAGCCATGATAGAAACTAAAAACTCAAAAAATACCTTTCAAAAATCATGAATATAGGGCTTTTAGATTCTTCTCCACCTCACACTTCGTCGATTGTAGAATCACCGCTTTGCGATCTTCACTTGACCGTTTGCAATTTGAATTTGAATCTCCTTCAAAGTTCCTTAAATTCTCAGAATCGTAGCACAAATTGTTTTGACATTTCTCTACACTCGAAAACCTCCTTTGCTTTGAAAAGTGATAGTGAGAAATGATTTGAAAAATCCTTTTAAACATATTCCTCACCTATTGCAATTAATGCTCCACCATTAGGGCGTAAACCCTAATTTTCCTTTTATCATTTCTGGTCTTCTGCCTATTGATAGGTATCGCATACCGGTTAAGGTCTTTTACTGGTGTAAACCGGGGATTTGAAACATTTCATCGTTTGCTCCCCTTAAGCTATTCTGAAGCTTAGTTTGCCGGTTTTGTGATTTTCACACTAGGTGCATAAACTGGTTCCTCTTGTAACACTGCTAGTTTCTTCTTCCAAGTTTTGTTCATGTCCACTTGAACAGTGTCAACATCGATGTTTCCTTTAGGAGTGACCGGTATATCATCAGATATGTTCTTTCTTGATCTACAGAATCTGGCAATGTGACTCGGTTTGTTGCAGTGACAGCAGACCAATCCAGGTGCTCTCCAAGGTCCATTATTCATGTTGTCATTCTTCCTTTTGCATGTTGCAGTAGTGTGACCATGACCATGACAGACCACATAGTTTTCTCTCCATTTGGTTGTCGCTTGATAGCCACCGCTTCTTGACTGATGATTGAAAGCATTAAACTGGTTGTGATTCCGGTTCACAAAAGGTTTAGGACCACCTCCTTGGGTCCTTTGAGGATATCTACCAATGTTGTTCATAGCTGACCTGCATTCAGATGCTCTATGCCCATACTTGTTGTATGCATAACAGTTACCATTGAATCTATAAGATCTAGGCTTATCATTTAGGAAATAAAGAAAATTGCTGTAAGCCTTACTCCTACACACATTTGCAGTATGTCCCTCTTTAAGACAGTTAAAGCAAACAGGTTTAAACTTTTTCTTACCTTTATCCTTTGATGCCAGTTGTTTCTTTGATGTTCCAACATTTGTACTAGCGGTCTCACCTTCCTCATGACCGGAATAACCAAGTCCATTGGTATTCTTAACCGGTTTGGTAGATTCAAGCTTTTGTTCTAGCTTGACAGTACTCTTGTTGAACTTAGCAAGTATTTCCTTTGACTCAGAGAGTTCTTTGGAAATAGCAACATTTGTTTCCATCAGGTTTTCATTCTCAGAGATGGCAATGTTTAGTTCTCCTTGCATGTCTTCCTTTTCCACTTTGCTTGCATGGAGTTGAGCAGTTAGGGCACTGATCTCTTGCTTCAGCTTGGAGTTTTCATGATCTTTGTCTTTGACCAGATCTTCAGCTTTCCTTCGGTTCTCAAGCTCTTGACACATTCAAATGGTTAGTCCTTCCAATTCTTTTCTCAGGTTGGAATTGAATTCATTCAGCTTTTCTACTTCTTGAATCAGGGCTTCCATGTTTGCTTCATCAGAGGAACTATTTTCAGATAGCTCCATCAGCTTTTCTACATATTCTCTCCTTTTTTCTTAAGATGCCTTGTATTTGACCATAAGATCATCATAGGCTTGCTCAGACTGAGTGAGCTGATGAGTAAGTTCCCTCAATGTGTATTCCCCCATATCTCTTTCCAAGTGGTTAAACTTATAGAAAGGTAGGCTCTGATACCAATTGATGAATACTAAGAGGGGGGTGAATTAGTATGCCAAAAATCTTTGCACTTAAACACTTTGCAAGACTAATAGTAAACCTATAAAACAATTTAGCAGACAAACCGGTTAGCACACATGCAAACCAAATAACAAATAATGCATTCACCCACAAAAGCACAAACACCATAACACATGAGATTTTGATGTGGAAACCCAAATGGGAAAAACCACGGTGAGATGGAACTCACAAGTAACTATCTGCAGAATAGGAACCATACCAGTTAAGGTAAGACCGGTTAAGGTCTTACAATGTTCTTTACCAGAACAGATCCTGTTAGGAATCTCAATCTCTATTAGGAGATAAGTCTGATTAAAGACTACCTTACTAGAGGCTTTTAGATCCACAGATGTGAACCACCTTGTTAGAGGATTTTACAAAAGGCTTTTGGGCCTACCCGGTTAAGGGCTACAGACTTGTCGAAGATGTGAGTAATCAACAAGTGAGTGATCTAGCAAATAGCATAGATTTCTTGATTAGATCCTTGATAGCTCGTTCCTAATGCATTCCAGCATTACTTCAGTTTTCTACACATCCATACTCTCTCTGACTCCTCAACCACCTTAAACCCTAGCAACAATATCAACTTCACCAACAACAACAACAACAACCTAAAACCCTAGACATGATGTCCTTATAAAGGAATCTGATTTCATGTTGGTCCAATAGGATTAGAATCCAATTCCCTAGGTTCAATGAACCTGGACATACTTGGTAACACGACACAAAAAGCACCATTAAATTGTCGGCACCGTCAAACAATCGGTGGATGGTAACTCATCACAGAGTATTACCGGTTCATACAAAATGTCAGTTGCTAGTTTGACAAAATGAAGACTGGGAAATATGTGTTCTACCACTTTGATCCTTCATATCGCTTGATATCCTCGAACCTCTGGGGGTTAACATGCCGCTTCAGACCGGTAAACACATTCTGCAAAACACCAATAGTCTAACGACTATAATACAACATACCGATTGCAACATATTCCGGTTGAGCTTAAGCTCATACATATAAAGAAGATCTCAATGCAAGTGTGTGCCCATCACTAACAATCACATCATAAACATAAAAAATGCCAACAGTTTTCACATTTCTATAATGTAAAATGTATTTGATTCAATAAAAAAAAATTTATGTTTTATGAAAAATTTGTGTTGTATGTTGTGCAATTCGCCCCTTCATCAAGATGGATGGCTATGATTAGCGTAATTTATTCGTTGGTTAGGACTAAGTATTAATTTCATTTTAGTTTGATAGATTTGCATTCAATTTTTACTTTTTAATTGATTTGTGGTCAATAATGCAGGATAATGATTGTTTTGATGATTTTTAAAAACTTAATTCTAGATTTAATGATTCTTATTTATTTTAATATTAAAGTGTGGATGTGACATGATTATCCCATTTGATAGACGATTAGACTAGGATTTGAGGATTTATGTTAATTTATTAAATAATTAGATTATTTAATTGATTAAGAGAAATTGATTTTAAAAGTTGTTAAAAAAAGTTCTTAATTACTTTAAATAAATGTAATTTACCTAATTAATTAATATTGATATGATCACAATATGATTGTGAAAAGGATGCTAAGTGTGTTGAAATCAATTATGTTAGGTATGCAATTAGAATATGATCAATTTTATGTCTACACTCAACTTGATACTCTTTAAAATAAAATAAAAAGCCAATTTGATGGAATATATATTTTCAAAATAAAATTGAGATCTGATTTTAATTGATTGTTGATATAATCATAATATGATTGTGAATAGGATATTAAGTGTGTTGAAATCAATGATGTTAGGTATGCAATTAGAGTATGGTCAATTTTATGTCTACACTCAATTTGATACTATTTAAAATAAAAAATAAAGTCAATTTGATGGAATATATATTTTTAAAATAAAATTGAAATTTGATTTTAATTGATTGTGTTGCATAAATAGATCAATGCAAGTTGATTTTCACAATCCATGAGACTTCTATATGGTGCTTCTAGATTTGATTGTGTGAGTATTTTTTGCATCAACGTTTCATATCACACTCCATTATTCATCATCACACTTTTGTATGGTGCTTTTGGATTTGATTGTGTGAGTATTTTTTGCATCAACGTTTCCAATCACACTCCATAATTCATCATCACGATGATTGAGAGCATTAAAAGATTAAAATGGATTTGTGACATGAAGCGTTGATGCATAAAATACTCACACAATCAAATCCAAAATTAGCATACAGATGCATAAATAGATTTTATAATTTCCATATTAGATAAAATAAAAAAACTTAGCATCTAAAATAACAATTCTTGTGAACATCTACAATCACAGTTCTTGTGGGTCCTATGACCTATCATTCTAACCATACAAATTTTGAATGGAAAATTAAATATTGATAGTTTACCTAACATAGTCTACAACAAAATGGCACTAGCTATGGGACGCGTCTATTCTGGCTCCAAAAGTTTTTTGCCTTGGTGAGCAACTTTGTTGAACCCCAAACTTGGTCACTCCCAAGGGACTCATATGATCTCAACTACCCCAAAATAACACCAACCAACCTATATTAACCCAAAAACAACATATCCTAGTAAGTGCTCTACTTGGCACCCTTAAGAGCTCACATGCCAACATTGGCCAAATAAAGACTCTTAGGGCCCTTGCAATCATTTGAGAACACACTCAATGGCCTTTTGGCCTTATGACAAAGCTAAGAATAGGATTCCAACATCTTGGAAACAAACTCAACAAAATTGTTAAGTGCCCCGACACCATACACTCGGGGTAGGAACTTGACTCATTTCCCTTTAGTGTATATGGCTTGAATAGTGGTTCCATGCTTCAGTATATCTACTTCAGACATCCATGTAGCTTCAGATTCAGGTAGACCTATCCATTTAATGAGGTAGTCTCTATAGACTACTTTCCTAGTCTTTTTTACTATCTTGGAATCTAGGATGCAATCCAATGTCACTGGTTGGCTTGGAGGTAGGTCTTGTATCCAATCTACATCTTCAGTAGCAGTAGGCTCTTCTTGGTTTGTAGTTGACTAAGTTCCTTTATATTGGTACAAATCACATACATTAAAGATTGGTGATATACCCAAGTTTGGTGGTAGTTCCACTTCATAGGAATTGTTGCCATACTTATGCACAATCTTAAGAGGTCCAATATTCTTCATGCATAGTTTGCTAGGCTGCCCCTTAGGAAGTATCTCCTTTCTCAGATAGGCCACAACTAGATCACCTACCTTGTAGTGTACTTCTCTCTTTGTTTTGTTTGCTTGTGTCTTGTATTTCTCATTGTTCTGTTGCAATGTTCTCTTGACTTTTTCATGTATCTCCTTCATATTCTCTGCAAAGTTTTCACCTTGGGCCCTCCTATGGTCCATGAAATTGAGATCTATGAGTTCTAAGATACCCCTTGGATGACATCCATATACAATCTCAAATGGACTTCAACATGTGCTCTTATTGACAGAGTCATTGTAGGCATACTCTGCTTGTCCCTATACTCGATCCCAAGCTTGACCATGTTGTTTGGTGAGACATCTCAGTAAACAACCCAAGGATCTATTAACTACTTCAGTTTGACCATCAAATTGTGGATGGTATACAGATGAAATAGAAAGGTTGGTACAAATTTTCTTCCACAAGGTTCGAAAAAAGTGGCTCACAAATTTTGTATCTCTATCACTCACAATGCTAAGAGGCAAACCATGGATCCTCACAATATCTTTGAAGAACAACCCTGCTATGTAGGAGACATCATTAGTGCATTTGCAACGCACAAAGTGTGCCATCTTGCTGAATCTGTCCACTATGACATAGACACTGTCATATCCTCTTGGATTTCTAGGTAAACCAAGGACAAAGTCCATACTCACACACTCCCATGGCCTTGTTGGTATGGAAAGAGGCTGATATAACCCTGCACTGTTGGAGGTACCTTGAGCCCTTTGGAAAATAGCACATTTCTCCACAAATTTCCTAACATCTGATTATAGTTTAGGCCAATGGTAGAACCTGCCAACCTGCTCTAAGGTCTTGTCAAGACCAAAATGTCCACCTAGCAAACTTTGAGAAAACATCATATGCTTCACCAAAATATTTGTCACCTTGGTAGAGATATTTGAGGTCACTTAAGCCTACACTTTGTAGCTGCACCTCTTGAATGGTGAGGACCCTTCTACTTAAGGCATCTACTACCTTATTGGTGACTCCTTTCTTGTGCTTGATGGAAAAGGCGTAGGCCTGCAAATAATCAACCCACTTGAGGTGTCTTTGATTCCAATTCTCCTATCGATTCAAAAAACTACGTGTATGATTATCAGTGTATGCTATGAACTCTTTAGGTAATAGATAATGCCACCACTTCTTGAGTTCTTGCACCATGGAATACAAATCTAGATCATAGGTAGAATAATTTTGTTTTGCTTCATTGAGCTTCTCAAAGAAGAATGCCACTGAGTGACCTTCTTGGCTCAAAATGACCCCTATAGCCAACTTGCTAGCATCACACTCCACAATGAAGAGATGATTGAAATTAGGGAGCCTAAGGTAAGGGAGTTCTGCTACCTTTTGTTTCAACAACTCAAACCCCTTGTCTGCTGCACTAGTCCACTTAAACTGACATTTTATCCCACCTTTGATGGTGTTCAAGATAGGTGCACACACATGGCTAAAACCTCTAATGAACTTCCTATAAAAAGAAGCCAAACCATGGAAACTTCTTACATCTCCTACTGACTTAGGAGTAGGCCAATTCACTATTGCTTCCACTTTTGATGGATCCATTTACAAAACAACCTTGAGAAACTACAAAACCAAGATACACCAATTCATTTTTGAAAAACTCACATTTATCCAAGTTGATCATAAACTTTTCTTGATGTAGCTTCTACAAAACTTGATTCAAGTGTTTTATGTGCTCCTCATTTGACCTGCTAAAAATCAGAATGTCATCAAGATAAACAATGACAAACTTACCAATAAACTCTGCAAGAACTTCATTCATGAGTCTCATGAAGGTGATAGGTGCATTTGTGAGCCCAAAGGGCATCACCAAGCATTCATATAGCCCTTCATTTGTCTTAAAGGTTGTCTTCCATTCATCACCAGGTCTGATCCTAATTTGATGATAACTTGATTTTAAATCCACCTTAGAAAAGTAGCAAGCTCCACCTAGGTAGTCCATTACATCCTCAATTGTTGGTATATGAAACCAGTATCTAATTGTGATTTTATTTATGGTCCTTGAATCGGTGCACATCCTCCACTTGCCATCTTTCTTACGTGTCAAAATAGTAGGTACTGCACATGGAGTTAAACTCTTCTTTATCAACCCTTTATCTAGTAATTCATGCACTTTCTTGGCTATTTCCTCATCATGAGTAGGTGTCATTTTGTAAGCCACTTTGTTTGGAAAAGTTGAACTAGGTATGAGGTCTATCTTGTTGGCATTTTTTTATTTTTATGTTGTGATTGTCATTGATGGACACACACTTGCATTGAGATCCTCTTTATATGTATGAGTTTGAGCACAACCGGTATTTGTTCCAACCGGTATGTTTTATTATAGTCTTTAGACTATAGATGTTTTCGCAGAATGTGTTTCCCGGTTTGAAGTGGCATGTTGACACCAAGTGGTTCATGGATACCAAGTGGTACAAGGGATTAAAGTGGCATAACACATTTTTACCAGTCTTCATTTTTGTATGAACCGGTAATACTCTGTGATGAGTTACCATCCACCAATTGTTTGATGGTGCCGACACATTAACGGTGCTTTTTGTGTCATGGTACCAAGTATGTCCAGGTTCATTGAACCTAGGAAATTGTAATGTAATCCTATTGGACCAACATGAAATCAGATTCCTTTATAAGGACATCATGTCTAGGGTTTTAGGTTGTTGATGTGGATATAGTGAAAGTTTATTTTGTTGCTAGGGTTTAAGGTGATTGAGGAGTTGGAGAGAATATGAATCTATAGAAGACTGAAGTAATGTTGGAGTGCATTAGGAACAAGCTACCAAGGATCTAACCAAGCAGTTTGTGCTACTAGCTAGATCAAACACTTATTGATTACTCACATCTTTGACAAGTCCATAGCCCTTCACTGGGTAGGCCCAAAAGCCTTTTGTAAATCCTCTAACAAGGTGGTTCACATCTGTGGATCTAAAATCCTCTAGCAAGGTGGTTTTTAATCGAACTTATCTCCTAATAGAGATTGAGATTCCTAACATGATCTATTCTGGTAAAGAACATTGTAAGACCTTAACCGGTCTGACCTTAACTGGTTTGGTTCCCATTCTACAGATAGTTACTTGTGAGTTCCATCTCACCATGGTTTTTCCCGTTTGGGTTTCCACGTCAAAATCTCTTATGTTATGGTGTTTATGCTTTTGTGGGTGAATGCATTATTAGCTATTTGGTTTGCATGTGTGCTAACCGGTTTGTCTACTAAACTGTTTTACCGGTTTACTATTAGTCTTGCAAAGTGTTTAAGTGCAAAGATTTTTGGCATACTAATTCACCCCCCCATCTTAGTATTCATCAATTGGTATCAAAGCCTACCTTTCTATAAGTTTAACCACTTGCAAAGAGATATGGGGGAATACACTTTGAGGGAACTTACCCACCAGCTCACTAACAAGCCCATGATGATCTTATGGTCAAATACAAGGCATCTCAAGCAAAAAGGAGAGAACATGCAGAAAAGCTGATGGAGTTATCTGAAAACAGTTCTTCAGATGAAGCAGACATGGAAGCCCTAATTGCAGAAGTAAATAAGTTGAATGAATCAAACTCCAACCTAAGAAAGGAATTGGAAGGACTAACTATTCGGATGTGTCAAGAGCTTGAGAACCGGAGGAAAGCTGAAGATCTGGTGAGAGAAAGAGATCATGAGATCTCCAAGTTGAAACAAGAGATCAGTGCCCTAACTGCTCAACTCCATGCAAGCAAAGTGGAAAAGGAAGACATGCAAGGAGAACTGAACATTGCCATCTCTAAGAATGAAAACCTTTTGGAAACAAATGCTACTATTTCCAAAGAACTCTCTGAGTCAAAGGAAATACTTGCTAAGTTCAACAAGAGCACTATCAAGCTAGAGAAAAAGCTTGAATCTGCCAAACCGGTCAAGAATACCAATGGACTTGGTTATTCCAATAATGAGGAAGGTGAGACCTCTGGTACAAATGTTGGAACATCAAAGGATAAAGGTAAGCAAAAGTTTAAACCTGTTTTCTTTAACTACCTTAAAGAAGGACATACTGCAAATGTGTGTAGGAGTAAGGCTTACAACAATTTTCCTTATTTCCTAAATGATGAGCCTAGATCCTATAGATTTGATGGTAACTGTTATGCATGCAACAAGTATGGGCATAGAACATTTGAATGCAGGTTTGTTATGAATAACACTGGAAGATATCCTCAGAGGACCCAAGGAGTAGGTCTTGAACCTTATGTGAACCGGAATCACAACCGGTTTAATGCCTTCAATCATCAACAAAGAAGCGGTGGCTATCAAGCGGCTACCGGATGGAGAGTAAATTGCATGGTATGTCATGGTCATGGTCACACTATTGCAACATGCAGAAGGAAGAATGGGAACATGAACAATGGACCTTGGAGAGCACCTGGATTGGTTTGCTATCACTGCAACAAACCGGGTCACATTGCTAGATTCTGTAGATCAAGAAAGGACATATCTGATGATATATGAATCACTCCAGAAGGAAACATTGATGTTGACACTGTTCAAGTGAACATGAACAAAACTTGGAAGAAGAAACCAGCGGTGTTACAAGAGGAACCGGTTTTTGCACCTAGTGTGGAAATCACGGAACCGACAAACTAAGCTTCAGAAAAGCTTAGGGGGAGCAAATGGCAAAATGTTTCGAACCCCCGGTTTACATCGGTAAAAGACCTTAACCGGTATGTGATACCTGTCGTCTGGCAGAAGACCAAAAATGGTAAAAAGGCAAATTAGGGTTTACACCCTAATTGAGGAGCATTAATTGCGATAGGTGAGAAATATGATTAAAAGGGTTTTTCAAATCATTTCTCACTATTAGTTTTCGAGAAAAGAAAAGTTTTCAAAGAGCAGAGCGACGAAAAGGTGATTTGAGCTGAGATTTTGAGAAATTGAGAAACCGTGAAGGAGATTCAAATTCAAACTGCAAACAGTCAAGTGGAGAACACAAAGTGGTGATTCAGCAACCGATGGAGTGTGAAGTGAAGGAGAATCGGCAAGCCTTAAATTCACATGTTTCAAAAGGTATTTCTCGAGTTCTTGAAATTTCTATCATGGCTTCTGCATCTCATACTAGTTCTAGTGCATCTGTCTTGTCTGCAAGTTTTATTCAACGAAAGTCTAAGTATAATGCCCTATCACAAGTCCCGGCTGGTGTGATAGTAGAAGAGGGAATTTCAGACTACATAGATTGCAAGATTGAAGACCTAGGGTCTCTAGCCATCCACTCCCAGTTAGGTTTATTTTGTGGCAAGGATAAGAAGATCAAACCGGAGTTTAATATTTTGGAGAAGAAGAAGCTCCACAATGTTGTTTACTTCCTGGAGGATTTCACAAAGGATCATATAAGGATCATTCTGAGTAGATTCCATGGTGATAAGATGTACCTAGACAGAACACATGACATTATGCCACAGGCAATTCATGTAGTCACCAGATTCTACAACATAGGAGAAGTGCCAGCCCTAAGGACGGTAAGCAAAACTGAAATGTCCAAGCTCACCAGTTCAATGAACGATTCCTGAGGCATGATAGTCAATTCAATCAAGGATGATCTGGTGAAGTATGCATGTATGGTGATTGGATACCGGACATTCTCAGCCAGCAAAATTAATCTGTATCTGCTGCAGTGGTAAATGCCGCTTACCAGATGATAAAGGAGGATGCATCATTCGATCTATGCACCGGTATGCAAAGATAACTCTTGTTGAATATGAAGTCGATCAAATAGGATAATGCACTAAGGTTCAAGTTTGGACAACTACTGGTTGGGTTTTTCTTCTATTTCCAAGGCTACTTTCCAGGAGTAGGAGATGTCCAGTGGTCTGCTGACCAACCGGTGACCAAGCAAATCAAGGAAAGCATTGAAGCAATTGGAACCAATTACCCTGATGTTCTGAACAAGTATTTTGATGAGTTTAGAAGGAAAATGAGCCAAAGAATGAGGATATCAGGTGACATCGTCAAGAAATATGAAGACGATATCTGCTTCACCATCCAAGTAGATAAATGCATAATGGAGGTTGTTGAGCCTAGACAGGAAGAAGTGGAGCCAATGGGCTATGAGGTGATGTACGATATGCTGAAAGGGTATGCCTCTACCCTTATTGCCTCACCACTTGATCCTAAGGCAAAGAGAACCAACACCTACCTAGAGAGGATAACACCGGTTGAGGAACCACCAGCAAAGAAAGAAAAAGAACCGGTAGTGAAGAAGGAAAAGGCAGTGCCTGCAGCATTAGCACCGGTTACTACTGCAACTCCAAAAGTGACCAAGTGGTCACCAGCCAAGAAGAAACTAGAAGCAACACCAACTAAAGTGTTCGAGAGAAAGAGGAAGATAAGGAATACCTCTCCAGACTCAGAAGAAACTGTGTCTGAGGAAAAGCCAAAGAAAACACGTCAAGCAAAGAGGAAGATAAAGAATGAACCGACATCATCTACACCGATAAATATAGATATTTCTTCCTATAAACCTTTGACACATTGTCAAAGAACAATAAAGAATATTAGGAGAAAAGTGCTACATGACTTAATTGAGTGTTTTGATGAATTTAATGATGATGAAAAGGAAGCGGTTGAAAAGGAAATAATTCAGTACTTATTTGTTAATGATCAGTCGTCCTCAGAGATTAAATCTTAGACATCAGATTCTTTATATATGTCATTAGATAATAGATGGTGCATTGCCATAGATAAGGAACAGGAAATTAGGGAGAAAGTTTTTGCACAGTACTTTCCAGACCTGTCAAATTCTAAATTATTTGATGTTATTGATCAAAATAAAGGACTCTTCTTCACTAGAAGAAGAAGACTCTAGTTGTTAGAAGGAAGAGTTGATGATGTAGAAAAAGATACTCATTTGTATATGAGAACAACTGTCTAGTCTCACAAAGCACGTCTAGCCAACTGGCAAGCTGAAGAAGAACCGGTTATATCCAAACTGGATGAAGTATTTGATGATGAAGGGAATCCGGTTGTTGAACCGATCGACACCATTGATGTCGATGCTCTAGACGTAGAGGATGTTACTCAGGAAACACCATCTGAGGCAATAGGACAAGAGCAATAGGATAAATAGGTTGATAAGCAAGCCGAGGACAGACAGGAAGCGACGAAGGAAGAGGCCGAGCAGAGGAAAAAGGATGAAGAAGAGAAGTGGAAAAAGGAAGAAGAAAGATGAAGAGGAGAAGAAGAAAAAGGATGAATAAGAGAAGTGGAAAAAGGAAGAAGAAGAGAAAAAGAAGAAAGATGAAGAGGAGAAGAAGAAGAAGGATGAAGAAGAGAAAAAGGAAGCAGAGAGGAAGAAGAAGGAAGAGGAAGATAAGGAACAGGAGAAGAAGAAAGAAGCAGAAAAGAAAAAGGCTGAGGAGGAAAAGGAAGCGGAGAAGAGGAGAGAAGCGTAGAAGAAGAAAGCGGAAGAGGACAAGGCAGGAGAAGCGGAGAAGAGCACCCAAATGGAGACTTCAAAGGCAACCGGGAGTCAAGGTAAACCAGCTGATCTCACCAGTCCTATCGATCTCCAGTCTGCAAGTGAAGCAGAGCTAATGCAGAGCATCAAGGTAGCTCAAGAGTGCCTTGAAATTATTCAAAGGAGGAAGGAGCAAGATGTAATTCAAGTGGCTATGGAAACTCTTACCAGTTTGATACCTGGTACAAATCTTCCCAACACTGATTCATCACTAGCCAAACTAAAGCTCCTATGCACAGTAGTGGATGATCAAGTGCAAAGCCTTGAAGAGGCAGCAGAGGCTAATGTCAAGAAGGAGCATCAAAAAGCTCTTAATATAGCTCTGGTGAAGAAGTTGAATGAGCTCTGGACTAAACTAAAGAAAGAACAAAAGGATATAAGGGATGCTCTAGATGAGGGGGATCTGCTACTCAGCAAGATCTGCCAACCCCATCTATTCTATGGTGATGTGCTAGCTCAGAAGCAAAAGCTTCAAATGGACTTGCAGTCCTACATGAGCACATTCAAGCCACCTTATGATTCCCTTACAACTTATGGGAAAACCGTTCACCAGTTTCACATCTAGTCAGCAAAAATGGAGCAAGAGATCAGCACTCAGTCTAGAGATTTGCAGGAGCTACAACTGGTTCTACTCCCACGATTGCAAATTCTTCAGAAGTGTTATCTGAGCCTGGATGCCTTAACAGTTACATAGGAGATGAGCACAATTGATGCCATGGAAGAACAAGTCTCCCAGATGCAAATAGAGAAAGAAGTAGCCACCTCCCTACTTGAGTCCTGGTCTTTGTCGATGAAACAATTCTTGCGGGACTTTAAATATGTTTTTGACAAGTATCATTCCTTATTGTCATAAACTTTTATTTTAAAAACAGGATTGTTCAGTTGTACTTTGTCATTGTTGGCAAAGGGGAGAAGAATTCTATTTGAGGAAAGTATTTGGTTACTATCTGAGAAAAGTATCTGGTTATCAAAATTTTGATTATATGCTCTGAATATCTCAATGTTTATGCTCTATATGCAAAATTGTTATACATTGTATTGTCAAAGGGATAGTGTATATGCTTAGGGGGAGCAATTTTGCAAATGACATGATTTTGTTGTAAAACACTTAGATGTCAAAATTTTATTTTACTAAGTGTTGCCATCAATGCCAAAGGGGGAGATTGTTGGCATTTTTTATGTTTATGTTGTGATTTTTATTGATGGACACACACTTGCATTGAGATCCTCTTTATATGTATGAGTTTGATCACAACCGGTATTTGTTCCAACTGGTATGTTGTATTATAGTCTTTAGACTATTGATATTTTTGCAAAATGTGTTTCCCGGTCTGAAGTGGCATGTTGACCCCAAGCGGTTCGTGGATACCAAGCAGTACGAGGGATTAAAGCGGCATAACACATTTTTACCAGTCTTCATTTTTGTATGAACCGGTAATACTCTGTGATGAGTTACCAACCAACATTTTGTGATGAGTTACCATCCACCGATTGTTTGACGATGCCGACACATTGACGATGCTTTTTGTGTCATGGTACCAAGTATATCCAGGCTCATTGAACCTAGGAAATTGTAATGTAATCCTATTGGACCGACATGAAATCAAATTCCTTTATAAGGACATCATGTCTAGGGTTTTAGGTTGTTGCTAGGGTTTAAGCTAATTGAGGAGTTGGAGAGAATATGAATGTGTAGAAGACTGAAGTAATGTTGGAGTGCATTAGGAATGAGCTACCAAGGATCTAACCAAGCAGTTTGTGCTACTAGCTAGATCAAACACTTGTTGATTACTCACATCTTTGACAAGTCTGTAATCCTTAACCGAGTAGGCCCAAAAGCCTTTTGTAAATCCTCTAACAAGGTGGTTCACATCTGTGGATCTAAAATCCTCTAGCAAGGTAGTCTTTAATCAGACTTATCTCCTAACAGAGATTGTGATTCCTAATAGGATCTGTTCTGGTAAAAAACATTGTAAGACCTTAACCGGCCTAGTTCCTATTCTGTAGATAGTTACTTATGAGTTCCATCTCGCCATGGTTTTTCCCATTTGGGTTTCCATGTCAAAACATCTTGTGTTATGGTGTTTGTGCTTCCATGGGTGAATGCATTATTAGCTATTTGGTTTGCATGTTTGTTAACTAGTTTGTCTGCTAAATTGTTTTACTTGTTTACTGTCAGTCTTGCAAAGTGTTTAAGTGCAAAGATTTTTGGCATACTAATTCACCCCCCCCTCTTTGTATTCATCATATATAATGGTTAACATCTCTCATAGTGGGTAAGGCATATGATATCTCATTGACAACTATGTCTTTGTACCGATCTAGCAAGGTCTGCACCTCTTGAGGTATCACCAGTTTGGTTTCAACCTTTGTCTCTTCTTTGGGTTTCACTATGAGAGCACATCCCTAGTTCCCTTCATGCTTCAACAACTTCAAAAATTCTTTCCCACTAAGAAACATAATACTTGATCCAATGTTTCTTTCTTCACCCTGTTCAATCGAGGGATCCATTTGAAACTTTCTACCCTCCTTGGTGATAGCATAGGAATTCTTCTCCCCATCATGTATGGCTTTGACATCAAACTGCCAAGGGCATCCCAACAGTAGGTGACATGCATCCATGGGTAATATGTCACATAACACACTATCCTTGTAATATCCTATTTCAAAATCCACCCAAGTTTCCTCATCTACAAGCACATGTTGACCTTTACTCAACCAAGACAGCTTATAGGTGGTGGTATGTGGCAACCTTTTCAATTTTAGTTTGTCTACCATCTCAACTGCTACAATTTTCTTAGTAGACCTTGAATCTACTATAACTTTATAAATCTTACCATGAGATCTGCAAGTGGTTTTGAGAAGTGTTTTCCTTCGTGTAGGTTCTTTGGACTGTGGTACCTTCAATAAGGTCCTTCTTAGCATCAGATTCTCTCCATCTAGGACTGGTCCAGCCTTGCTGATTGATGAGGTAACACTTTGACAATATTCTTCTTGCACCAAGTTCTCCTTTCTCCCATGTGAGATCTTGAAGTCTTTTTAGGACATCGACTCATGGTATGCCCCACTTGGTGATAATGGTAGCATTTGCCAGTGAAGACTATGGTTCCTCTTCTCGAATTGTCAAATCTACCTCTATAGTTATTTCTCCCTCTAGAGTTACCTCTAAATTGTCCTCCTTTTCTAAGATTATCACCACTATTCTCTGATTTATTTCCTTCTTCATTCTTATTGGGGTTATAGCCCCTTCCAAAGGTGTCTCTTCCTCTGAAACCTCTGCCACCTCTGCCCTTTTGGTTATGTTCTCCCTTCCTTTTGATCTTATCTTCTGCTCTCAAGGCTAGCTGAAAGCATGTATGGACTGTGTCAATTGATATCATGCTAATCTCATCTTGAATGTTTTTTCTAAGGCCATTTAAGTACCTTGCAACCTTCTCCACTTCGTTCGCTTGCTTCCTAGCTCTTAAGGTAAGTTTGTTGAACTCCTTTGTATAGCTTATTTCAAGTTCTACAACTTCTTGTGCATTTGTACCTCGTAGTCTATAGGTAGGAATTGAGTTTTGATCCTGACCTTAATTCTCTCCCAACAGATGATCTTCTTCCTCCCTTTTTGTTCTCTTTCCTCTTGCATCATGTTCCACCACACTAGGGTTGATCCCTTCAATCTTGTCTTGGCCAAATTGACCCTATTTTCTTCTGCAACTTCTTTGTATTCAAAATGATTGTTTAAGGCTTCTATCCAATCCAATAAATATTTTCCATTTAGGCTTCCATTGTAGATAAGTAAACCTTCTATGTTGTCTTTGTTGAGTGACTTGAGGGCATCCAAAAAGATATGTTGATCTTTGTCCAACTCCTTTTTTGTTATCACTCCTATCACATCTGCATCTTCATCATCAGTTTCGTCACCCCATTAAGTGATTTTGCCCTTGCCTTTCTTTATTTCTTGCATCCAAACTTCAGTAAGCATATCTTAGACCAACTTCCTGATGGCCTCTTGGCTCATTTCCTTTGGTGGCATGTTGCGAGATTCTGACTCATCCTCTAGGTCTAACATACACCACTTTGTTTAATCAATTGGCTCTAATACCAATCTGATGTAGAGGGAATTGACTCTCACCTACTTATGGCTACCTTGTCTTGTTATCTTCTCAAAGCTACACTAGAACCATCCAATGGTTCTAAACCTTCACACCCTCCAAGGGTCTATAGGACTTACCCTCTTTGACCTTCCCAAGGTCCTTATACTAGGATAAGCACTTTTTGTTTTGTGAGTTCCATACTCTTGCTTAGGAGACCTTATTTACTAACTCCCTTTCACACCCAACCTGAGAGTTCAACCCCTCTACCATAGGATCTTTATTCCCCACATTAATCACATAAGGATGGATGATTTTGTATGGGTTCCCATCCCTACTCCTTCCTCAAGAGATTTGGTATTTACCGATTCCAAGTTTCACTAAGAAATTACACTTTTAGGCCTAATAGGAGACCTAATTCTAGTAGCCCTGTCAGCGGGCTATTCTGTGATTATCTGACAATATTCTTTAACAAATGATGCTCTGCAAAAAGGGGGAAGGTTAGACTAGAACCTGTGGTGGAATAACACACAAAAACACAAGAAACAATGATAAAAGTTAGTGTTATTCAATCAAAGACTAATCTAAGCAGGCATATCAAAAGAGACACAAAAAAAAAACTAAAGCATTTAACTACAAATATAAATGAAAGAAGACATCTCCAAATGCCTTCTACCATGCTCTTAACTCCTTCTCATTTGTTTCTCTGCTCTCCAAGTTCCAAACTAGTGTAGCTCTCAGCAGCTTTTTGCACTATGGATGCTTATGGAGGTTCAAGATTGAAATGTTTACTCTAAAATGCTATGCAAATGTGAATAAAAGCTAATATTAGATGTTATGATACTAAAATGATTTATTTTAGGCCAATAACAAGATATTAGTGATTTATGTTAAATTCTCTCTAAAATTCTCTATAACTTAGATGCATACAAGTTTTTCAAGATCTTGATTATGAAAAAATTGGCTCTATTTATAGGAAAAATGGAGCAATGGATGGTTGAGATTGAGTAATCTCAACAAGGGTCAGGATTGAATGATATTCAATCCATGTGATGGCTTTCAACCCAATCCCAGGATGACAAGTGTCAATGTGAGATAGGTTGAGAGGAGAGGGAATAAGCAATAAATGCTTGACATGACCTAAGAGTTAACTTAGGAGTTAAGGTCAAGGTTAGGTTGAATGAATAAATTCTTTATTCAAAAAATAAAGTTTTTATCCAATGGATAAACTCTTGTGCAAAGGCAAAAGGGATAACCATGGTCAAAGTAATAAATGTTTGAGGAGACACATGAGTGCAAGTTGATTTAACCATAAATGGTTATGTAAGAGCCATTAATGGTCATGTAAGAGCCATTAGTGGTTTTGGAAGACTTTAGAGGTTAGATTGTTGAACACACAAAGCATTAAATGCTTTTCAAAGACTTTGAAGTCCTTGAGAAGTGACTTCAAGTTGCTTAGGAATGTGACAATAATTAGGGGATGGATTAGGTTAATTAGGAAGGGGTTAGAAGAATCTAGAAGGGGGTTTTAGGAATGCAAGTGGATTTGGTGGGTGAGGGAAAATAGGATTTTTAATTAAAATAAAATTAATTTATTTCAACTTGTGGTTGCAACTTGCATTTGTAGGAAAATGCAAGTGGGGGGTGGGGGAGTGGAGGTTATGATTTAAATAAATGTTTTATTTAATTTATTTAAAAGAGGAAACGAGATTAAATTAAATAAATATGATTTATTCATTTAATTGATTTGTGAATTTGGTATAGTGAATTAATTAAAATAAATTGAATAATTTATTTAATTAATAGGGAATGTTTGGTTATGAATTAATTAAATATTAATTTAATTAACTGGTGGCTACTGGGTTTTTAATCAAATAAATAGGAAATATTCATTTAATTAAACTGGATAGATTTATGTGACTACGTTTGCCCCTCTTTGAGACGGTGCAGTTTATTGCGTTGTTTCAAAGAAAGAAAAATATGTGTGAAAAAATGCCCCATAAAATGTTAATTTAATGGGTGGTATGCCCCCTCGAGAGATGGGCCGAGAAATTTAAAAAATCGAGCGATCTCTCGAAAAAGAATGAAAATTGGCAGGGTGATAGAAGAGAAGAATTTAGCAATGCTAGTGAAAAATAGAAGAAATCGGAGATAAAATGGAGAAATGGGAGGCTCGAGAAGTTTGCGGGGAAAAATTAGGGGTACAATGAAGGGTTTATATGCAGAAAAAGGGGTGAAAATAGGCTCATTTGTATCCACGACCATAGTGAAATTTAAGCTCTGATAGTGATTTTTTGGAAGAGCAAGGAGCAGTTAGGATGCTGGTACCCATAGCAAAGCATCGATTAGAGCAAGTCTGATGATTCCAGTGGGTAGATGATTACGGATCAATGATATGTGAATTTGATTTTTTGCATTTTATGCATTTTTGATATGTTTTTAGCTAAGTCCAAGTTGAGTCGAGACAATAGCACTAAAACTATGTTTTGGCGCTGTTGTCGATTTAATGAGCGCTTTTGTACCGCAATAGCGTTATTGTGCAGTAGTTTGAGCGTTTTTGCAAATAGTAGCGCTATTGCATAGCTTTTTGAGCGCTATTACGAGTTTAGCGCTATTGAGGAGGTAATTGAGCGCTATTGATGTGAAGCAGTGCTATTGTATAGCTATTGTAGCGCTTTTGTGGTTTGAGCGCTTTTGCATAGTTGATTAAGCGCTTTTGTTAGGGTAGTGGCGCTATTGTTAGGGTAGTGGCGCTATTGTTAGGAGATAGCACTTTTGTGTGCAAAATAGCACTTTTGTGCAGAAAAATAGATGCCCTAGTGTTTGAACAAATAATCTTCGAATGTCAATGATGGATGGATGGAGATGTGAAGTGAAAGTTGTTTTGAACCATAGCAGCCCTGATGAGACTTAGGTCATTAGGATAAATGTATGTTGAAGTTTAGGTGTGCCATGATTACTTACCTATTGAGACCCGAAGATACTTGATCAAAGTATCTGTTGATAGTCTAGGTTTAAACTTTAAGAAAGTTTGAAACAAAATAACTGATAATGATGGTTGATGCAATTGTGTAGGAAGATCTGTGCGTCTTATAGTTGCGCGAGAGACATCTCGCCACACAAGGGCTGCATGATCGATTGACAGAGGTCGAGGTGGATTGCATTGCAGTGACTGGGTTGTATGATATGATGTATATGCCTGTGATTCAGATGAATCATGGTTTGATTATAGCATTGGCAGAGCATTGGCATAGTGAGACATGCATGTTTCACTTGGCGTAGGGGGAGATGACTATGACACTGGAGGATGTATGGCACATCCTGCATATTCCCATTCGAGGTGAGCTGGTGATATATGATAGAGCATGGGGGACCCTATCGGTGCAGAGATTCTTTGATGAGGACATTTATATTGATGATGGTTCGATAGCCTGGGAGGATATCGTTGCATTGTATGAGTCATTACTAGCAGTTTTATCAGGGATCATGGGGGGACTACTATGCCCAGATCATCGATCACATGGACTTGTGGTTGGTTAGGGGCAGGTGATCAAGCAGATAATGACAGAGGGGACCCAATTTGCCTAGGGACCATGTGTGTTAGCGCATTTATATCAGGAGCTGCATGAGGTAGTATATCGAGGGAGGGGCTCATTGGCAGTGGGAGTCATGCTGCTGCATATTTGGGCATGGGAGCACTTATTGGTTACCTGACCAGTGAGTCTGAGATTATAGCGGTATGATGAGTCAGCCCCACCTGGGGAAGTTAGAGTGGTGGCAGCAGGCACTGGATGATCTGGATGCAGTAATCTGGAGACCCTATATTGAGTGTGAGCCTTGGGAGGATGATATGGAGGCATTGCCGTATGTATTCATGACCCGATTCCTCATTGGGAGGACAACCTACCATGTAGAGAGATAGTTGCCTGGCAGAGTTTTGAGACAATTTGGATGACAACAGGGATTGCCTAGGGGATCGGGGGAGTATGCCAGGGTGGTCCGAGAGAGGTACACATGGGGGCCAGTAGTACCTTATGATCAGGCATTGGTAGAGTTTCAGATGTTACAGGCAAGGCCATGGGATATACAGTCAAGGATGGTAGATGCAGGGGTGTCGGAGGAGTATACGCAATATATAGCGACTCATCCGATTCCTCGGATATCAGATCTGACAGAACCAATTCCCAATTTTGAGGAGGATAGGGGACTAAGACAGAGGAGGAGAGGAGGTCAAGGATCAATAGTAGATGGACAAGGGAGAGGGGATGGTGGTGATGGAGGAGGAGGAGGGGGGGATGGTGGAGGTGGTGGTTTCAGAGGTGGAGGTAGCGATGGTGGTCAAGTTCAGCGGAGAGAGAGAGAGGCAGTTTGCCATTGCAGATATCATTGGGACCTTTGATGCAGGGAGGAGTTAGATTGGGTGGGAGAGGTATGGGGGAGAGAGAGGTACCGATGGATAAAGGGGAGGGAGCCACTAGAGAGGGAGCTACAGATGAGGCACCTATGGATACAAGGGAGGGAGCGATAGGGGGTGGAGATCTTCAGGACCATATGATATTACATTTGTAGACTCGACTTACAACAACCAAGACATAGGTGGAGGATCTGGAGGTCGAGGTTGTAGCAAGAGATGTGCAGCTATTTACACGAGAGTCAGAGCTGTCTATAGTGTTGCGAGAGAGGGATGATGCAGTGGAGAGAGTGATTCAATTGTAGGAGAGAGTGTGGGCCTTGGAGGGAGTACTGGGACAGGGGCCATCTGTGGAGGCTTTGGTGAGGGAGGTCTGGCGAGCATAGGCTAAGATAGAGTATTGGCAGGGTTTATATGAGTAGGTGGTGCCAGCTAGTCAGCAAGCACTGAGTTATTCACAGATGCGGCAAGCCAGATCAGAGTGGTCTCAAAGGATGTAGAGCAGTGGGGGTGTGATGGGTCCTATACGGAGAGATAGGTCAGGGGGTGCAGGAGCTAGTGGGGGTTTGATGGGGCCTCCATGGAGAGATAGATCGGATGGTGTAGGGACTAGTGGGGGAGCAGGTGGTGATGGTGGTGCAGCATCTGGTCAGAGTGGCATTTGAGAGAGCATTTTGCATGCATGTATTTATATTGTCATGTTGGACTATGGCTTGGATGGCTCTTGATAGTCGATTTTGTAGACTTCATTGTACTCTGAGATATGAGATGATATATATATGAGGAGATCCCATATTTTGTGATGATATGCATTTTGATATGTATGGAGTTTATGCTTATATAGATACTTGTTCTTTGCTATTATGTCTGTGTTTATGAGATGATTCCTAGATGCATGTTTTATGATGATTTATTCTTACATGATGTCTATATGCATGTTGTATGATGTTGGATGCTAACATGTGGATGTAGGTTGATATATGTGCATTTTGATGTTTTTGGGATAAAATGTCGAATGTATGCAATGCCATGATGGTCATGTATTCATAAAAAAATGATGATTTATGATGATATAGATTGTATTTTGTATTTTATATTTAATATAATGATGGGATAATGATATGCAATGATCTGTTAATGTAATGCTTGTGACTGATTGATTTATTTATGGATATGCATCTAGATGGTTTTAAAATAAATGTCTATGTGGATAAACAAAATGTAAAGTACAAATGTTCACATGATGATTTCTAAATGAATGCATATGTATAATGTATGAACCAATTAATGAATAACTGCACCTTAATGCAATTAAAAGAGATAATGAATGCAATCTAATGAATCCTAAGTGGGATAAAATGAGTATAAGAATATACTAAAATGGATGAATGAATGCACTTTAACTAATGGATAAATAAATGAATGTATGTAACTATGAAAAACCTAAACAAATGTATGATACATAAGTGTTGAAATGATGATAAATGATGATCACTAACTGATATTAAATGAATGTACAATAATGGTTAATCATGGTAAGAAATGCAAATAAGGATAGTTTATCATATAAGTGAATCTAAATGTCATGAGTGTAATAATATAATGATACTAATGCAAGTAAATGAGAATGAACTATATGTGGTAAGTGCAACTACATGATATTAAATGCACGCTAGTGAATGGCTAAAGAGTAATGAAAATGCGACTAAAATGTAATGAAATGATGATGGGGTGATGATAGATGAATGCAACATTGTTTTCGACTTTGAATGATGCACTTGATGATGTATCAGAGTACTCTATCGCGATTGTATCCAAAACCAGCTCATTTTTCGCATAACTGCTCACTTTTAACTTTGTTCACATTTGCATGCAAAATCATGTATATTAATAATGAATGAGTAAATGGATGGATGATATGCAACGGAATGCAATATATACAGATGAGATGAAATGGCGATCCATAGTGCTTTATTTTCATCATTGAGCTTTAAAATGTTGTAAGAAAATACAAGCAACTTGACATAATGATTCAAGATGACCTGAGTATTCCTTACATGGACTTTGATATAGCAAGTTAATACAAACAACTTGATATAATGGGTCAAGTTGACCTGAGTATTGCTTGCGGAATAGACAAGGATCATCTCCTTTCATGCATGACTTGGAACGTCCTCCTTGATCTTGGGTTGATCATATCCTAAGACAAGTTCATACCGTAATAAGAAATAAAAACCTTTATCCAATTTGAATGAGGTAGGAGGAACCAAAGAAAAGGAATTGTACCTATAAGCAAACAACATATATAAAGAATAAAGAATATGGATCCTCAATAATGGTTCATGCTCATATGGTCGAGGTATACGCTGTAGTCAGCAAGCCGTAGTGATCTATGACTATATTTTGCCTATGATCACGTAGCTTAGTGAACTTCCCACGTAGACACCATTAGGACATGCCCTAGTACTTCATCAAAATAATGTACAGAAGATACACAAACAATGCTATAGGAACCATGATATGAATAAATAACCCACTAATCAACCAAGTATTTGATAGCTGAAACAAAATTTTCTTGTCAAAGAAAATGTCTTTTTGTCTTTGTTTTGGTAAGGAAGGATGCATCCTTGTTGAAGACAATTTGAGTGTTGATGTCGATTGTTTGGTTAAATGTGATAAGTGGTCATCGTTGGAGTATTTCACAGTGTTTGTTTGGTATCTACGTTGAAAAACGTAGGTACAAGATGTTTGCCATGTGTTTGTTTGTTTTGATGTTTTCTGATGTTTTGGATTTGGTGAGATAGTTTTTCCAATGTTTTGGTATTTTGATGATTGTTTTGAATGTTTTTAGATTTTGTGAGATAGTTTTGAATGAAGAATCAATGAATCAAGGGTAATGTAGAATCCACTTCCATCAACTAGTTTTTAAGGGCATTGCCCCCAGTTTAGACATGACTATGAAAAAGTGGGATGCCAGACGCATGAAGTACCATCTTGGATTGCAGATCAATAAGAAGCCATGGTTTGGACGGATGGAGGAATGGATGAAATGAATGCGATCACAACAAGTCTGAAAGATAATGGAGCCATAGCCTTTATGAGTGGTGCTTGTTTGCCAAGTTTTCACCATCGTACTTACCCAAGGTGCCACCGGAGTGGTTGTTCACCATTTGGATGCATGATTCTTCTTTACTATTTTGATGTTTAGGTATTTTCTTCAAGACATTTTTCTGGATTTTTTTGGTGTTTTTGCCAGTATGTATGGGAGCCTGATGCTCTATGCAGCTCATCTATAAAACTTTTTAAGGTGCATGTTGTTGATCGGATCTGCTAGTGGTTATCCTTCTGATGTAGCCAACTGATATGCCCCGAACCCAAATATAGTAGTGATAACATATGGACCCAGCCAATTTGATTCAAACTTTCCCTAATGTTCTTGGTTGGGTTGGTTATGAGGATTTTCTCAAAGAACAAGATCACCTACCTCAAATGTACGAGGTCTCACTCGATGATTATAGCTTCAGCTCATGCGCTGCTGATAGGCTTTGAGGTGATTATATGCAGCTTGTCATTTCTCATCAAGTAGTTCCAAGTCTTGAAGATGTGATACTCTCTATGCTTCATCATCAATGAGATTATGCAATAAAACTTGTAGAGATGGTATCTTGACCTCAATGGGTAAGATAGCTTCTGCACCATAGACCAGTGAGTAGAGAGTTATACCTTTAGGGGTTCGAATACTAGTTCGATACACCCATAGTGTTGGATTTAATTAAACGTGCAAATCACAACTAGCATCATTGACTATTTTCTTGAGGATTCTTAATATGTTCTTGTTTGATGCTTTGGCCTGACCATTGCCTTGTGGGTAATAGGAAGTGGAAAAGCAGTGTTGGATGTGAAATTTCTCACAGAGCTCACGGACATCTTGATTTTTGAAAGGAAGACCATTATCTGTGATGATGGACATGGGTACACCATATCGACAGATGATGTAATTGAGGATGAATGAGGTCATCTGCTTGTCGGTGACTTGGGTAAGTGGAACAACTTCGATCCACTTTGTGAAGTATTCGGTGGTGGTAATAATGAATTTGTGGCCGTTGGATGAAGATGGATGGATTTTACCCACAAGGTCAAGGTCCTATTGAAAAAAAGGCCATGGTGTTTTGATTGGTTGCAATTCCTATGCTGGTGCATGTATCAGGTCTCCATGAACTTGGCATTTCTTGCACTTTCTAACAAAGTAGTAGGAGTCTTTTTCCATAGATGGCCAATAGTATCTAGTGCGCAGGAGTTTCTTGGCTAGTGACGGACCACTTGCATGAGTTCCACAAATTCCTTCATGTACTGCTTCCAAGGCCTTTGTTATCACATCCTATTCCATACATCAAAGGAGAGTACCATCAAGACTGCGTCGGTATAGCGTTTCAACAATAATAGTATATCGAGCAGTTTGGCGAATGAAGGTTTTACGTTGGTTATTCGATTGGTTAGGAGGAAGTGTGTGATCGCAGAGGTAGGTGTAGAACTCACCGTACCATGGAGATTCAAAACTGACAAGGCGACATATCATCTTAGATTCGAGGATATCATAAGCAGGAATCCAAAGTTGTTCGACCAAGAACTCGTAGCGTGTTGAATTATGTGGAAGATCTAAGAGAGATGCAATGGTGGCCATAGCGTCAGTAGCTCAATTCTGATCTCTTGGTATCTGCTCAAAGGTGATAGTAGTAAATGATGCCTTTAATTTGTCCACCATTTATTTGTATGGCATGCGTTTGTCATCTTTAGTCTGATATTCATCTGTTGCTTGTCGAATGACTAGTTGGGAGTCACCATATACTTGTAGTTCTTGTAACTTCCATTGTATGGCTAGCCTGAGTCCTATGATCAAGGCCTCATATTCAACTATGTTTTTTGTACATGAAAATGTAAGCCTGTAAGACTTCAGGATGCTTTCACCTTAAGGTGTGATAAACAGAATGCCTGCACCCGAGCCATGCCTAGTGTAAGAACCATCAAAGTATAGTTTCCATGGTTGTGTTGTTGTGATCATGAATATCTCTTCATCTGGAAAATTGGAAATGAGGGGATGATCGCCTATGAGTGGTGTATCAGCCAACTGATCTACAATAACTTGTCCTTTGATAGCTTTACGGTCCACATACTCGATGTCAAATTCACTTAGAATCATCACCCATTTGGCCAAGTGGCCTGTCAATGCTACTTTGCTAAGTAAGTACTTGAGTGGATCAATCTTTGCAATTATGTGTCAACAGATAGTGCCTCAGTTTAGTGGTTGCCAAGATTACTGCTAGGCAAGCTCGCTCAATAGGTGTATAATTGAGTTCATAGCCAACTAGTGTGCGAGAGATGTAGTAAACAACACACTCTTTCCCTTCTACATTGTGTTGAGCCAGTAACACTCCCAATGCTGTATTAGTTGCTGAAATATAGAGCAATAGAGGTCTGCTCGAATCTAGTGGGATCAACAATGGTGTACTCATGAGATAGTCTTTAAGCATCTAGAATGCTTGATGGCATCCGGTATCCATTGAAAGCAGATGTTTTTGTGTAGCAGGTGTGTAAATGGGTGACACTTATCTGCCAGTTGTGCAATGAATCTTCGGATGGATTGTAGTCGTCCTTGTAATGTCCTTAGCTGACTGATGTTCTTTGGAGGTGGCATGTCCATGATTGCTTTGACCTTTGCTAGATTGACCTCAATACCTTTACTTGAGACAATGTATCCTAGAAGTTTCCTTGAGGTTACTCCAAAGACACATTTCTTTGGGTTGAGTCGAACATGATATTGTTCGAGTTTGTCAAAGATTTTCTCTAATATGTCTAGATGACCTTCTCTTGTTAGTGATTTTTCCAATAAGTCATCAACATAATCTTCCATTATAGTATGCATCATGTCATGGAAGATGGTGGTCATTGCTCATTGATAGGTCACTCCTGCATTCTTTAGACCAAAAGGCATTACATTCTGGCAGTATGTGCCCCATGGGCATGTGAAGGTTGTCTTATGTTGATCGTTTGGTGCGATCTTTATATGGTTGTACCCTGAAAAACCATCCATGAGTGAAAGCATGGCATGTCTTGCTGTTAGGTCGACTATGATGTCGATATTTGGTAGGGGGAAGTCATCTTTAGGACATGCCTTGTTTAGATATCTAAAGTCAGTACAAATACGGATGCCCCCATTTAGTTTGCTGACTGGCACAATATTGGATATCCAATCTGCATAATCAATTGGTCTAATGAAACCAACATCTAGGAGCTTCTTAGGTTCTGCTTTGACTAGTACTACAATTTGACGATGCATCTTGCGAAGTTTCTACTTGAAAGTTTGGCTCCTTCTGCTACGGTGAGGTGATGCATGACTAAATCTAGATCAATCCCAGGCATGTCTACATATGACCATGCAAAGTTGATCTGATGCTTCTGGAAGAACTCTATAAACTTAGGTTGTTCCTCTAGAGTTAAAAGAGATGCCAGATGTATGTGGTGAGGCCTGTCAGGAGTCCCCACATTGTATTCTTTTGTCTCTTCAATGAGAATTGTTGATCATTCATGTTGTGTACTAGCAAGGAGAATGTCAAACCTTTCATCCTCCAGTGCCTCAGAGAGGTTTTCACCACTGGATACACTCTTTCTTTTTACTTTTGTGGGATCAACCAGTGCCACAGTGTGGTTTTCACTAGAAGATCCATGTTTTATTGCTATATTTTTGTAGCTGAAAGGTTTGGCATTTGCCCCAAAGTATGTTGCACTATTAGGTTAAGTGATCCCCGCTTGGTAAGTTATCCCGTAGCTGCAAAAATTCAATGATCGCCTCATCATTTTGGAAAAGGTCAAGACATGGGGGATTAGGTTGGTTCCATTCGATGAGTTCAGGATGGAAAATGGGCATTACCTAATCGATTAGGTTAAGTTCATGAGATGTGTCAGTGAGGGTTAAGACATTGTGGTGAAGGTCGTTGATGGTACTCTCCCTATTAGAATTAGGTGTAGGATGTGACATAGGGTCGATGGAAGAAGTTTCCAACTCAGGAACCCAAGAGGTCTTTATCTGTGCTTCTCCAGAAATAGGGATGTCTTTGCGGGGTGGAGGTAGTGATGTGTCTTCCTCATCTGAAGTATTAAGCTATATGGAATCAAATTCCTATTCATGTGAGTCAGTCTCTGAGTCACTTTCTAGTATCCGATTACTATTCCATACTGAGATGTCCTTTGAGTTAAACATTGCAAGTGTGATCAGCTGATGTACCACTATAGATGAAATGATAGGTGTTGCAGGAAGGATTATGGGGATCAAAGAATCTAATACGGGGAGTATCAGTAGTGTTGACTTTGTTGCTTCTGCTAGAATTGCTAGTGTCGTAGATACTGTTGTGGGTTCTGATATAGTTGTTGTTGCTAATGGTGCTATTGTTGTTATTGCTGCTACTAATGGGATCGCTGGTTTGAGTGGTGGGATGATGGGTATTGTAGATGGTTGTATTGGGATTTTTAGCCTTGATGGGGCAGTTGCCATGGTGTTTGATGTTGCTTTTATAATCAAAGGTGACCTCTTTGTAATAGGCTGATATAGTGGTTTGTTGGGTTTTCCTTTGAATCCGAGCTTAGGAAGGATCTCCTTTTGAAAGCCTAATCCTATATTATCCTTCGGCTTTAATTCCAGCTACAACGGTTCATGTCTTCCTTTCTTACAATGCCCTAAAGCACTTTGACAATCATATCCCATTCTTTGCATAATGAGAAGGCCTTTGCCATACTAATCTGTGGGAAGCTTAGCTTGCGGAATATCGGTGGTGATGGGATCTTTATAGATCCATTCTGCTAAGTCCTCATCTCTTATTTCTTCTTCTTGACTCTTTCCTAGGATGAATGGCGTTAAAGTACATGTTGGCTTGACCAATGGCATTTGAAGTAGCTGTTGAGGTTTGCCATGTGTTCTAGGAGAAGTAGGCATTTTTCCCACACAAAAGAGTTGGCTGAGATTGTATGATGTGGAGGAGATGACTTCTCTATTGTTAGGAACAGTAATCTCTGGTTGATGACTGATATTATGACAATATGCAAAGGGGTTTGCATCTCCCAGGATTGTGATCTCTACACCATTATGCGGGAACTTGATACACTGATGGTAGGTGGATGGAATGGCTTACATGGCGTGTATCCAAGGTCTTCCTAATAATAAATTGTATGATAGAGGAAGGTTCAAAACTTCATAGATGATGTGTTTCACCATAGGGCCCACTCGGATTGGTAGCACCACAATGCCTTTGGATGAATGCTCTGCATCATCATAGGCTTTGATTGTGATCTTCTTGCAGGGATCCACTTATTCAATTGCATATTACAAAGTTGTGACTAATTGTAGAGTACAGATATTTAGACCTACTCCATTGTTGATCAAGACTCGCTTGATCCTATGTTGGTTGATAAACCCTTCAATATGGAGTGAGGCGTTATGAGGTTGCTGGAAGGAGGAGTTGTCACTTTCCAAGAAAGTGAGACAAGGTGATGATCTTATATTTCCGGCCATGGCTTGGAATTGATCTGTATTTAGGTTTGCAGGGACTAACGCCTCTTGGAGAGCTTGATCCAAGATTGCTTTATGGGACGGAGATAGGCGCAATAGCTCTAAGATAGATATCAGTGCGGGCATTTTGTCTAACTATTCCACAAGGTTATACTACTTTGGGATAGATGGGGTGCCTTGTGGAGCTTCTTTTATGGTAATCTTGCTACGATGTGTAACAACATTACAAGTGGAGCTGGGATTTTTGATGGTTATAGTTGCAATCTATTCACTAGCATTGTATAGGTGATTCACAATGTAATTATACGCGACTTGCGTATAATTGGTGGTATCTGTGTTTCACCCTGAAGTGGAAGGACCCCTTTGATCTTGTGATGGAAGTGGATTTTTAAACATGAGATGATCATTGTTTATTGTCTTTGGGTCATGTCCTTCAATTTTGATTTCTCCTCGGTCAATAAGATCCTAAATAAGATCTTTCAATATGTGACAATTGCTTCTCTTATGTCCTTTTGCCTTGATGGAAATCACAATGTTCACTATCCCTCCACCATGAAGGTTTGGCTTGAGGTTCATAATTTGATGTTTTGGGTAAGGTTACCAAATTTTGAGAAACCAATTGACGTAATACTGTTTCGATGGTTTCCCCTAAGGGAGTGTATGTTTTCTTTGGTTTTTGTTGATGATGTCTGGGTTCATCTTGAGATGTGATGTGGCCTTGATTTGGAGGAGCAACTATGTTAGTTTTAGGTGGGGGATTATGTCCTGCAAATTGAACTACAAGTTGTGCATTTTTGATAGTTCTTGCATCCACAACTCCATCGTCGATGATATTTTTGTTTTTATTCCAGAATTTTGGTTTGTCACTATTGAAGCGTGGGCGAGGGCCATCCTTTGGCTCATTATATATCTTGATAAGCCCTTTTTTGATGAGAGCCCGCTCAGATTTTAAGCCTTTGGTGATCATGTCATTGAAAGAGTCCGTGTCTTTTACATCTAGGTGAAATTCCATTTCGTCATTTAAGTTGGAAATAAATATTTCCACTAGTTCTTGTTCAGGTAATTGAAGAGAACGTCTGCTAGACATTTGACGCCATCATTGCAGAAAGACTAAAAATAGCTCACCCAGTTTTTGTTTAGTGTTACATAGATCAGCCATGGTGATATCACATTCAATGTTGTGAGAGTAATTTGCCAAGAATTTTTGGACTAACTCTTCAAATGTCCTAATGCCACCTGGTAATTGGGAAAACCATGATGTGGTTGTTCCTCCCAAGCTTTGGGGAAAAAGGTGCATTAGGTATGTATCCTCGTATGCCACTTCAAGGCAAGTTGAATGGAATTCTCTAACATGATCATGAGGATCTCCCTTTCCTCTATATTTTTCAAACTTGGGCTTTTCAAACCCTCACGGAAAAGGTGGCATATGAAGATTCCTATCGAAGGGATAGGGACAAATGTCATTGAGTGAAAATTGATTGGTTTTTACACCACTATGAAGTTGTTGGGCGAGATTTTTGACTTGTTGCCGCAACATGTCTATTTCACTTGGAGGAGGAGGAGGAGGAGGAGGATTACCTTGATGAAAGTTGTATCTAATGTGTTCTTGACCTCTTTCCTCCTCATTATGACTTTGGCGTTCTAATGCTTGTCTTAGTTGTGCAATATCAAAGTCAGAGGGGAGTTTGGCTCCTTCTTGAGCAAGTTTTAAAAAGTGAGCATCAAAATTACTCTTGAGTATCTCATCAAAAAGCCTATTGAAGAGAGGGTTGTGTTGTGCCCTTTCTATTGCTGCAGGAGTAGGAGTGCCTGGATTTTCATCATTTACATTTCCTCCAAGGGCTTCTTGGAACTCATTGATATTTTCTTCCTCTTCCTCTTCAATTTCTTGTTGTCTAGATCGGGACCTGGTATGAGCCATTTTGTTTATAAGTTTTTGTTGAAGTTGGGTGAAAATTATGATAAGTTGTTGATGAAATGAGAGATTTATGGTTGTTGTGGTGTGTTGCATATGGATCTCTAGCACTTAAAAGTAGATGTGACCAAAGTTTTCTTCTTGAATTGCTTGTTGTGTTTGATTGACAAAGTTTGATGTGATAAGGTTTAGTGGAATCTGAGATGTGTTACAGACTCAACTACCTAGTAATGAGAGGATTCACTCATAGACTAGTTTTAACCTACGTAGAAATGTCTCTTAGGATGAGTTTATCCTAGATGTAGAGACACCCTAAAAAGTGATGTGTTTGTGTTTGATTCAAGCAATTTTTAGAATAGAACTTAGGACGAAAACCTTTGTGTGTTTTGAGAGTTGGAATGGAGTAGATGAAATATGGATATGATAATGGATGAAATGTTTTAACTTCAATAAAAGCTTTGTGTCACATATGGGACAAATTCTTCCTCTTCTCTTTCGGGAGTTGGTGGTTCTTCCCGAGATACGTTATATGTGATGCAAATGTCTGAAAAGAAGTCAGGATTGATCTTGCCTCCTTTATTTTTGTGATAACTCAAAGCTCGATATTGTGTAAAAGCTTTGTGGTTTAATGACTCTGGATCAAATTCGTTTGATTTCCCTTGAAGATAAAGATGCATGTGATGTAAGAAGGCTCTATGAGAGACAAAGATTTGTCTATTAAGATAAAAGAATTTCCTCCTTTTGATAAGAGTCTTTGAGCTCAATGGTCTTTTCTTCAAGTTGATGTGTCGATGAAGATTCTTCTTTTTCAAGATGTGAAGAATGGTCATATAGTTTGATAATCTTGCTCCTTGTTTTTGATCTTTTGCTGGTGTTTGGAAATGTTTGTGTTGGATGAATACTGATAGTTCTGATACTTAATGTAAGTACAGATCCAATAGCCAACAAGATGAGATGGCGGGGGGGGTGAATCATACAAACTTAATCTTCCATAAAAACATTAGATTCAACCTCAGTAACATATACTTCAGTAATATAACCAAAACTGCTAAACATGCAAACTCAAAAGCATAAAAACATCATAAACCTCATAACACCAGATTTAACGTGGAAACCCAAATAGGGAAAAACCACTATGGGATTTTGGACCCACTAAGAAATATACTCTTCTAGAGTATGCTTGGTTAAAACCAAATCCTATTAAAGATTACAAACACATTGCTAGATGTGAGCTGGTTAAGGGATTTCCCTCAAATCTGTTAGGATCTTCACCTTGTTAGAAGTGACCTTGTTAAAGGATTTCAAACACTCAATCAAAATGTCACCTTGCTAGAGGGTTTTACAAATAAGACTTTTAAGTCCACTCGGTTAAGAGATTTTCTGTCACTTTCACAAAATAACAGTAATACAAATCTATCTGCAACTTCACATCTAAAATGCTAAAGCAGATTCTTATTTTCTCAATACAATCTAGACATAGAACTAATCTTGTCCATCTACTAGGCTTCTATACTATGTTATTCAAACAGGTCTTCAAGCTTTTGTGCTCGGTAATCACTATGTATCATCCTTATGCATACATTTGCCCGCATACATTGTTTATCAATAGTTCCCTATTTATAAACAATTTGCCAACTGCTTAATCTCCTTGATCATATTTCCCATGATCAATCATAGCCATCAGATCTTCAAACTTTGACCAGGTTCAATGTATCCTTCAATCTGAAAATGTTTTACCCTGCCTTGGAACTTGCATACATTTCTTGGAACTTTTGCTAGGGTATTACAGTTCAATCTAAGTTGTAGATCTTCATGCCGATTTTCCTTTGCCATAGATTCATTAACAAACTTCATGCACGACATACCAATCATTTAATCAGTTCCAGCTCATCAGATTCCTTCATTAAATAACGCATGTAACTATTTAATGTATTATGTTACAGCTCGGTTACAACTCGGTAACAACTCGGTAAATACTAAACTTCACTCGGTAGACATTCTGCATTCATTAACCGATAGCGATAACCTTAGGGTTTACCGACTAGGTTCCTTAGGGTTTACCAACTAGGTTCTTTGCTCAGTAACATAGTATAGTATTATCCTTACAATTTACAACATATGTATGATGTTAAAACAATCTAAACATCATGATCTCATCATTGTCTGACTCGGTAATAGTTGCCCATTGAATACCTTATTCATCCCCTTATTCATCATATTCTTTCTATGTCTTTTACTGACATCTTTATACTCTTCAAATCATACTTCTCAAGATATGGCAACATCATATTGAATTAGAAAATCAATTTCTTGACATCAATGACAAAGTAATAATATCAAGACAATAAACATCCTTAATCAATTATATCCATAATCATCAACAACCTTCTCAATATCATTATTGAAATGCCAATAATCTCCCATTGTTTGTTATAATGCCAAATGCCAACAATCTCCCCCTTTGGCATTGATGGCAAAACCAATTGATTTGACCTTAAAAAGATTCAGATTGCTATGATTCTGAAATGCTGAAATGCTCTCTTGCTGTCAACAGACTTCTCCTATTTTCTTCAATCTTCTCCCCCTTTTTTCAATCTTCAGTTTCAGTCTTTTTAATCAATCTTCTCCCCCTTTGACAACAATGCCAAAAAGTAAATAACTAAAACATAATTTCTTCCTATAGGAAGTGATTTCCTGCTGTTGTGTATCAATTGAGTCTCAGTCAAAGCATTTTGTCTTCAATTCCTATTCCCTGTATTGTATCCTGCATTATTTCCTGCACACCTTTAGAAAATATCCTAAAGTGTGTAAATCAACATCAACTTTTAAAAGATATTCGATAGAGTCATTGAATTGATGCTTTCACCGAACTCAGTCAGTGAGTAGAAGATAGGGGTAGGACCCCTAACTTACTTCTAAGATATTCAAAAGTGTCCCTTGGTAGTGGCTTGGTGAAGATATCTGCTATTTGTTCCTTTGTGCTAACATATTCCAACACCACTTTCTTCTCTTGAGCTTCTTCTCTAAGATAATGATATTTGATAGATGTGTGCTTTGTATTAGAGTGCATAATAGGATTCTTCAAAATGTTAATGGCACTAGTATTGTCATAGAATATAGTTACTGGCTCGGTAACTTTCTCATTTATTCCTTCCAATAGTTGTTTGATCCATGCTATGTTGGTACAATTCAATGCTGCAACAATGTATTCAGCTTTGGTTGACTGTGAAACACATCCTTGTTTCTTGCTAAGCCAACTCACTAGTCTTTCTCCTAAACAGAAAGCTCCTCCACTTGTGCTTTTTCTGTCATCAATGTTGCCTGCCCAATCAGCATCAATATAAAATTTTAAATCAAAATCATTTCCTTTCTAATATACTAAGCCATAATCCTCGGTTCCTTTCAAGTATCTAAAAATTCTTTTGATTGATGTCATGTGTGTTTCCATAGGATCTGCAGAGAATATTGCAACTATACCTACTACATGTGCCATGTCTGGTCTGCTGTGAACAACATATTGTAGCTTTCCAATCATGGATCGATAAAGTGTCTCAACAGATGCAGATTCATCATACTTTGATAGTTTACAGTTGGTAGTCATAGGAGTACTTACTGGTTTTGAATCCTCCATTCCAAATTTCTTCAAGATTTCCTTTATGTACCTGGATTGAGCAATGAAAATCTCATTTTTCATTTGCAGTATCTGTAAACCTATAAAATACTTTATCTCACCGATTAATGACATCTCAAATTCTTTGCTCATTTCATTTCCAAAGTTCTTACAAAGAGAGTCATTTCCACAAAATATAATATCATCAACAAATATGGCTGAGATCAGTATTCCATTTTCATCATTCTTCATGTATATATTGTTATTCTCGCTTGTCCTTATAAAACCAATCTTAATCAAATAAGAGTGCAATCTTTCATACCATGCTCTAGGTGCTTGTTTCAGACCATATAATGCTTTGTTCAATTTACATAACTGATCTTTATTATTGTCTTCAACAAATCCTTCAGGTTGTTCAATAAAAACTTCTTCTTCTAATATTCCAATCAAAAATGCAGATTTGACATCCATTTGATATACCTTGAAGTTTTTGAAAGCAGCATATGCCAACAATGTTCTTACTCCAAGTCTAGCCATAGGTGCAAAAGTTTCACCATAATCAATTCCTTCTTCTTGAGCATAACCTTTGCAAACTAGTCTTGCTTTATTTCAAATGACCTCACCTTTTTCATTTAGCTTGTTTCTAAAAATCCACTTTGTACCGACTACATTTTTGTCCTTTGGTCTTGGGATTAGTGTCCATGTGTCATTCTTCTTGATTTGATCAATCTCTTCTATCATAGCATTTATCCAATCTTCACTGTTAAATTCCTCTTAAACTATTCTCAGTTGAAATTCAGATAGCAAACATGTGTTCTATCTCAATTTGTTCCTTGTCATCATTGGATCATCCTTATCTCCTATAATCTGACTTGGTGCATGATGCCTTCTGACATACTTGGCTAATACAAGCTCGGTAGGCTCTGTATGATCTTCTTCATCACTCGGTAACTAGTTATTTTCTTCAACAATTTTCTCGGTAAAACTTGTCGGTTGAACATAGACAAATTCATCATAATCTTCTGGTTCATTGGAATTTCCTTCATCATTTCTTTCTACAAATTCATCAATTTTCACATTTTCACTTTCTACTATTTTGTTAGATGATTTGATCAGACATTTAAATGCTTTGCTTCTAGAAGAATAACCTAGAAATGTTCCTTCTTCACTTTTTTGATCAAACTTGCCATGTCTATCATCTTTGTGTACATAGCATTTACTTCCAAAGATTTTAAAATAACTTACATTAGGTTTCTTGTCATACCAGATTTCATATGGTGTCTTCAAAGTACCTTTCTTCAGTTGTACTCGATTCAGGGTGTAAACTACTATGCTTATTGCTTCTCTCCAAAATGTTTGTGGCACTTTCTTTTCAATCATCAGGGTTTTGGCACAATCCACAATAGATCTGTTTCTTCTCTTAGCTATTCCATTTTGTTGTGGAGTTCTCGGTGCAGAGACTTGTCTTTTAATACCATGATCATTGTAGAATAAATTGAACTCATCAGATGTGAACTCTCCTCCTCTATCTGATCTAAGACATTTCAATTGTCTTCCTGTTTCATTTTCAACTCTTGCCTTGTACCATTTAAACATTTGAAAAGCTTCTGATTTTTCTTTTAAAAACATAACTAACATCATCCTTGAATAGTCATCCACAAATAATATGAAATATTTATCACCATAATAACTTTGAACTTTCATAGGACCACAAAGATTAGTGTGCACAAGATCAAAAATTCCCTTAGAAGTGTAAGACATACTTGTAAAGCTTGATCTTGTCATCTTACCCATCTGGCATCCTCGGCACATAGCATTCTCAAGCTTTTCAAGACTTGGTAGACCTCTTACTCGGTGCTTCTTACTTATTTTGATTAGATTATCAAAATTTACATGACAAAACCTTTTATGTCATAACCAGGTATCATCTATCTTTGCATACAGACACTTGTTCTGAGTTGGGTCAAGGTGAAATGTGTTACATTTTGTTTGTGTCCCGGTAGCAGCTAACTTTCCATTCTTGTCATGAAATTTGACAATTCCCTTCTGAAATTCTATTCGGTAACTTGTATTGTTTAGTTGTGCTACACTCAACAAATTGTATTTCAAACATTCAACCCAATAAACATCATTGCATCTTGTATTGTCAAGAAGTGTTATAGATCCTTTACCTTTCACCGGACATGGTGCATCATTACCAAATCTTACATAGCCTCCATCATAATCTTCTAACATAACAAACTTGTGTTTATCTCCTGTCATATGATGTGAGCATCCACTATCTATGATCCAAGAATCATTAGTATTTACGTGAGATATTAGGGCTTTTTCTTCATACCTTTCTTCATCTGATCCATCTTTGATAGCCACATAAACTACTTCCTCTGTATCATTTTCATCTAATTTATCATCTTTGGATTCCTCATCAGCTATTAAGCATGTCTTTCTATCTCTTCTTCTGAAGTCTCGGTGTCCTCTGTAATCATTGTCTTTCTGTCTATCATCTCGGTAATCTCTCTTTTTAGTAGATTCTTTTTTAGGATAGTTAGAAGCCATATGTCCTATTTTATCACAATTGAAACATTTCAAAGGTAGTTTTCCTTTACACTTACCTTTGCCTCTCAGTAACCTTCTGGCTAATAGTGCTTCAAACTCTTCCTGCTTTCTGATTTCCTTATACAGTTTGTGTACTTCTTCCATGTTCTTGAGAAATCTTTCACTTGCTCCACTGTGATCTCCTTCAGAGTACTTATACTTTCTTTCATTGTAATCATTAGATTCATCAAGATGAAAAGAACTAAATGCAGATTCAACTTTATTTACCGAAGATCCACTGTTATCAAAGTTACTTAAATCAAATGCATGTAGCTTACCAATAGTAGCATCTAAAGAAACTAGCATATTAGGTACAGACCTCAATTCATTGATTGCAGAGACTCTGATTGCATAAGCCGGTAGAAGGGTTCTTAACAACTTACTTGTTATATCCTTTTCTTCAATAGTTCCACCTGCTCCTTTGATTTGATTAACAATCTCCTTTAGTCTTGTACTGTACTGAGTTATGTTCTCACCTTCATTCATCCTCATAGATTCAAGTTGTCCTCTTAGACTATCTACTTTTTCTCTTTGAACATGTTCATCTCCTCCATATACTGATATGAGCTTATCCCACATAGCCTTTGCATCATTGCAGCCTTCTAGATCATTAAACTCTGAGTCAGTCAATGCAGATGTTATTTTAATCATTGCTTTGATATGTTCTTGCTTTGCCTTTATCTCTTCCATTGTCAATGGATAGGTGCTCGGTGTGATGAAATCATTCTCCAAATAATATACAACATATTCTCCAACTCCTGATAGGTGCAGCTTCATCCTTTTCTATCATGTAGAGAAACTTGACTTGTTCAGCTTCGGTGCATCCCTTTTATACATCTTTAGATCTTTGCCTCAAGTACCTTTAAACTTTTCTTCCAGAGTCCAAAGCTTTGATACCAATTGATAGTTCTGATACTTAATGTAAGTACAGATCCAATAGCCAACAAGATGAGAGGGGGGGTGTGAATCATACAAACTTAATCTTCCATAAAAACATACGATTCAACCTCGATAACATATACTTCAGTAATATAACCAAAATTTCTAAACATGCAAACTCAAAAGCATAAAAAAATCAGAAACCTCATAAAACTAGATTTAACATGGAAACCCAAATAGGGAAAAACCACTATGGGATTTCAAACCCACTAAGAAATATACTCTTCTAGAGTATGCTCAGTTAAAAGCAAATCCTATTAAAGATTACAAACACATTGCTAGATGTGACCTGGTTAAGGGATTTCCCTCAGATCTGTTAGGATCTTCACCTTGTTAGAAGTGACCTTGTTAAAGGATTTCAAACACTCAATCAGAATGTCACCTTGCTAGAGGGTTTTACAAATAAGACTGTTAAGTCCACTCGGTTAAGAGATTTTCTGTCACTTTCACAAAATAACAGTAATAAAAATCTATCTACAACTTCACATCTAAAATGCTAAAGCAGATTCTTATTTACTCAATACAATCTAGACATAGAACTAATCTTGTCCATCTGCTGGGCTTCTATACTCTGTTATTCAAATAGGTCTTCAAGCTTCTGTGCTCGGTAATCACTATTTAGCATCCCTATGCATACATTTGCCCGCATACACTATTTATCAATAGTTCCCTATTTATAAACAATTCGCCAACCACTTAATCTCCTTGATCATATTTCCCATGATCAATCATAGCCATCAAATCTTCAAACTTCGACCAAGTTCAATGTATCCTACGATCTGAAAATGTTTTACCCTGCCTTGGAACTTGCATACATTTCTTGGAACTTGTGCTAGGGTATTGCGGTTCAATCTAAGTTGTAGATCTTCATGCCGATTTTCCTTTGCCATAGATTCATTAACAAACTTCATGCATGACATACCAATCATTTAAACAATTCCAACTCATCAGCTTCCTTCATTAAATAACGCATGTAACCATTTAATGTATTCTGTTACAGCTTGGTTACAACTCGGTAACAACTCGGTAAATACTAAACTTCACTCGGTAGACATTCTGCCTTCATTAACTGATAGTGATAACCTTAGGGTTTACCGACTAGGTTCTTTGCTCGGTAACATAGTATAGTATTATCCTTACAATTTACAACATATGTATGATGTTAAAACAATCTAAACATCATGATCTCATCATTGTCTGACTCAGTAATAGTTGCCCATTGAATACCTTATTCATCCCCTTATTCATCATATTCTTTATGTGTCTTTTACTGACATCTTTATACTGTTGGCATCTTTGATGTTTATGTTGTGATTGTCATTGATGGACACACACTTGTATTGAGATCCCCTTTGTATGTATGAGCTAGAGCTCAACCAGTATTTGTTCCAACCGGTATGTTGTATTCTAGTCTTTAGACTAATGATTTTGCAGAATGTGTTTCCCAGTCTGAAGCGGCATGACGACCCCAAGCGGTTCATAGATCTCAACCGGTACAAGGGAGAAAAGCGGCACAACACATTCTTACCAGTCTTCATTTTTGTTAAACCAACAACCGGTATTTTGTATGAACCGACAATACTCTGTGATGAGTTACCAACCAGCATTTTGTGATGAGTTACCAATCCATCGATTGCTTAATGGTGCCAACACATTGACAGTGCTTTTTGTGTCGTGTTACTGAGTATTTCTAGATTCATTGAACCTAGGAAATTGTAATATAATCCTATTGGACCGACATGAAATCAGATTCCTTTAAAAGGACATCATGTCTAGGGCTTTAAGTTGTTGCTGAAAGGGTTAATGTCATGCTAGGGTTTAAGGTGGTTGTTGAAGTTGTTGTAAGAATGATCTTACTTGAGAAGATCAAGTTGTAACTGAGAGAGAGATAGAGAAGACTGAAGTAATGCTGGAATGCATTAACTGTGAGCAATACTAGATCTAACCAAGCAGTTTGTGCTATAAGATAGATCAAACACTTGTTGATTACTCACATCTTTGACAAGTCTATAGCCCTTAACCGGGTAGGCCTCAAAGCCTTTTTAAAATCCTCTAACAAGGTGGTTCACTTCAGTGAATCTGAAATCCTCTAACAAGGTAGTCTTTAATCGGACTTATCTCCTAACAAAGATTGAGATTCCTAAGAGGATCTATTCTGGCGAAGAACATTGTAAGACCTTAACCGGTCTGACCTTAACTAGTCTGGTTTCTATTCTATAGATATTGACTTGTGAGTTCCATTTCATTGTGGTTTTTCCCAATTGGGTTTCCACATCAAATATCTTGTGTTATGGTTGTATTGCTTTTGTGGGTGAATGCTTTATTTGCATTTTGGTTTGCATGTGTGGTAACCAGTTTGTCTGTTAGATTGTTTTACCAGTTTATCTTCAGACTGTGTAAGTGTTTAAGTACAAAGATTTTTGGCATACTAATTCACCCCCCCCCCCTCTTAGTATTCATCAATTGGTATCAAAGCCAACCTTTCTATAAGTTTAACCACTTGGAAAGAGATATGGGGGAATACACCATGAGGGAACTTACTCAATGGCTCACTCAGTCTGAGCAAGCCTATGATGATCTTATGGTCAAATACAAGGCATCTCAAGCAAAAAGGAGAGAACATGCAAAGAAGCTGATGGAGCTATCTGAAAGTAGTTTTGAAGATGATGCTAACATGGAAGCCATGATTGCAGAAGTGAACAAGCTGAATGATTCAAACTCCAATCTGAGAAAGGAGTTACAAGGACTAACTATCCGATTTAGTCAAGAGCTTGAGAACCGTAGGAAAGATGAAGATCAGATTAAGGATAGAGATCATGAGATCTCCAAATTGAAACAAGAGATTAGTGTACTGACTGCTCACCTTCATGAGAGCAGGATGGAAAAGGAAGACATGCAAGGTGAACTGAACATAGCCATCTCTGAAAATGCAAGTCTAATGGAGACAAATACTGCTATTTCCAAAGAACTCTCTGAGTCAAAGGAAATACTTGCTAAGTTTGGCAAAAGTATTGTCAAGCTAGAGCAAAAGCTTGAGTCATCTAGACCGGAAAAGAATACCAATGGTCTTGGTTTCTCTAGACATGAGGAAGGAGAATCCTCAGGAACAATTGCTGAAGAATCAAAGAAGCAACCGGTACTCAAAAGAAAAGGTAAGCAAAAATTCAAACCTATTTGCTTTAACCGTCTTAAAGAAGGACACACTGCCAATGTATGTAGAAGCAAAGCCTACAATAATTTTGCATATTTTATCAACAATGTACCTAGATCCAATAAGTTCAATGGTCATTGTTATGCATGAAACAAGTTTGGGCATAGAGAATTTGAATGCAGGTCTGTCATGAACAATACCAGAAGATATCCTCAGAGGACCTAAGGAGCTGGTTCAAAATCTTTTGTAAAACGGAACCCCAACCAGTTCAATGCCTACAATTATCAGTCAAGCAACAACGGTTATCAACCGGCTACCGGATGGAGAGAAAATTGTTGGATTTGTCATGGACATGGACACACTGTGGCTACATGCAGAAGGAAGAATGGGAATATGAACAATGGACCTTGGAGAGCACCTGGATTGGTTTGCTATCATTGCAACAAACCGGGTCACATTGCAAGATTTTGCAGAAGCAGAAAGAGTATATCTAATGATATACCGGTCACTCAGAAAGGAGAAGTTGATGTTGAAAAAGTTCAAGCGGACATGAACAAAACCTGGAGGAAGAAACCAACAATGTTGGAAGAGGAACCGATTTCTGCACCGAGTGTGGAAATATCAAAATCGACAAACTAAGCTCCAAAGAAGCTTAGGGGGAGCAAATGGCAAAATAATTGTGAACCCCCAGTTACACGGGTAAAAGACCTTAACTGGTACGTGATACCTGTCACTTGGCAGAAGACCGAAAATGGTAAAGAAGGAAAAATAGGGTTTTCGCCCTAATAGTGGAGCATTAATGGCGGAAGGTGAGAGACATGCATAAAAGCATATTTCAAATCATTTATCATTATCTGTTTTCGAACGAAGAAAAGGTGATTTGAGTTAAGACTTCAAGAAATTGATAAACCTTGAAGGAGATTCAAATCTAGTTTGCAAGCGGTCGTGGAGAACTCAAAGCGGTGATTTGGCAACCGATGAAGAGTGAAGTGAAGCAGAATCAAGAAGCCCTAAATTTGCGTTGTAAAGGTATTTTTCGTGTTCTTGAAAATACTCAACAATGGCTTCCGCATCTCATACCAGTTCTAGTACATCCATTGAGTCAGAAAGTTTTATTCAAAGGAAGTCCAAATATAATACCTTATCACAAGTTCCGGCTGGAGTTATAGTTGAAGAAGGAATTTTTGATTATATTGATTGCAAAATAGAAGACCTAGGGTCTTTAGCTATTCACACTCAGTTAAATCTATTTTGCGGCAAGGACAAAAAGATCAAACTGGAGTTTAGTATCTTAAAGAAGAAGAAACTCCATAATGCTGTATATTTTCTAGAAGATTTTATGGAGGATCACATCAAGATCATTTTGAGAAAAGTCCATGGTGACAAGATGTACCTAGAGAGGACACATGATATCATGCCTCAGACAATTCATGTAGTCACCAATATTTGCAACATAGGGGAAGTGCCAGCCCTAAGAACGATAAGCAAAACTGAAATGGCCAAGCTCACAGGTTCAACAAGTGACTCACAGGGTATGACAGTTAATCCTATCAAGGATGATCTGGTGAAATACACCTACATGGTGATAGGCTACAAAACATTTTCAGCCAGCAAGATTAATTCTGTATTTGCTGCAGCGGTAAATGCCGCCTACCGGATGATTAAAGAGGATGCATCTTTTGACTTATGCACCGGTATGCAGAGGCAACTCCTATTGAATCTAAAGGCGATCAAATAGGACAATGCACTAAGGTTTAAGTTTGGACAACTATCGATAGGGTTGTTATTCTATTTCCAAGGCTACTTTTCTAGTGTAGGAGATGTCCAGTGGTCTCCTGACCAACTGGTAACCAAGCAGTTTAAGGAAAGCATACAAGCCATTGGAACCAGTTACCCTGAAGTACTGAACAAATATTTCGATGAGTTTAGAAGAAAGATGAGTCAAAGGGTAAGAATCTCAGGTGATATAGTAAATAAATACGAAGATGACATCTGTTTCACCATTTAGGTGGACAAATGCTTAATGGAGGCTATTGAGCCTAGAATGGAGGAAGTGGAGGCTATGAAGTTATGTATGATATGTTGGAAGGGTATGCCTCAACCCTTATTGCCTCACCTCTTGATCCAAAGGCTAAAAGGACCAGAACCTACTTGGAGAGGATTGCACCTACTGAAGAACCATCGGTTAAGAAAGGAAAAGAACCAACAACGAAGAAAGCCAAAGTAGTGCCTGCAGCATCGGCACCGACTACCACTGCAACTCCAAGAGTGACCAAGCGGTCACCGGCAAAGAAGCAACCGGAAGTAACACCGACAAAAGTCTTTGAAAGAAAGAGGAAGACAAAGACAAATGAACCAGACTCCGAAGAAACCGAGTCTGATGAAAAGCCAAAGAAGGCTAGACAGACAAAGAAGATGAAGAAGAATGAACTGGCAGCATCCGCACCGGTAAATATTGACATCTCCTCATACAAACCTTTGACACATTTTCAAAGAACAGTTAAGAATATTAGGAGAAAATTGCTTCATGGTTTAATAGATTATTATTATGATTTTAGTGATGAGGAAAAGGAAGAAGTATTACAAGAAATCATCATTTATTTGTGTAAAAATGACCAGTCGCCATCAGAGATTAAATCTCAGACACCGGATTATTTATTTAAAGAATTAGATAACAAATGACGCATTGCCATTGAAAAAGAACAGGAGATTAGGGAGAAAGTCTTTTCACAGTACTTTCCCGACCTCTCAAATTCAGAATTATTTGATGTCTTGGATCAAAATAAAGGTCTCTTCTTCACAAGGAGAAGAAGACACTGGCTATTGGAGGGAAGAATTGATGATGTTGAAAAAGACACTCATCAGCATATGAATCATGTTGTTCTAGCTCACAAAGCAAAAATGGCCAACCTCCAAGCAGAAAAAGAACCGGCTATTTCCAAACCAGATGAAGTCTTTGATGAGGAAGGAAACCTAGTTGAAGAACCAATCGACACTATTGATGTTGATGCCCTGGATGTAGAAGATGTCACTCAGGACATACCTTCTGAGGGAACCGAACAGGGGCAACAAGCCGAACAGGGTGGTGAGCAGGCTAAGGACACACAGGAAGCGGGTAAAGAACAGGAAGAGAAGAAGAAGAGGAATGAAGATGAGAAAAAGAGAAAAGAGGAAGAGAAGAGAAAAGACGAAGAGGAGAAATGAAAAGAGGAAGAGGAGAAATGAAAAGATGAAGAGAAAAAGAATCAAGAAGAAGAGAGGAAGAAGAAAGAAGAAGAGGACAAGGAAGAAAAGAGGAAGAAAGAAGAGGAAGAAAAAAAAAAGAAGGAAGAGGAAGAAAAGAAGAAGGAAGAGAAAGAAAAGAAGAAGGAAGAAGAAAAAAAGAAGAAGAAGGAAGAGGAAGAGAAAGAAGAAGAGAAGAGGAAGGAAATAGAGAGGAAAAAGAAAGCAGAGGAAGACAAGGCACAAGAACAGAAGTAGGAAGCTGAGAAAAAGAAGAAGGACAAAGAAGACAAGGCAACTGAAGCAATGAAAAGCACACAGATGGAGACCCCTAAGGCAACTAGGAGTCAAGACAAACCGACTGACATCTCCAGTCCTATTGATCTCTAGTCTGCAAGTGAGTCGGAGCTTATGCAGAGCAGCAAGGTTGCCCAAGAGTGCCTTCAAATCATACGAAGGAAAAAGGAGCAAGATATCATTCAAGCTGCTGTAGACACCCTTACCGGTTTGATCCCCGATACCAATCTTCCTAACACTGAATCATCACTAGCACAGTTCAAACTACTATGGACTGTAGTGGATGATCAGGTGCAAAGCCTGGAAGAAGCAGTTGAGGCCAATGTCAAGAAAGAGCACCAAAAGGCTCTTAACGTTGCTCTGGTGAAAAAGATGAATGAGCTTAGGACTGAACTGTTGAAAGACCAAAAGGACATAAGGAATGCCTTGGATGAGGGAAACTTGCTGCTAAGCAAAATCTGTCAACCTCATCTATTTTGCAATGATGGGCTAGCCAAGAAGCAAAAGCTTCAAATGAACTTATAGTCCTACTTGGGCACATTTAAGACATTTTATGATTCCTTTACAACATATGGGCAAACCGTTCACCGGTTCTAGATCCAGTCAGCCAAAATAGAGCAAGAGATCAGTACATGATCTAAAGATTTGCAAGAGCTACAACTGGTTTTACTTCCACGTCTGCAAATTCTTCAAAAGTGTTATTTGAACCTGGATGCCTTGACAGTTCTTACCAGTCTTCATTTTTGTCAAACCGGCAACTGGTATTTTGTATGAACCGGTAATAATTTGTGATGAGTTACCAACCAGTATTTTGTGATGAGTTACCAATCCATCGATTATTTAATGGTGCTGACACATTGATGGTGCTTTTTGTGTCATGTTACTGAGTATGTCTAGATTCATTGAACCTAGGAAATTGTAATGTAATCCTATTGGACCGACATGAAATCAGATTCCTTTAAAAGGACATCATGTCTAGGGTTTTAAGTTGTTGCTGAAAGGGTTAATGTCATGCTAGGGTTTAAGGTGGTTGTTGAAGTTGTTGTAAGAATGATCTTACCTGAGAAGATCAAGTTGTAACTGAGAGAGAGATAGAGAAGACTGAAGTAATGTTGGAATGCATTAACTATGAGCAATACTGGATCTAACCAAGTAGTTTGTGCTATAAGATAGATCAAACACTTGTTGATTACTCACATCTTTGACAAGTCTGTAGCCCTTAACCGGGTAGGCCTTAAAGCCTTTGTAAAATCCTCTAACAAGGTGGTTCACTTGAGTGAATCTAAAATCCTCTAACAAGGTAGTCTTTAATCGGACTTATCTCCTAATAGAGATTGAGAATCCTAACAGGATTTGTTCTTGTGAAGAACATTGTAAGACCTTAACCGGTCTAGTTTCTATTATGTAGATAGTGACTTGTGACTTTCATCTCATCGTGGTTTTTCCCAGTTGGGTTTCCACGTCAAATATCTTATGTTATGGTTGTATTGATTTTGCGAGTGAATGCTTTATTCGCATTTTGGTTTGCATGTGTGGTAACCGGTCTGCCTATTAGATTGTTTTACTGGTTTATCTTCAGATTGTGTAAGTGTTTAAGTACAGAGATTTTTGGCATACTAATTCACCCCCCCTCTTAGTATTCATCATATACTCTTCAAATCATACTTCTCAAGATATGGCAACATCATACTGAATTAGAAAATCAATTTGTTGACATCAATGACAAAATAATAATATCAAGACAGTAAACATCCTTAATCAGTTATATCCATAATCATCAACAACCTTCTCAATATCCTTATTGAAATGCCAACAATCTCTCATTGTCTGTTATAATGCCAAATGCCAACAAATACTTGTTCTTGGAATTTGATTTTTTATTCTTTCTTTGACAAGAAAACAAAGCAAGCACACAAACACAAGAATGTTGCCTCAAAAGGCATAAATAAGTATGGGTCTAGATCAACCCAATCCTTGGAATTTTTATGACCCTTTTCCTTTAAGTTTATTTTTAGGTGTTTTCCAAAGCCTGAAGTCGGCTCAATTTGCACTGGTCTTGACTCAAAAACGAAAACACTTCAAATACTTTTTATCCCTAAGGTCAAATGGCCAGTTGCGATAAATTTAGCCCACATCTTGACATTTCTTTGACTTTGGTACTACATACCTTATGAATCCCGCTGTGGCAGGTAAGGATGTGATATATTAAGTCTTGCACTAGCATAACAAATAGATGATCCCTATGATGAGGGAGTCATCACTTTCATCAAGCCACAAGTGACTTTTCAAAAAGCTATGTTTCTACTCAAGGAAATATGTATGGTGAGTATCTTGGGAGTAAAACCATCTATGTTCTTGCACTGAATTATATCACAAATATCCTCAATCAATAGAACAGGTGGGCTACTACTTAAAGGTATTTAGTAATGTTCAATGTCTTTGGACATAAGTTCATTCTGTTGTGACTCACTTAAGAGCCTTGTAACTTGTGGTGGGACCCATTTGTCCTTTTGGCAAGTTACACTGTTGGAACAGCTATACCCAAGGCTACAGCTTTCACTCTCACCTGATTTCTTTAGCGGCTCGAAGGATTTACCGCACAAGGTCGTTCCCAAGAGTGATGTGTCTCTTGGCAGACCTCTCTTAAAAAGATAAAACTTGAGTGTTACTAACACTTTTCTCTTTCACCCAGGACCATGAAAGCCAAGGGAGAGGATAGTGTGTGTTAGAAGTAGGACCACTCGACAAACTCTTTTGTACAAGTGTGCCAAACACAAAATACATTTGTTCCTTTTAACTTGTCATTGCAATGATATTTTATCTATTTGGAGATGTTGCTCCAACAACCATGATGTTGTTTTTAACTTCCAAAGCAAAGTGTTTGAGTAAACTAGAATTTGAAATCCTGGTCAATTGAAATAAGTGCACATATGCATGAAGTAAATTGTTTAGCAAAGATAAGACAAGTTGATTGTTCTTTTTAGTTGCCCAAAAGTGGAAGTGTGGATTGTGAATTCTTAGTTTGATGCAAGAAATAAAATTTTGTTTTGTCTTGTTTTAAGCACCAAAAAGAGAGAGTATCCTAACTTGCAAGAAAGGAAATTTGTGTTGTTCATTTTTAGAGCACCAAAAAAAAATTCATCCTAACTTGCGAGAAATGAAATTTGTGTTGTTCAGTTTTAGAGCACTAAATGCAAAATTGATCCTAACTTGCAAGAAATGAAATTTGTGTTGTTCAGTTTTAGAACACTAAAGGAAAAATTTTAACTTTTAAACAACAAAAGGAGGTAGTTTTAAACTTGCACAAGAAACGAATAGTTAGGAAAATTCGAACCTATGGTGAGCTTCTACAAGCCTAAGAAAAATTATTTTCTCGATTACATGGCCTTTTTTACAACGTTCTATTACAATAGCACTATTCTATGTGCAAACATAAGCGCTATTTAACACAAACCGCTAAAACAAAGACAAAAGTGCTAAAAGCAAAATTTTAATAGCAAAAACAAAAGCACTAAAACATGTGCAAATGCGCTACTTAAGCGTCAAAAGCGCCAAAAGATGGGAAATAACGCTAAATTTGAGACAATAGCGCTATTTTGGATACAACAGCACTAGAATATCAAATTTCAATAGTGCTAAAACACAATCAAAAGCACCAGAGCGCGACTTGTGTGTCAAGCTAAACATTCAAACAAGTTAGTTTTGTTAAAAAAAAAATTGTGTTTGGGTGTTCGATTCACATCGGGTTCACCAAATGATGCTCTGCAAAAAGGGGGAAGGTCAAATTAGAACCTGTGGTGGAATAACACACAAAAACACAAGAAACAATGATAAAAGTTAGTGTTATTCAATCAAAGACTAATCTAAGCAAGCATATCAAAAGAGACACCAAAAACAAAGTAAAGCATTTAACTATGAATGTAAATGAAAGAAGACATCTCCAAATGCCTTCTACCATGCTCTTAGCGCCTTCTCCTTTGTTCCTCTCCTCTCCAAGTTCCAAACTAGTGTAGCTCTTAGCAGCTTTTTGCACTATGGATGCTTATGGAGGTTCAAGATTGAAATGTTTACTCTAAAATTCTATGCAAATGTGAATAAAAGCTAATATTAGATGCTATGATACTAAAATGATTTATTTTAGGCCAATAACAAGATATTAGTGATTTATGCTAAATGCTCTCTAAAATTCTCTATAACTTAGATGCATACAAGTTTTCAGGATCTGGATTATGAAGAAATGGACTCTATTTATAGGAAAAATGGAGCAATGGATGGTTGAGATTGAGTAATCTCAAAAAGGGTTAGGATTGAATGATATTCAATCCATGTGATGGCTTTCAACCCAACCCTAGAATGACAAGCGTCAATGTGAGATAGGTTGAGAGGAGAGGGAATAAGCAATAAATGCTTGACATGACCTAAGAGTTAACTTAGGAGTTAAGGTCAAGGTTAGGTTGAATGAATAAATTCTTTATTCAAAAACTAAAGTTTTTATCCAATGGATAAAATCTTGTGCAAAGGCAAAAGGGATAACCATGGTCAAAGTAATAAATGCTTGAGGAGACACATGAGTGCAAGTTGATTTAACCATAAATGGTTATGTAAGAGCCATTAATGGTCATGTAAGAGCCATTAGTGGTTTTGGAAGACTTTAGAGGTTAGATTGTTGAACACACAAAGCATTAAATGCTTTTCAAAGACTTTGAAGTCCTTGAGAAGTGACTTCAAGTTGCTTAGGAATGTGACAATAATTAGGGGATGGATTAGGTTAATTAGGAAGGGGTTAGAAGAATCTAGAAGGGGGTTTTAGGAATGCAAGTGGATTTGGTGGGTGAGGGAAAATAGGATTTTTAATTAAAATAAAATTAATTTATTTCAACTTGTGGTTGCAGCTTGCATTTGTAGGAAAATGCAAGTGGGGGGTGGGGGAGTGGAGGTTATGATTTAAATAAATGTTTTATTTAATTTATTTAAAAGAGGAAACGAGATTAAATTAAATAAATATGATTTATTCATTTAATTAATTTGTGAATTTGGTATAGTGAAATAATTAAAATAAATTGAATAATTTATATAATTAATAGGAGAATGTTTGAATATGAATTAATTAAATTTAATTTAATTAACTGATGGCTACTAGGTTTTTAATCAAATAAATAGGAAATTTTCATTTAATTAAATTGGACAGATTTATGTGACTACAACAACCCTATAAAATCTTTGGTATTAAAGACACCCTTTTGGGATTTACATACAATATCCCAAAACCGGAAGTAGTTTTTGTCACTAACATGCCTAACCCTTATAGGGCTAACTAGGCCTAATTGCCACTTCCTAGGCCTAAAAAGTAGGGATTTTCTTAAATACCTTCACCAGTCAAGTTGCCTGAGTGGAATAATGTTTGTTTTAGGTCTGTACTTCCATAAGGGTTTCGAATCCAATCATCCTTCACCTCCATCCACCGGATTCACCCAATTAGGGCCTGTTATCCTTGTTACCTAATGCTTGCCAACTCAACGTGCCAAGCCTAGGGTATGGTGGCAAATCTATGGTTTAGCTTCTCCTACCTCAAAACCAAAAAGAAAACATAGAATACATTCCAACCTAACATTCCACAAGGTTTCATAGTGGATATCCACTATGGAATGTTAGGTTGGAGTCATTGAGCTCTCAAAACCCTGGTTTTTAGGACTTTTGAACCCTCCTACAACAAAATGAAGATAACTTGTAAAATACAACACTTCAAGACTTCAAACCAACAATAAAATAAATTTAAGAAACTAGTCTAGCATTCCATGCCCCTGTCTAGGATTATCAATCCATACAGGTCATACAAGCTTGCCAAGAATAGGTAATAACTTGGGAAACACCAAACATGGAGAAAATCAAACTTGTTTATTTACTTCAAACCTTCAACAGCTAATTCTCATCGGAATTTCCAAGCCTTATACTAGCCTTGGAGTATTTACACTTTCTCACAACTGATTGTGACAACTAACTAGTCATTGGTGTATGAAAATGTTGCAAAGTTGCTATGAGCAAGTTTTGCAAGTTTTTTGCCTTGGTGAGAAACTTTGCTCAACCCCAAACTTGGTCACTCCCAAGTGACTCATATGACCTTAACTACCCCAAAATAACACCAACCAACCTATATTAACCAAAAAACAACTTATCCTAGTAAGTGCTCTACTTGGCACCCTTAAGAGCTCACATGCCAACATTGGCCAAACAAAGACTCTTAGGGCCCTTACAATCATTTGAGAACACACTCAATGGCCTCTTGACCTTATGACAAATATAATAATAGGATTCCAACATCTTGGAAACAAACTCAACAAAATTGTTAAGTGCCCCTGCACCAGGAGATCCCCTCAACATTTTGTCTACAACTAGAGCATATTGTTGCTGCAAAATAGCATCAGGAGTTGACACACTAGGAGAAAACCATTGCAATAGATTAGGAACAACAAGATTAGAAGCCTCGGGGATAGAGGAGGCCACACTGGTATCAATGAGGGGGCCAATAGAGGCCTCAATGACAATAAGAGGCACTACCTCATCTCGGGAGGGGTCATCATCCACAAGTGAGGAGGCATCAAGATCATCAAAATCAGAAGCCTTTGTATTCAAATGATCAATGTAGCATATTTCCACCAAGTAGAAGCACCTTTATGGTGTGAGAGAGAACAATCCAAAGCTAAGTGACCTATTGAGAAGCATCTCTAGCAATGAAAGTGGAGGCCCTCATAGTCCAACGATCGAGTCTATGGCCTATCCCTAGCCATTCTTGAACCACATCCCCGAGGAGAGGCATAGAGATGTCAATGTCAATTGAAATGTGAGAAAAGGTAGAATGACCCAAGGAGGATGTGAGATCATCAACCTTCAATAATTGGTTGATGGAGTTACTAATGGTCTCATAACAAGAATGCTATCAGAAATGAAGAAGAAGGTTGGGAAGGTGAACCCATACCGAACGCACATTGAGTGGTTCCGTACAAGGGTTAAAATAAGATGTCTAGGGTTTGACAGAGAGAGAGTTAACTCCCCAAGCCCACAACTTGCCCAACACCAAGTCACAATCATCCAAAGAAGCAAAAGAAACAATGAAAAAACCCTTGGCACAAGGGTGAAGCTCAATGCTACATACAACCAAAGGCTTCCAAAATTCAATCACCCAATGATGAAGGTTAGGGAGAGAAACCCATAACCCAACAAATTTGCACACCAACCTACAACATTGATAGAAATCAATATTTTTTACCACCTCTTGGCCACAAACCACCATAGGGAAAGTTTTGGCACAAGGGAGAGGACGAGATTTCCCCTTGGGAGGATGAGAAACAACAGATTTTTCCATGTGAGCAAAGCTTCTCCCACCAACAATAGAAAAAGGTCCAGGAGGGACCTCAACACCCTCAGTAACCATGGCAAGACCACCACCCATTAGGTACTAAATTTTCTTCCCAAATGGGATGAATAAATATTCAAGTTCATTATTTGCAACTTGGTTTGTAACAAAGAACTGTTTCTTATTGTTTGGCTATTATTATAGCTTCCTTGCCTTAGAACTCTGACAATACAAGATGTAGGTCTTTCCTATGGTAGCCATGAATACATTTAGCAAAGCTATGTTATAGAGCTTAACTCCTTATTTAATAACAGTATTGCTTTAATTATAACATATCAACCTAATATCTTAGGTCTTATAATTTATTTCATTCTAATAAGAATAGAAATTTGAACAATTCTTGTTTTCTTTCTTTTTTAAGAATTAAAAACAAATTAATACATAGCTAGAATCTAGCTTATGTGGGCCTGTATTCCGAGTTGGTTGAGTAGAAAAATATTTCAAGCCCTCAATATTCCTTTCTCAGCTTGCCACAATATTCTCAAACCTCTGTTCTACCATAGTTTGAGTTTCTTCAACTTCTCTGTTAAAAAGAGATTACAAAAACAAGCTATGTGATAATCCTCTTTTCAAGCTTCTTTCTGTATATAATGTACGAACTTCAAGATTTTTCCTAATTAATCCTTAAAAGTCTATGGTAATTTCATTATAATTTTGATTCATTACAAGGAGTTCCAAATTCATTTTGGTGAAACTATAAATACAAAAGCATTGATACTTACCCAGAATGTTGGGGTTGTAATATTTAAACCCATGACAAAAGATGTTTCTTTTAACATTGGTTGGCACCACTTTACTTACATTAGTATGGCCTATTATAAGTATGTAGTATACATGTATGTATATATGAATATGTATGCATATACTTGTGCTACATTATGATGGTGCACATGAATATACATATATACATACGTGTATACATGTACTATGTATACTATGCCCACATAATCATTTGTATATAAAGTATATTTTATTTAAATTAATAAATAAGTTTTTCTAGTGATTAGTAGTTCAATTCTTAGTTTTGAACTTATTATATGATGGCTTAAGTCAACACCATGAATTTTTATTAAAAAAAACCTTAACAACTCGACTGGGTGTCTAGGGCTGACCATAATAGGAACCTAGTTCACAACTCCACAACCCTAGGCTCTATCATCATAACATAATATAACATGACCAATACTTGTAGGTTTCAAAGACTAAAATGGAAACTCTACCCTTCATCTACTTACCTCCCATACCCGATGATAATTTCCCTCCCCTCTCCAAGGATAATGAATTTCTTGCAACTACTAGATCATAACAATGTAGTTAGCTTGAAATATTATCAATAGTTCTAACATGTATAAATATGATTACATAACAATATTAAACTTATTGACATACCAAATGAAATCATTTCACATGTGAAATTATGAATCATTGTTCAATTGACATTTAACTAAACATCACATATTAGTGCAAATAAAACATAGCAACGTATTAGTTAAAAAGAGGGATGTAACAAGAGTTATTTTCAAAGATGCAGGTTGAGTAGGGAAAGATTAATCACTTGAGGAATTGACCAAGAGATAGATCTACTAGAGTAGGGAAAGCTTAAATTGCTTGAGTAAATGGCCAAGAGATAGAACTGTTGCTAGAGTGGGAAAGATTATGAGTTGGCAGAATTACTAGTGGATGGAAAGTCCCATCCACTAATGTGCTCTGCAAAGAGAGAAAAGAGTTAATACTTGGATAAAGAAGATGAATGGGATGGAGATGAGGAGGATGAATGGGATGTTGAGGATGAATGGAATAGAGATGTTTCCAGTCTTACCTTGACGAAGAAAAAAGTATTGATAATTACCAAGGAAGTGGCAACAATTTTGAAGATTATAATGAAAAAGAATGTTGCTTATCATTAGAGGTTTACCATGGTGGAAGAAAAGATTTTAAAAAAATTCAATGAAGAAGAATGCGGCCTATCAGTAGAGGTGACCCAAACATATTGCAATTGTGGAAGCAATCCACATTAGCAATAAAGCAACAACATAAATGTAGATCTTTTGAGATAAAATATTTGATTAGAACATGATAGAAATGGAGCAATAAGAGAAATGTCTTGAAAATCTCACACTCAATGATTAAGAGAGCAGTGGAGCTACAGTTTGATTTAAATGGTTTCCTTAGAAAGAAAACCCAGAATTTCTTTTTGTGGAGGACAACTAGAAGTTAGTCTAATTCTATAAGAAGAAGGAAAATAGAATGAGAACAATTCAAATAAGAATGGTTTATAGTCCAATATGTAGTTAGAAATAAAAGAAAAAATTATGTATACATACTATATATAAGTACCTAACATAATGGAAAGGAACACAATAGTTTAATTCATGAGGACAAAGGGATGACCTTATACCATCTATCCCAAATCTATAAACATTTTAGTCCATAGTAAAAGCAATCCTCCATTGTCACACATAAATCATTCGAGTATTATTGACATTTTGACTTTAATGGAGAAAATATCAGATAAAAGTTTCTCTAAAGCAATAGGTTCAAAATTTTAAAACATGAGATGAAAGATGTACCACTGATTCAAGGACTCGACATCTTTTTCCTATTGTGTTTGAATGAAAAATAGGATGCGTTTTAGTTAAAACTGACTGTTGAGGTGAAAAAAAAGAAGAAAAGAAATGCTATCTACTAGCAAATGTGCTCGTTGGCATAGAGCTTCAATCAGTTGAATTAAAATAGGAATTCCTTGTTGACACTTTGGACTCGGCTATATATGGGAACACATTCGTGCTTAAATTAATGGTAAAGTTAGATATATGTTAGTTCTTATTTGTGAAGTAAATTAGGGTAACAGAGATATATAATTGCTGATTTTGGTCTACAATAAAAGAAGATCTCTGTGACTTCCATTTGGTTTATAAGGGTTATCATGTGTGGTATGTTCTAACTGCTATATTTTTATCCCATTATGTTGTGTTTGAATCTTTATCAATAGTAAGCTTTAACCTGCAGATCTGAGAATAGAGAACAATGTGCATCGGTTAGAGTACTGTGCTTTTGCTGATCTCTATTTTTTAATGCTTAACGTTACCATAATTTATTTATTTTTGTTGTGTTCATTTTCATACCTACAATTGGATTACTTTAACTAGCAGCACCAAAGTTGTCTACATCACTTTTGAGGAGGTCAATCATTCGAGTACCATTAAACATTGAGTAGTAGTATGATAGATGACCTTCCCAAAAGTCCTTTGTTTTGCAATAGCTCTTAGTTCATTTGACTAGTTCCAATTGCCCTACTTCACCATGTAAGCATTACCTAAATGTTGTGAATACCAAACAGACCATTCAAACTTACAAAAGAAAGGTTCTTTGTGAAAACCATCTCTAATGAAAGATGAAAAGATGGGTATGAAGGTTGACCTTATTATTGTTCATACTAGGTATACAAACCCTAGCCACCTCTCATATCTAAGGTCATTCAACTAGCAAGTAATGCGTTTACAGTTTTGGTAGCATATTCCCATTCTTTGGCTAGCATATTCCTAGATTGAACTAAAATGGGAACCTTGGAGGATGGTTGTTGATACTTTAATAATTTTTTGAGATAAATTTAACAGAGCCTAAAAATGTTAGGAGCTCTATTAATGACTGCTCTAAAAGACATATTTGTAAATTGCTACATGCAATGACATACATAAATCTACATATTGTTAGTCAAGACTCAATCAATGAAGGTTTTTAGGTGATTGAAATTGGTATGTGTAAAGTCAAACTCAATATCCCTTTCCTGCATACTCACTAATTGTACTCAAATGGGAATATTGAAATAAGGATTGTGCAAGGATAATTATTCAAGGGATTGTTCTAATCTTTATTTTCTAGACATAATCATATCAAGAGAAAAGAAATGTTTGCGTTGATAAAAATCAACATGCATTGTGTGAAATAAATTGTATATCAGGGTATATCAAATTTTGTTTATTTGTTGACCATATATAATGGCCATAATTTTTCCCCTAAGCAAGTCTCCATACTACTGGTGATATATATTATAGCATTACATATCAAATTTTGATAAATATATATTGTAATTATATATATATATATATATATATATATATATATATATATATATATATATATATATATATATATATATATATATATATATATATATATATATATATATATATAGATATATATATTACTATTGGAAGTCAACCTAAATGCAAAATTACCTTGAGAACCATATATAAGACATCATCTCTAATTCATTTCAAATAATCTTTCATATGTAGCAAAATTCATTCCAAAAGCAATTATCTCTTCATTCAAGAGCATATTTGAATACAAGGAGCATAAAGCTACAAGAAGTTGTCTTCAAGTATGTTTTCCTGATAGATTTTGTGATGATTTATTATGTTATTGCATCAACACTTGGAGGATTTATCCAAACAGGATCGCATCAACAATAAAAGATATCTTATAGAATAACCATAGAAACCAGAGGATAAGTTATCAAAACGAGAGAAGGCATTGCAAGGAAGGTGCTGGAAAAATGGGAGGTAACAAGAAAAGATTTGAACCTGCTTCTTGCTCTGATTGGAGAAAGAACGAAGAAGTCTGGGATATCCTTCAGCAGGGGGGTCTCAATGTTTTCATGGAACGACTAAGTGGGAAAGACCCCACAATCACTAGCTATATCATCAAGAACTAGAAAAATGGAAAAATTCTGATTGGATCACAGATGATGAATGTCGACGAAGAGGTTATCGTTGAGGCCACGGGGATGACTACCGAGGGTATGAAATTTTACAGGGACAGAGGAATATCAGATAAAGCAGCAGACAAGTTTCCTGTTACGGATGGAGAGAGGAGAAAGATGATCAAAATTGACAACTCCTACCACTCCCCGAAGAGAATTTGTAGGCCATGGAGATTTGTTTTATTCGCTTCTATTGAATACATTACCTTAGATGGTAAGTTTATCAGGGCCTATGGGCATCACTTTGTCCTACTCAACCATTTCCATCATGGAGAAAGGGTTAGCCTTCCCTATTACCTCGCTTGTTCTATGGATCATACTATAAAGGAGATCTAGAAGGATCCTAAAGGTGATCATGCCCTCCACCAGGGGCTTATGGTCCTGGTTTATAAAATGCTATAGGGGAAGTGCATTGAAAAGCCTATTAAGGGCAAAAAAGCAAGAGATGAGACTACAAAAAGTAAGGATAGTGGTTTTAACTTTGATTCAGAGACCGAGGGAGATTCGGAAGACACTAGAAAAAAAGGGAGGAATAGTGCCAAGAAGAGGAGGATTATTGTGGAATCTGAAATGTCGGATTCTAAAACTGAATCCCTTGAGGAAAAATCCATTAAAAAGAGGAAAGGGAAAGCCACTAGAAAGAAGGCTCATAAAAAGAATACTAAAAAGGGTAGCAATTTTGATTTCAATTATGTTCTGGTTAAATCTGAGGAGGAGGCTAAAGAAAACAAGAGGGTCGATAGTCAAGACAAAGAAGGGGAGGGTAACCCAGTTAAGGACAATTTGGAGACCGTGAATACCACAAGTCTGCATAAGGAGGAAAAAGGGGATAAAAGTGACAGTGGTGACAAAGATACTATTAAGGCCTTCTGTGAGACCATCTCTACTATGGTGAAGGATATTAACAGTCTAAAAACTGATACACAGGCCATTGCAAGAATTGCAGTTGGTGACAAGCCCTTGGCGGAGCATGTTAAAGAGTTAGTGGTCGTTCTGCATAATGCGGAAGCTATTGAATGTATGGTTGGAAAAATCTTAGCAACGGAAAAAAAGGTCAATGAGATGGGAGATAGAAAGGAAATGGAAAACAAAATGAAATATTTTGGCAGTAGAATTGGCAGGTTGGAGCTCAACATCAAGAAGATTGCTGATCAAAATTTCCAAATCCTCAAATCTTCGGTGGACAACATGAACATCCTTATCAACATGTTCAAGAATAATGCAGAGAAGGATGGTGATAAAGAGTAGTTGAACAAGAAGGGTCATGAAAGGAGGACTAGAGCTAACACAAAGAATAAGGGCAACATCAAAGGTCATGAGTTGGAGGATCTGAAGACCTCAGCGAACAACATGAAACAAATGGTTGTTCATGTTGAGGAAATTATGAATAGTATTTAGTTTCAGTTGTTGTCCTTGGTTTTGTCTCTTTGCTATCTTTGTGCTTTCCTTTTGCTGTCTGTTCCGAGTTTTTAATGTAATGTTGTGTTAAGATGATCCCTTTCGGTGGGTTCATTTTGCCTTTTTCAAGTGATCAGGCACTTTTTTTAGCAGTTCTATTTTCCTAGCTTGTAAAAGGTTCAGGTACCTTTCAAATACCTACTTTTACTTAATCAATGCAATAAAAGATATATTTATTTTCATTTAGCACTTCAATTTAGCATTTCACTTCAAATTTAGCCTCTACCTTGCAAGAGTAAGCTCTTTTTCTAATCATCATTGTTGCAATGGAGGTTAACACCTACCGAAGGTTTGACTTAGGCAAGCCCCTATACAACCCTATACCATTTTCCTCTTGTTTTGTGCATTTGCAGGCTCAAGAATAGGCCCTAGGTGAATTTTGAAGATATACAAGCATTGTGAAAACTAAGACATGACTTACCAAAGAAAAAGAAATAGAAAACACCTAGACTATGTGGCTTGTTGGGATTAAGGTGTCCCAACATTAGAGTCTTAACCTATCAAATTATTTAAATAATTATTTTTTAATTTATTTATCCTAAATTATAAACTCCCTAAGTTGTCGTTCACTTTGTAGGACCTCTTGGTGAGGTGGCATCCTACATGGAAGGTGAAGAGATGACATATTCCTTATTTTATAGCAAGTTTCTATGTTGGAGTGGAAATTGATTTGGTAATTTCCTACGTTGACTAAAAGGTCTTGATTTTCATCTTCTATTATGTATTGGAGTTGTATTTTAGCTATTGGCATTTATGGTGGAGTTCACTTTTGACAAGTGGTGTGAGGCAAGGAAGGTGCCTATGCCTAGTCATAATAATTTATATGTTGTACATACATTGTATTTGGCAAGATGACAGTTATGGATGAGATAGGTGTTGTTGCCTTGGAAGTTGCTATGAGCAATGTGTCATCAGATTAGAAAGGTATTGTTTATGAAACAACTTACCTCTTAGGTGTTGAAGATGGTTTTCAAAACCATTAGCACCTACCTCTTATGTTGAGCCCTATATATATGTCGATGCCTTGGCTGATTTATGAGAGGATAGGATTTTATTATTACAGGGGCTATGTTGTCGGATTTTCTCCACGATGGAGCAAGATGTAAATCTCTATGTAAAGGTCTAGAGCCTAAAGATTGTATTGTAACTCTATTTTGTTTCTGAAATAATACAATGGCTCTCTAGTTTTGGAGAGTGGAGTTTTTTACTCGAAAGGGTTTTTCCCACAATAAATTTGTGTTCTCTTCTTTTGTCTTTTTTTCTTCTATTTTATGATTTCATGTTATTGAATCTAAATGTGTGCATGCTATTGAAAGTATTATTCTATCTAGAAAGGTCTTAAATTGCAATCACTTTGCTCTAAGGGTTAATGTGGGAAGTAAATTGTCCCTAATTCCACTTTATGGCATAGCAGTGTGCATTAGTAATTGATGCTAGATGCACATACCAATCTAAGATGGATTTTTTGGGATGTTTGTTTTCCCTTCAATTGGTATCAGAGCTCCATTCTAGGACTCACATGTTGCTTGCATGTTCTTGTATGTTAATGCATGGGAAGATCCTTGGTGTTTCAAGTTTTGGGTATTCCTTCTATGAAGATTTCTTAGTCTAGCAAGATTGAGGAAATATGAAGGAATCGACTGAAGATTGATCCTTTGGTAAGTGGAAGTTTTTCAATTGTTTCGATCTTAGGAGACAACGCGTATTTTGAAGGATAGTGAAAATGGAGAAAAGAGAGTTGGTCATGTTGAAATGATGTTGATCTGGAGTACCTATTTTGACAACAGAATAATTCCTGATGCATGTTGTGTATTTTTACACTTTGTGGTTATGTGCAACAAATTTTTCATATTGAGTGTCTATAAGAGACTCCCTGGTTTCATGGATAAGCTTGGGTTGTTTCAACTATGGAGTGGTATGCTTATGTTGGGTGCTTGTTTTTCCTAGTATTGGAAAGTGCTACTTGTGTTGCCCCAAATGCATGAAGGCTATGGAGTTGATCGTTTGATGATCTGGAAGCTTTTGAAATAGTTTGTCTTCCTCAGATGCATATACTAATGGTGGTTGTGGGGTTGGCCTACAAATGGGCTTGGAGTTCTTGATTTGGATTTTCCTTATGAATGGTTGTACTTGTATGGCTCAGATTCATGTTCTTTAGATATGAGGTATTTATAGATTTTCCTTCAAAATCTATGTTGATGCTCATCAATGATAATCCATTGTTCTAAGTTAATTTGTTTGGTGCTTTTTCAAAATTTTGAGTCTTCTAGATGTGAAGTGGATATGGATGTGCATGGGTGTTCTCAAACACAATGGATTTTTAGGTTTTACATGGTCAAGAAAAACTTATAGTTTTGCGAAGCTTCAGAGCAGCTATTTTATAGACCCTATTTCTTTTGGGGTGTTACTAGATGAGATGGTTGCAGTTCTTTTCAGAGCAGCTATTTCTTTTCAGAGCAGCTATTTCTTTTCAGAGCAGCTATTTTCCAGACCCTATTTTCTAGACCCTATTAAGTGGACACAACTTCTTACACTTACCCATGAATGTTTCGTGCATGGTGAGAGGAGGTGAGATGCTTTATCTGCGTGGGGATATTGGTACGTGATTAGTCACTCAAAATTTTTGGGTGATACTTGGTGGATTCTTGTACTATGATGCTCGATGTGGACATGATTAGCAAATCAGATGTGTTCTTGATTTGGTGTTTGAGTCATGTTGTCTAAATGGTTGTTCTCTTTGAGATATCACTTTACATGTCACTAATGTGATAGTGAGTGCATGTTTCAATGATTGGATCTATGAGTTGTACAATATTGTGGATTGTCTTTACCTACATGTTTGTAGTGGGAGAACTCGGATGTGGACTGTCTATATCCATGAGGTTTGATTAAGTGTTTATGCAGACTTGTTAGTTGGCCTTTTATGTGGGCACTTGTGCATTAGTGTGGTTGCTTTGAGATGAAAGGATGGATGATAAGCAAGTGCCTAGATAGTTGTTTATGGGGTCTTGTAGCATGGTTTATTTCCTTTGTTTGGAGATCTTGGTTTCACTTGGTGTGATTAGTTGTACACTTGTATCCGTGTGGACTTGGATGATTTTTTAGATATGAGAGATGGTGTATCATGTGCTTAGAGAGCTCAGTATAACTATTATTTGGGAGCTTTAGCAATGACTGTGTATTCATCACTTGATGATGGATTATTATCTTTATTGATACAGATATTTTGGAGGGACCCTTAGATCTTGTTGCTGCATAAGGGTTATTTCATCTTTTGCATGTACACTATTTGAGGATGTGTAATATCTCGTAGCCATGGAGGACTCTTAGAGTCTTTGGTTTGAGGTTTTGGTGGTTCTTAATAGGTGTTGGTGGTGCTTAACAGGTATTGTTGGTTTAGAATATGTTGGTGTTATGTCACGTATACTCTTGATTGTGCACTAGATTTTGGCATGATACATTGCTCTTGAGACCATGGTATGTCCACTTGGAGCATGTGATCTCCTAGGAAGGGATGGTAAGATTATGATGTTATGATCTAGGTTCCCGACTCTCCATATTGGAGCTTTGATAGTGGTCTATTGAGTTCTCTTTGTATTGAGTGTGTTGGTCATGTGCTTGAGAGATTCATGAGAGTGCAAAGATGCATTTGGAATTTGACATGGATTGAACATTTGTTGGTACTCATGGATACATGAAGACTTAGGTGAGGTTGTAGTTCTCTTGAGATGAGAGACGTGTGCTAAGATGGTTACTCTTAATGAGATTTCAGCTGGAAGTCCAAGGAGCCTACACCTTGGTTGAACGTTCAACAAAGATCTACAAGGGGATTGTTCCTTGATGAGTCATGATGACTTGTAAATCTTGGAGGAGAATTCTTATTCTCCACTCTTATTTTACTCGATGGTTTATCACTTGAGAGGTATTGCCCATTCTTTCTCTTAGCTTCTTTATGCTTTTCTTCCATATTCATGGATCTTGAGCTACAATCAGAAATTTCTGTAGGATTCATTGTGAGAGATGGATAGCATGGATATTTCCTTGGAATGTGTTTTCTTTTATAATGATCATAAGGGATGGTAGTGCATTGATTTCCTAAAATGGGAAATTAAGTAGTTTGATCTTCTTTGAGAGGCTTACATCCATGTAGATTCATGATGCATATATTATGTTTGATCTCTTGAGGTTGAACGGGTTTGGATGTTGTTATACCTTTTCTCTTGGGGTTGTAATGGAGATCTTATTTGGCACAACTGACATTTTGAAGTGTTTGTAGAAGGACATGCTACATGATTATAGTTTGCAGTTTCTCTCTTTGGTCTTAGTGATCTTCCTGGATGTTTGGATTCACTTGGCATTGGATGTGAGTTTCTATATGGAGCTATATTGATCACTAGTGTGTGGTCATATGTTGTCACTTGGGTGATGACATGGAGGTTCCTGTATCTCTTTATTTTGTTGGATGTGGAGAACATGGGAGAGCTATGGAGACTTATTGAGAGAAATATTTCTTGCAACAAATTTGTTTGCAAGATGTGCATATCTTTGTGGGTGGTCCTTGATACTACATGGTTACACTCTCTATGTGTTGTGATTAGTATACTCGATATGCTTTTTTGATCCTATTAGATTCAACATTACCCATGCTATGGGAGTTCCTGAATGTGTTTGGTCTTCATCGACTACTTTTGCACTTGGAGCTTGAGGTTGTGTTGTCACAAAAGTTTACCCACTTGATGAACAACCTTGATCATCAACCTTGTGCAACATGGAAACAACCTCCCAAGTGTGGGACTTGCAGAAGTGAGGTTGAGTCTCTGGAGAAGGACGACTTCCTTTCCAATCTAAGATGCATGTGTTGGACCAACCCAACACAGATAAATCCTAATCTACTGATTCAGAGAGGGAAAAGGGAGAAAGAAGGGATGCTTGAAAGAGGGGAAATAAGGTTTTCACCTAGATGGAATGTGATCTCCCTGCATATAATTGCACGAAGCATTAACATAGCTACCCTAAGTTATGCACATATTTCTATCCTAATCAGTCAAATAAGCGCAAGTAAAGGTTGGAATTATATGAAATGAGGAGAGCAACTAAGCTCAGTTCATGGTCAACATCCATAGAGGAATAAACACAAACACCTACAACTAAGGAAAAACAAACAAGAATGCATTCAAACAAAGAGGTAAAAAAATTACATAGGTTGTAAGAACTGAAAGGAGGCAAGTAAAATAATTCAATTAATGAAAAGACAAGACAAATTTATAGGTGCGTAGAAACATAAGTTTTCTTCAAAAGAAAGAAAGAAGATCCCTAAACAGGGCTAAAAAATTGCCTTTAAAGCTCAGACGTAACTTGAATCGAGTTGTAGTTAAGAAACCCTAACCCTAGGTAGGGATAGGTTACAAAAATATCAGAGCATGAGAAGAAGATTAGATCAAGGATCTGATGGTGTGTTGAGTGCAATCTCTGAAAATGGTCCTCTGTAGCATGGGGAAAAGAAAAATCTACATATGAGGGGAAAGCTCTATGCACAAGGCATCACTATGGCATCTACATACTGAAGAAGTCTCCATTATGCATTGAATGAGCATGGGTCATGGAGGAAAATGTGTGAAAATCACCTACAGAGGCATGGGGAGGGACAATCATCTCCTAAAAATCAAGAGAAATCAGCATTGGGATGGCATCTAAAAAAGAATTATGACCCATAAGTCTTCTCTACAATGAATGAGCCACAGGTGGCATCTAAAATTTTCTATAGGGGTCATGTCTAGAGTAATGGCAGAGCCCTTGAGAATGGGTGAATCGATTCTAATTAGATCTGACCACCAACTGAACAAAATATGGGCCTTGACCACTTGATTGCCAACTACCCTGCAAAAGGGATTTAAATATTTACCTGACCGTGGGTTTGAATTTTGGCCTTTCAATCATGGAGGGCACACAAATATGGACACGCGTGATGAAGCCATGTAGCCCCCCAATAGGGCTCAATATGAGTCTAAAACATGATCATTAGATAGTGCCTTTATGAAGGTCCAATGGTCGATAATGACTAATGTGGCACCTTGGGCCCATGCTTCTTTCTGTTGTGTGTCCATAGAGCGACCTTCTTACCGTGCGGGATGACGGGGGCAACGATCCCCCTTTGGATTTGGTCACCCCTTGCGGCCACTCTGTGCAATCTTATTCAGCACGAGATGGCAGGGAAAACCCCCACATTTTCCTTTTCCTTATCCGACATGCATCATTTGGGCCTTCACTTACCCTGTGGGCGGGCAGGGAAAGCCATTTGCCCTTGTCTTTCCTTGTCGCTTTTCATTTCATGAGGTGGCAGGGAGAATCACCAAGAACTTGGTTCTTGTTACCCCCACAAGCATCATTTTTGTTAAATTATGCCCACGCGAGGGGAAAAAAGGAACTAACTTCCTTGCCTTCCTCGCCATCCCGCATGGGCAAAAACTACTATACAAAACTTGTGCAACCAAAACCTTAGCCCATTGCAGTTGAATAACATGCAGTGGAAATAACACGAGGCATGACTACCACGTGTGTTAGTCACACCAATGTTGGTGTAAATATTGGATCTGATGACTAACCCTCATCTTATGCACCTTCACATAACCATCATGTTATGCATTTTCTGAAAAAATAAAGAAGCGGCTAACTTTGTTGAGTACGATAACACCATGTGTTAATTGCATTGACTAACATGACGTGTTAGCCACCCTGAAATCTCAGAATTGGTCTTTGCAAGGGCTGGCACAAAAATTTCCAATATTTCTTGTGAATCGGAGGGGGCCCTAAGCCTTCTTAGGGAAAGAATAGACGTCCTAGATATCTATTGGCCATTTATTCAATCCTTGAACAAAATTAGATACCATCTTCCCCTGCAACCTGAAACAAAACAAAAAAGTAAAAATTTGGCCATTCTGGAAGAGATGACCTATGTACATGCACTTGTTGGAAAGCATGGAGGAAAACTATTTAATATTTACATTGTTACAATAAGAGACAGATGATGCCTTTTGCCTCTATCAAATAGGAACCTCTTGAAGGAGCTAATCTCCCTTCTGCCATAGTTGCAGTCACTAGCCAACTGCAACAATTGAAGTATCCCACATGCATACAACAAAGCATACATGTTGTTGATTTGGTGAGAAGAAAACTTGCCATTATCTTGCTGTTACAGGGAATCCACATAAAATAAGCCTTTGAAACACATGGAGGCACTTCAAAAACACACTCAATAGCAAGGGAAGGGTCACTGCTATCATTGTTGCCCTTCTCCAAGTATGAGTTGAGACCAAAGGAAAAGGCCTCAAACTCATATGAGGGTGACAAGTATACCATCTCCTTGTCTTGATTTGTATGAGGGGGCTCCTTAGACGTATCAAATAGGAAATTTTGAATCTTGGCTACACTGTTAAGTTGAGCAACCAAAAGAATATCTGCATGGTCAACATGTTGCTGCTCAACCTCATCAAACTTGTTATGCTGGTCCCAAGTAAAACATGAAAGCTTAGACACATTATCCCTAATGTCAAAAGAAATATCATCACACTGAATGAAGGCCTCATATTCAACATCATTACATTCAGGGACAGGGGAGAACCAACATGCATCATAATCAAATGTGTTGATATCTATCTCATCAACACAAATCTCAAGCTCATGAAACACTTCATAGGAAGACTTAAAATCTTTAGATTGTCTCTTGGTTTTTGCTCTTTCTTCTGCTTGGTGACAATTTGTAGCAACCTCTAGCTCATGGCAAAAAATATCTGTCATGTTATGTGCTGCAAAAACATTACCCCCTGCGGCCACCTTGACACTACCCTATTGGAACCTATCTTGCAGCTTCTTTGTAAGTACATCCTCCTCCTCTTTCTTAATGAAGGAAGGAAGCTCATCAAATAATGAGAAAATAGCCTCCTCCTACTAGTTTGTAGAAGCAAAATCTCTCTGCATCACCAAGGCCTGAGAGGCGTCGTTATTTTTGCAAGCGACCTGATTAACATGATTACCCCAATCATGCCCCTGAGCAAGACTGCTCTGTATGGGGACAACTTCTCTTGAGGTGCTTGCAATTATAGGATTTAAGCTACTCAAATACCTATGGCTACTCCTCTGTCTCTCCCCTTGAAAATTGGATCTTTGTTGCTGATAATTATAACTTTGGGGTTGATAAGGCCTATTGTTATGAGACTATTGCCTCTTGATTGAGACCAACTCATTGTTCAGTCCCTACACTAGGGTCTTAAGCTCTTGTACCTTTGAAAATGGTGGATGAGGTGCAGGTGTAAGAAATTGCCTTGCAGATGTCATTGGTATAGGTGCCAAGGCAGACTGTTGTGTAGGAGCCTTTGGGAATAGAAGCATTGGAGACCTTGGAGCTAACTTTCTAGCTTGATTTAAACACCTTTCTGCCTTGATGGCAATGTCATAAGCTCCTGGAAGACTATTCCCCCATTGATTGTATCATTACAAGTATAACACAATTTAGAGCCCTGAGGAAGTATAAGAAGGAACAATTGGAAGATGGCTTGACCAAAGAAGGGATTCTATCCCAGGTCTTCTAAAACATATAATTAAATTATGTCATAAACTCATAAAGGGGCTCTCTTTATGGTTATTAGTTGTTCAACTAGTGACAATGGATCAATCTTGTCCTCAAAACTCTTACATAATTTTTCTCTGAATTCATCCCCGTTATGAATAAAGTTAGAGGGTATACCCATGTACCACTGCATGGCCTTTCCCTTGAATGAAGAGGCAAGAAGCCTCACTGCAACATTATCCTCCGACACCATGCAGATGCTTCACACATCCTGTATATGTTCAACTGGGGTGACAAAGGTTTACCCTATAAAAAATGGCACAACCTTAAGAGGTGCAACTGGGATGTCGCTCTTTTGGGATAACCATAATCTTTAGCTACTCCCTCTTCTTCTAGAATGTGAAAGTTCATAATATCAAAGAAAAATACCTCTAGAAGATGCTCCTATTTTGGATTCTTGGTGTGAGAGGGTGGTTGGTCATGAACAAGAGCTTGGATTGTGCTCAGAGTCACCAAGTGCTTGATTGATTGCCTCTAAAGGAAGAATAATAAAGAGCACATCATATCTTTAGTTGTTTTTTATCTTTAGGACTGCTTAACCAGTTGATTATTTCTTGTGGAGTCGCCAGGTATATCAAAATGCTACCTCCAAAGGTTGAGTTATTGATACACACATTGAATATCAACAAGTGATAAGAAAGCCTAAACCAAAGTTGGTTGAATTTGTCCCATTGAGCGTGCCAACAACTGTTGTCATAAAAGTTCACCCACTTGATGAACGACCTTGATCATCAACCTTGTGCAACATGGAAACAAGATCCCAAGTGTGGGACTTGCAAAATTGAGGTTGAGTCTCTGGAGAAGGTCGACTTCCTTTCCAATCTGAGATGCATGTGTTGGACCAACCCACCACAGATAAATCCTAATCTATTGATTTTGAGAGGGAAAAGGGAGAAAGAAGGGAAGCTTGAAAGAGGAAAAATAAGGTTTTCACCTAGATGGAATGTGATCTCCCTGCATATAACTACACAAAGCATTAACAAAACTACCCCAGGTTATGCACATATTTCTATCCTAATCAGTCACCTAAGTGTGAGTGAAGATTGAAATTCTATGAAATGAGGAGAGGAACTGAGATCAGTTCATGGTCAACATCCATAGAGGAATCAATACAAACATCTACAACTAAGTAAAAACAAACAATAATGCATTCAAACAAAGAGGTAAAAACATTACACAAGTTGTAAGAACTAAAAGGAGGAAAGTAAGACAATTCAATTAATGAAAAGGCAAGAAAAATTTACAGGTGCAGAGAAACATAAGTTTTTTCAAAAGAAAGAAAGAAGATCCCTAAACAGGACTACAAAATTGCCTTTAAAGCTCAAGCATAACTTAGATCAAGTTGTAGTTAAGAAACCCTAACCATAGGTAGGGTTAGGTTACAAAACTATCAGAGCATGAGAAGAATATTAGATCAAAGAGTTGATGGCATGTTGAGTGTAATCTCTAAAAATGGTCCTCTACAACATTGGGAAAAGAGAAATATATAGATGAGGGGAAATACCTACACACAAGGCATCACTATGGTGTCTATAGGTTGAAGTAGTCTCCATTTTGTATTGAATGAGAATAGGCAGTGGAGGAAAACATCTAGAAATCGCCTACAGAGGCATGGGGAGGGACAACCATCTCCTAAAAATCAAGAGAAATTAGTATTGGGATGGCATTTGAAAAGGCCTTCAGACCCATAAGTCTTCTTTGCAATGAATGAGATGAAGGTGGCATCTGAAATCGGCCATAGAGTTCATGTCTGGAGTAATAGTGGATCCCCTAAGAGTGGGTGAATCAATTTTTATTAGATCCAATCGCCAATTGAGCAAAATACGGGCCTCAACCGCCTGGTTGCCAACTACCCTGCAAAAGGGATTTAAATTTTTACTCGCCCATGGGTTTGAATATTTGCCTTTCGATCATGGAGGGCACGTGAAGATGGATGTGCGCGATCAAGCCACGTAGCCCCTAAATAGGGCTCAATATGAGTTTAAAACATGATTGTTAGATTGAGCCTTTATGAATATCTGACAACCGATAATGACTAACATGGTGCCTCGGGCCCATGCTTCTTTTTGTTGTGTGACCGACAAGCGGCCTTCTTACTATGCGGGATGGCGGGGGCAACAATCCCCCTTGGATTTGGTCACTCTGCGCGACCATCTTTGTGCATTCTTATTCGACATAGGATGGCATGTAAAACCTCCACACTTTGCTTTTCCTTATCCCGTGCACATCATTTGGGCGTTCACTTACCCTACATGATGGCAGGGAAATCCATCCACCCTTGTCTTTTGTTGCCCCATAAAAACTCTTTCCTTGGCACTTTTTGTCTCATAGGGTGGCAGGGAACATCACCAAGAACTTGGTTCTCGTTACCTCACAAACATCATTTTTGTTAACTTATGCCTTGTTGGAAAATAGATTTGTCACTTGAATTTCAATACTTCCTTGCCCACAAAAGTAACAAATCTAGCCATCAATTGAGTCACTTGCAATGGTATTTGTGAGCGCTCTCTGCTTGTTTTACAAGGCACAACTACCTTCAAGAGATGTACAATGAATAAAATGTGATATGTTTTTTACCTGAAAGCAGAAAAGGTACTAACATCTACCCATAACCATGAATGTAGATGCGGAAAGTTGATTTAAAATGAAGTGAATGAAGATAAATAAAACAAAGTTTAATTACCCACAACCACAAGTAGTATGTAGGGAAAGAATGAACAACATACCTTTTTTCATGAGTAAACCAATCTGAACTCAAAGTTTCAGAATTGAACAAATACACAATTTGAAATACAAAATGAATACTGAAAAGTAATTATAATGACTCAAAGTTCACCGATAATTAAAAGAGAATATTAATAAATTCAAAGAATTGACAATATCTCCTTTATTTCTTCAATACTCAGAATATGGGTTCACAAAATCCATATCCCTGTACATCAATATCATGTAGAAAAAGGAAATCCCCGCTACTCCTTTCCCCCCTCCCCTCCCCTTAATCTCTTCTTTTTTTATAATAAATAGCACCAAAAATGACCTTTTAGTTCTTTAGTAACTGATTCTTGGAAGGTGTCTTGAATTCTCTTTTTACCTTTTTATGCACTCCCCTAGGAGTATGAAGGTGAGTCATTCTTTGAAAAAAATATCCAAAGTAAAATGAATAAAATGTAGGACCCTCTATTGTTGTTTTTGATTCAAATTTCCTATTCGGGATTCACAACTTAGAAGGCACATGCAGAATGCCACAGTGTCTCTAACGACAGCTAAAACAATAGGGACGCAATTGTTGACATAGTACTCCCAAGGTGCTTAAATAAATCCCAAAGGTGTTTTTTTGCCTGAGTTATGCCTGGATCTTGTTAACATCTAAACTAGGCAAGTTGGATATTCAATATCATCACACCACTAATTCATTACCACTACACCAGTAATTTATAACTTTATATCATTACATGTTGCTTACCAATGAATTTATTTATGTAAAATGACAATAGGGAAACCAACACAACTCAAATTAACTGGTGCAACCTTTTCCAGTTTCTTCCACTACAAGGTCATGGCTTTTGTACGCTATACCTCCACTCCTACAAATTCCACATTTTTAACAAATAATGGCAATCCCATTCTACTCCTTAATTGATCTGCTTTTGAACCCTCTTTAAGTAACACACTAGAAGCTTCATCTAATGATTCTTTAATAGATTCAATGTCCATTTTAGTGGTGGTTCCTTGATCTCCTATCTGTGCAACATTTCCCATGCCCAATTCTGAAGGATTACTCTCACTGGGATGATTTATTCCAGAAGTGCATTCAACATCTTGAAACTCTGTCCATCCTACCCAATCTAGATTCTTGGCAAAATATGTATCCACATTACTAAATAAAGGATGAATTGTCTGATATACCAACCTTCTCCAATCTTGATGAAAGGTCCTCAAAATAATTAGTAGCTCGGGGCAAATTGTTATAAGTATTGGTGTCAAAAGCAGTTGCTAATGAGAAATCACTAGGCGTTGCAATATCTATTAACTCTTCATCTTCCCCTACCACAACCTTGTCATCACTTCCACCACTATCGTCGTTGGTTCCTTGAACCTTTTTAACACCTTCACTCTCAAACATGTCACTATGAAAAACTTTAGTTAAATCATTTGCCATTATTGATACATCATAATCCCTAATGAGCAACTTCATTTCCGTATCTCAGCACAACTGCAATAAACTCCACTATCTTTCTCGATTGAATTTTCATAGTGACTTCTAAAGGGTGTCTTGATATTGACACTGTCATGGATTGCATACTTCCCAGTCTCGACTTCTAAAATTCTCATGAGATTCAAATCATCAAAGCCTTGACTAATCTAAGCCCTCTTTAGGGGTACGGGTCTTACTCGGGACTTGGTGTGGTATATTTTCTAATGTAGATAATAGTACTAAGAACCTATATAATGTTGATGCCTAATAGGAGTCAACTCAGCTTAACACATCCCATTAAACTTGGTTTAGGCGAGCTCGATCCTCAAATTTTTATGATGTCGGTGTGTTGCATGAGTTTTGAACTTTTGAACTATTTCTCTTTAGGTTCTATAGTTCCCAAAGGTGTCGACATCCTGACTTCACGTCGGACTTCAAATATTTTGAGATGTTTTTAAAACTGGCTATCGGGTCCACATGGGGATATTGAACTAAGTTAGCCTTTCAATGAGTTTCAGGAGAAAATGAATACCTGATTCCAAGCACATTAGGGAGTCAGAGTATTCAAGAATTGCAGAATCATAAATATAAGTTCTCAATTCACAATTGGGGCTGACTTTGTCACTAGTACATTTGGAGCGGTTTTTCGACGACTGTTTGTCTAAACTCACACAACTAAAAGTCAGAATTTAGATGTATTCAAGTAGAATATCCTTGTTGATGATTCTAATGACAGGATTCATGTCAAAATTCCGACGACACCACGTTGGAAATTTCTATGCACCCACGACATGTTCTTTTGACGAGGAGACATTGAAATTCTAACCTTGTTGCATCCTTTATCGTTGCAACCTTTGCCGATGACCCTTTATTTATTGTCACAACCTTTGCCAATGCATTTTACTTTTTCTAGTGTCCATCAAGATAAGTCTTACTGATAGCCTCATCGGCTATCAGCAAGACAAGATTTCTCCATTGCCGCTAAGCAGCATGTTTTTTTGATGAGACGACATCAAAATTGTGACCTTGTTGCATCCTTTATCGTTGTAACCTTAGCTGATGACCCTTTATTTATCATCGTAACCTTTGTCAATGTATTTTACTTTTGCCAGTGTCCATCGGGATAAGTCTTACCGATAGCCTCATCAGCAATTGGTAAGATAATATTTCTTCATTGCTGCTAGTGTGTGTTCTATCAATGGATCATCTTCAAGGAGATGTCAAAATTTTTATGATTACAATGACGGACAAGGCTACATCCTACGACATCTTTGTCATCGCAGGTATGGCAACATCACCAGTTGTCTTGTGGTGTTCATCAAAATTCCGACCTTCCCCCACATTTTAAAAAAAAAATCCTAACTACTTTTGTCTACACCGATGACCCTTTATTACCGTAACCTTTGCCGATGCATTTTACTTTTTGCCAATGTCCATCGAGATAAGTCTTACCAATAGCCTCATCGGCTATCAGCAAGACAAGATTTCTCCATTGCCACTAGTGTGTGTTATGTTGATGGACTTAAATGATGTATGTTATCCCGATCACATGCTTCTACTTGTTGATGTTACCATCGGGTTGACTTTTCCTAATTACAAAGGATTAATATTGGTAGCATTAATATCAGTGAGCTTACAAAGGATTAAGCGCAGTAGGTACTTCATTATTAGGAAGATAAAGATGAAATAGCTACAAGAATGCATGAGAAGACTTATCATAAGGAATCATAATAGCAAATGCCAAAAATGTCTTGCAGCCAGTAAGTACATAAAGCATTCATAAATACTCATACAAATAGTCATATTGTTGTTTAAAAATACTATCAAAGGAGGATATTATAAAGATAGAGACCAAGAACTTAGTATGTAGTCATGGATAACAGTGTAGGGTTAGGTATAGTCCTAGACCTTGTTTAAAGGGAAACATGTGATAGTGCACATGCCTAAGGAAAACTCTACAAAATAGTGAGCAACAAGACTATCAAGAACAGTATTTCAGTCTTAGGCATACACAACTCAAGGAGATAATGATTAACAAAGAAAGCACTTACAAAGATATATCTAGTCATAAAAGATAATCATTTGAGTTGGAGACATGAGAATATTGTAGAACACAAAGTAGACAGTGCCATCATAAGGTGTACACTCCATTTCAAGGCTCCAAACTTAAGGGCAATACAAGGAAATTCCATCAATGCCAATTGTAGTCCATAAAAAGCCTTGTTGCAAAGAAAATCAAAGATAAAGTACATTCATAAAGAGATAAGAAGATCAAGTCTATCAAAGAAAAAAAGAACTCAAAGGCATTCAAAGATGTAATAGTCATAAGGCATGCACAGAGGCTGGGTACAATGGTGATACAACGTTGCAGACCAGTAATGAGGAGTGAAGAATAAGGATTGTGATACAAATTGAGTTCTAAATATAGAGGCACATGACAGTAAGTTTGAGACTAGACAATGCAACATGGTGATATGATCACCTTCTATGAGAAATGAAAGTGCAGTCATGATAGTATTTTTTAGTAGATTGGACTACCATAAACATGCACATGGAAATGTGTGAGATTTTGCCAAGATCAAGAGCTGAATGAAAAGTACAAAATAGAGAGACAAGATATAGGACAAGAATAAATTGTATTCTCATCAATAGATAGATGATCAAAAGATCAATAGTTCAATAGTTGTTCATACAATGAATACGAGCCTGCATATATAGGAAAGGCTATATGGAAATGTGAGCACACAAACATGACATGTGGCTCAATAATAAACAAGGGTAGGTAGGAAATAGGTGTGGTAGATAGGAGAAACAATATAATATTCTGTATGAGGTGGATCACCCACCTAAAGTGGAATTATCACTCCACAATAAGTGGATATGATAGAGTAGTAACCAGATCAACACCATAAAAGGTGAAAATTCTCCTACACACACTATCCCAATGTGGAACAAACACCCAAGCATCTCATACCCAAACTACTATGAAATTCATTTCCTAAGTAAACTTAACTAAGGTGTAATAATATTCATGATGAATAATTATTTGCACCAACACCCCCCCTTAAGTGCAACTTAGGCCCGAATGCACTTATGTCTACAATGCAAGGTGGGTCTCGGCTATGGGTCTCGACTATGAGGCCATGTTAGGTACCCATGTACAAATGCAAATGCATGCAAACCAATGCAATGAAATCTCTCACAAAGTAAGGAAAGAGAGAAAAACCCAATGGGAAAAAATCCTCCCCCAAAAGAAAGATGATAACTATACAAGAGAACTCTCATAGAAGTGTGTGAGGAACAAAACCCCATGTGAGGAAAAAGTCCCCCCCATATGAGAGAAGAAGAGAAGCTAGGTAACCCCCCCTCAATGTAGAATCTGCACCAATGATAGAAGCTCAAGAATGTATGAAGGAACTGCTCCACAAATGTTGAACATCATTCCTCCCCTTAGGAAGAAACAAAAGCAAAGGTGTATCCATGAAGTCTCCCCAATCATGAAGGGAAGATGTATGAAAAAAACTCATGACGAATGAAATCTCTGAAAAATTATCAAGTTTCCCCATATCGATGTTGAAAGATACCCCCTCCAAAGGTGGTGAACTACTCCACACTGCTGAAAAAGGCACTCCAAGATCTAGTGGAGATGAATGTAGAACATGATCCAAAGACTCACATGTCTTGTCCAAACATAAAGAGACCTCCTTCCAACTGTTGTATATAAGAATCCACAATCATGTCAACCTCGAAAGAATGATCATGTAGAGAATGAACAAGAGGGTTAGAGTGTTCCCTCACAACAATCGAAGAAGGATCATCTTCATCAAAGATAAGATGAATATCATCAATGATGTCTCCCATATATATAATGTAGGACTCCACAAATAAATCTGGAATGTCTATCAAGTAGGCATCCCAATGAACTAAAGCTAGAAGATGATGTATCTAGCTGCACTGAATCACAAGAAGACAAAACCGTCGCACTATCTACATCATCAAGTGCAATAGGTGATGTGATATCAATAGGAGGAGATGAAACACAATGCTCAAGAATGGGGTCACATGTGAGAATCTCCAAGTTCAAGAACCCAAAGTTCTCCTCAAAATCTAAATCATCATAAGAAGTGTGATCATCATGTGCAGAATCATCATATGTAAAATCATCATCATTAATAAAATCTGAAAAGGAGTATAACTGAGATGCATGATCAACCACCCCAGTTGCAATGATATCTCTAGTCTCCAAGTCTCTAATTAAAACTGACTCAGGTGTGAACTCCACAATTCTCCTAGTTGTGCCATGTGTGATTTGATAGATGGAAAGGAGATTGTTTTTCAAATGGGGTACACACAACACATCATTGAAGGAGTTGTCCCCAATCACAATAGATCCTTTCCCAATCACATCCATGTATGTATGATTGTCCATCAAAATCTGCGACATGGTGCAAGGCTCAAATGAAGAGAGCATAGACTATGAAGATGCCATATAATGAGAAGCCCCTAAATCTAAAATCCATCTCCCTAAATCATGACTTGTAGTAGCACAAAGAGATTTTCCTTTTCTTGTCCCAAAAATGTGAGTCTTCCCACTTGTAGAAGCCATGAATGCTTTACCTTTCCCTTTTGAATGTGAGGAAGTGGAAGTTGATGAATCCTCCTTCTTGTAGGCATCAGGAAAATTAATGTTGTTCTTTTTGAGGATGTGTGAGATCTCATCAATCTTCTTAGAATGGCAACGATGCTCCTCATGACCAAACTTTTTACAATAGGCACAAGTAGGTCTCTCCCTCTTTGGTGAATTGTCCCTCTTGGAAGACGATGAATCTCCTTATTGTGGAGAAGATGGTGCTTTTTCCTTGGGCTTTGAATGCCATTTCTTCTTGTTTGAGTTGTCCTTTCCTTGATCTCCTTTGTTCCCTTGATTTGTCACTAATGCTTGAGACTTAGAAGTCTTATGATTCTTATCAACTTAGTTTGTTCCATCATCAACATTTCAGTGAAAGCATCAAATGTAGGCATTGTGTAGCTTCAACCCATTGTCATCCTATGGGTTTGGAAACTAGAAACAAATGCTACATATTCTTGTGGATGTTTGCCCATCAAATTGAATATCAATTGAGTATCCTTCTTATCAATGCCACAATCCTTGAGTTGGGGCACAACTCTTTTTCCTTAGTGATATAATATTGTATAGTATCAAAGTAGTTTGGATCTAACATGTTGAGATCACTATCAATCTGATATCCCCTAATCTCATCAACTTGACCATACAAGTCTTGAAACATTTGCCAAGCATCCTTGATTAGAGTACATTTCTCAATATGAAAAATGAGATCCTTTGATACATACTTTCTTAAGGTACCAATTTCCTGTTGGTAATATGGAGGAATTGATTATGTGTTGCATTGATGTTTTATCATTGAAGTCAACACTAGTTGTTATGATTGGTTACCGACAGACAAGTTTTGGTTACCGGTAGAAGATCTTGTGTTATCAGTAAGGGTTTAAGGTATAACCGGCAAAGCGTTCACTGAGAATCTTTGACAAAATGCATAAGTGGTGTTGGTGCGGCTTCTAGATGGAATCTGGGATGCAGAAGGTGATCCTTGATCATGCCTCGACTGATTAGAGACATCACTTTAGTGTAGTGGACCCAAATTAGGTCTGGTACCTATCTAGGTTACGGACCAATATCATGTTAACGTGTTCTCTACACGTTACCAGAATGATTTATGGATTGGTTAATGTTGTTTTGGTCTTAAGCCGACATGGCATATTATTGTAATATGAATGTATGTAATGATCTTATTGTAATATCTTTTAGGTAGCCGACCTAATTGGTTTAGGCCTTAGGGTTTGTATAAATTGATGTAAGATCTCATTGTAGATCATGATATGGGAATGGAAAATATGTGTCGTGGTCATGGAATTTAATATCATATGCGAAGAAGATTTGGTCGATCATAGGTGATCAAATTGGGTTTAAGTAAGAGGTCAAAGGCCTCTGATATTGAGCTTAATCGGGACTGTAATCAGGCATGGTAGATGCTACCTCTGGCAGTTCATTATTCTGGATTGTTGTCCAATTATCTTGAGGTGGTTTTAACCCCTCTGTAGTCAGTGAGACTCTTTTGTAATGAGCAATACGCTCTAGGTAGTGTGCCTTCCTTCATGTGTAGGCCCCTCATTGCATCACATACTTTGTGCAGAAGTATCATCTGACTATGGGTAGGCTTCCCACCGCGGTTTTTCCCTTTATTGGGTTTTCCACGTACAAATCATGGTGTTATGTGGTATGGTTGCATTGTGTTAATTCTCTGTTTCATTCTTTAGTTTTATTGCTTACCGGTATTTGTTTCTTCTATTCCGGTATTCAATGTTTATGTGCTCCGATAAAGGTTTTAAAGTGGTTTGATTAATATAATTTGTTAACAACTGATTCACCCCCCCTCCCCCCTCTCAGTTGTTCACCAATTATCCTAACAATTGGTATCAGAGCTTTGGTCCTCTTTTGTAGAATCTTATCTGCTTCAGGTAGATCCTATGGCAGTTAATACTTCAAATCCACCGGCAACTATTTTCACAAGATAAATCCCTAAGCTTGATGGAATAAATTATGGGATATGGAAAATTCGAATGGAGACTCATCTTAGATGTCTTGGCAAGGATAGTTGGGAGATCACTAAGAAAGGATATACACCTTATGATTCGGCATCTGGCAATCTTTCTCCTACAGACGTGGACAAGAATATTGAAAATGATTGCAGAGCTAGAGAAGCCCTCTTGTGTGCACTTACTAATCAAAAAATCATGGGATTTACTGATAAATCATCTGCAAAGGTTATGTGGGATAAATTTCAAACTCTAAATGAAGGTGATCCTACTATCAAAATTGCTAAACTTTATGGTTACTGGGTAAGGTATGAGAACTTGAAGATGGAAGATAATGAAAGAATTGCTACATTTATGGAAAGAGTAAATGAGATTGTCATGGGAATTCAGTGTTGTGGAGGATCTCTGAGTGAAGATGAAATAGTTTCCAAAGTCTTGAGAGCCCTTCCACCGGCTTACAAGATGAAGGCATCTATAATTAATGAACTAAGAATAATGGCAAACACTTCAGTTAACAGAGACATTCTGATTGGGAAATTATCTTCTTTTGAGCTTGAAGAATTTGGACCCTCTGGAGCTGCAAAGTCACAACCTACTTTTCATGCATCATCATCTACCGATAAAAGTGATTGAAAAACCTTATATGCAAAGGAATTGGAAGATATGAGGAAAGAGGATGAAGAATTTGAGCAACTTGAAGCCTTATTTGCTAGAAGAGTACCAAAAGGACCGACAAGAAGTAAGTATGAAGGAAAAGCACCTTTTAAATGTTTTTCATATAATAAGATTGGTCATTTTGCATCTATATGTCTTGAAAGGAATTCAAGATTTGAAGAAAGAGTTAAGAAATCATTTAAGCCTAATCAAAACAGATATAGATTCAAGAAAAACAAAAAATGCTACATAGCAGATGAGGAAGGAGAAAGTGATGACTCTGAAGATAAACCGGCAACAGACTCTGCTAGTGAATCCAACAATGGAAAGGAATGGGTGTTCTATGCATTAAAAATGAACTGGAACCGGCTATCAAGAATGAAGAAAATGCCCTGACAGCAAAAGTTGAAGACAAGGATGAATGGGTAATTGATAGTGGATGCTCACATCATATGATTGGAGATAAAAGATAATTTTTGTCCCTGCAAGAATACAATGGTGGTCAAGTCAGATTTGGGGATGACAAAGCATGTATGATCAAAGGTCGAGGTATTATTTCTCTAGATGGTAAGCATAATTCTAATAATGTCTATTATGTAGAAGTTTTAAAGCACAATCTTTTAAGTGTTGGTCAATTGGTGGACAAGGGTTTCCAACTTTAGTTTAAAGATAGAAAATGCAAAATCATTAACAAAACTAGTTTGGAGATTGCAATCGGTACTCAGACTTGAGGTAATATCTTTCACTTGAACACTGGTAATAAGACATCTTTGATTTCTCATATTGATGAGAGTTGGTTATGGCATAAGAGGTTGTGTCATGTTAATTTTGATTGTATTGTTAAGATCAATTCAACAAAGGCAGTTAGAGATATACCTAAGATTATAAAGCGTCATAATCTGGTATGTAAGGAATGTCAATTGGGAAAGCAAGTCATAAATTCTTCTAAGAGCATACTTGACAAATATAATGATGTGCTTGATCTGATTCACACTGACTTATGTGGTCCAACAAGGACTAGAAGCTTTCAAGGTGATAGGTATTTCATGTTGATAATTGATGACTATTCTAGAATGATGTGGGTGACTTTTATTAGGGAGAAGTTTGAAGCTTTTGAGAAATTCAAGATCTTTAAAGAAAAGGTGAAAATAGAAACTGGATTGAAAAAAAAATGTCTATGATCAGATCAAGGCGGTGAGTTCACTTCTCATGAATTTAATAGTTATTGTGAGACAAATGGAATTAGGAGATAGTTATCTTCACCCTGGACTCCTTAGGAGAATGTAGTGGAAAGGAAGAATAGAACCATTTTGAATATAGCAAGAACTATAATGATGGAATCCAAATTGCCTCACATCTACTGGAGAGAAGCAGTGAGTACAATAGCCTACACATTCAACAAAGTTCACATCAAAAGTGAAACCGGTAAGACCCCTTATGAATTATGGTTTGGACATACACCTACTGTTAAATATTTCAAAATTTTTGGAAGTAAATGTTATATCAAAAGGGGTGATTCAATTGGGAAGTTTGATCCTAGATGTGATGAAGGGATATTTCTTGGATATTCAATTCAAAGCAAAGCATATAGATGTTATAACAAAAGATTGCAGAAAATTATGGAGAGCACAAATGTGAAAGTGGATGAGCAATACAAAAATCAATCTATACCATATGACAGGGAACCAACAGTGGAAATGATCATAACTGAACCAACAATGCCTCAACTAGTACAAGACACTGACACAGTTACATCGACACAATCAAAAAATTCAACTGTGGCTGATGATCAGAATAGTGAACCTGAAGTTCAGAAGACACCAAGGTATGTAAGGTTAAATCATTCTGAAGATCAAATCATTGGAGATAGGAATAAGGGAGTTATGACAAGAAGAAGACTAGCAAATGAAGAGGTATGTCTTATTTATCAAATTGAACTAGTATCTATTATTGAATCTTGTAAAGATAAACATTGGTTAAATGTTATGGAAGATGAATTAGATCAGATGGAGAAGAATGAGACTTGGACTTAAGTTCCCCAGCCTAAAAATAAGAATTTTATTGGAACTAAATGGGTTTTTAGAAACAAACTAAATGAGGATGGTCAAGTTGTAAGAAAAAAGGCTAGATTGGTTTGTAAAGGATATTCTCAAAGGGAAGGAATTGATTATGGTGAGACATTTGCACCTGTAGCTAAAATTGAAGCTGTTAGACTATTTCTTGCCTATGTGGCTTATAAGAACTATAAGGGCTATCAAATGGATGTTAAATGTGCATTTTTTAATGGTGAACTTAAGGAAGAGGTATATATTGAATATCCTGATGGATTTTCACTGACAAATGATAAAGATGTGGTTTGCAGGTTGAAGAAAGCTTTATATGGATTGAAACAAGCTCCTAGAGCTTGGTATGCAAGATTGGATAAATATCTTTTGAAGCTTGGTTTTACTAAAGGCAGTGTTGACAGTAATTTATATTATAAGATCACTTATGATGATATTCTGATTATTGAAGTATTTGTTGATGATATCATTTTTTGCAGATTACTCAAACTGACAAAGGCATCTTTATATGTCAAACTAAGTATCTAAGGGAATTGTTGAAGAAGTTTGGTATGGATAATTCTAAACCGGTAAGTACTCCTATTGTGACAAGTGAGAAATTATCTGTCAAAGATACATCTGCACCGGTAAATCCGACAAGGTATAAGTCTATGATTGGTGGCTTGTTATATCTAACTCAAAATAGACCAGATATTATGAATGCAACAAGTATTGTTTAAAGATGTCAAAGTAATCCTAAAGAAAAGCATGAATGTGTAGTAAAGAGGGTATTCTAATATTTGCAAGGAACAACAGAATATGGCTTATCGTATTCTAGAGATGATAACTGCACTTTATGTGCATATATAGATTCGGATTGGGCAGGAGATACTGATGACATGAAGAGAACTTCTAGTGGAGCTTTCTTTCTTGGAAAGAAATTGGTTTCATGGATCAGCAAAAAATAGTCATGCATTTCTTTATCTATTGCAAAAGCTGAATATGTTGTAGCAGCAACTAATTGCACTCAAGTCTTGTGGATGAAGAAAATGTTGAAAAGGTAAATTGTAGTGTACCAGTAGTTATCCATTGTGATAACTCTGCAGCTATTGACATGTCTAAGAATCCGGTATTTCACTCTAAGACTAAGCACATATCAATAAAATATAACTTTATGAAGGACAAGGTGGAAGAAAAGGAAGTCAAATTGGTTTATGTGAACACTAAATAACACATTGCAGATATATTCACTAAACCACTATCTAAGGAATCATTTGAGTATTTGAGAGATAGGTTAGGGGTTTTTGCCCCTTCGACAGAGACTTTATTGATACGGTTTGGCATCAGTCCAACATGCATTATCAAAGATACTATTCATTCTGGCACTGATGAGTGGTGCTACTGCTTAGGGGGATTAGTCATCTTTGAAATTCAAAGGCTTATATTCTTTCTTTGATATTTTTGTCATATTTCTGGCATTGATGTCAAAGGGGGAGAGATAGTGATGTGAAAAATAAATTCAGAACTTTATAGAGATATCATTCACAAGGGGAGAGTTATTGATATTCAGAGCTATATGCAGGAGATAGTTGGTTGTCCTCCATAGGGGGATACTTGTTTGGCAATTCTTGGCACTTAGATGTTTTTCACATCTAGTGTTGTCATCAATGCCAAAGGGGGAGATTGTTGGCAATATGGAGGAATTGATTATGTGTTGCATTGATGTTTTATCATTGATGTAAACATTAGCTTGGTTGGTTACCGATAGACAGGTTTTGGTTACCGATAGAAGATCTTGTGTTACTGATAGAAGATATTGTGTTACCGGTAAGGGTTTAAGGTTTAACCAACTAAGCTTTCACTGAGAATCTTTGACATAATGCATAAGTGGTGTTGGTGCGGCTTCTAGATGGAATCCAGGATGTAGAAGGTGATCCTTGATTGTGCCTTGACTGATTGGAGACATCGCTTTAGCGTGGTGAACCCAAATTAGGTCTGGTATCTATCTAGGTTATGGACCAATATCATGTTAACGTGTTATCTACACTTTATCAAGATAATTTATGGATTGGTTATTTTTATTTTGGTCTTAAGCTGACATGGCGTATCATTGTAATATGGATGTATGTAATGATCTTATTGTAATATCTTTTAGGTGGCCGACCTAATTGGTTTAGACCTTAGGGTTTGTATAAATTGATGTATGATCTCATTATAGATCATCGTATGAGAATGGAAAATATGTGTTGTGGTCGTGTAATGTAATATCATATGCGAAGGAGATTTGGTCGATCATAGGTGATCAAATTGGGTTTAAGTAAGAGGTCAAAGGCCTCTGGTATTGAGCTTAACCGAGACTGTAAGCAAGCATGATAGATTCTATCTTTGGCAGTTCATTATTTTGGATTGTTGTTCAATTATCTTGAGGTGGTTATAACCTCTCCATAGTCAGTAAGACTCTTTTGTAATGAGTAGTATACTCTAGGCACTGTGCCATCCTACATGTGCAAGCTCCTCATTGTATCACATACTTTTTGCAGAAGTATCATTTGACTGTGGGTAGGCTTCCCACCGTGGTTTTTCCCTTTATCGGGTTTTCCACGTACAAATCATGGTGTTATGTGGTATGGTTGCATTGTGTTAATTCTCTATTTCATTCTTAATTTTTATTGCTTATTGGTATTTGTTTCTACTATTCCAGTATTCAATGTTTATGTGCTCTGGTTAAAGGTTTGAAAGTGGTTTGATTAATATAATCTGTTAACACTTGATTCACCCCGCCCCCCCCTCTCAGTTGTTCACCGGTTATCCTAACATTGTCATGATATTTTTAGTGAGCCAATCCAAGTGACCAATAGGACCAGCCTTAGGATCAACGGGAGCAACAATAGTTCCATCAATATAATGAGTCCTTTTTCCATAAGTTTACTCCATGCATCAATTTTCCAAGTACAAATAATTATGAGGAATTAAGAGAGGAAACTTAGGAGAACCCATATCAACAAAAAGGAAGGAACACAAGATCACAAAAGCACAAGAGATACCCCCCCCCCCAAATTCAGTCAATCAAAGTACCCCCCCCCCAAAAAAAAAAAAAATGATGATTTTGGCACTTTATATGTAGTGTGTGTACAATAGGCCACTTGCAAACAATGGCAAGGTAGACTTATGATGTTGTTTTACAACTACCCCAATAGGCTAAGAACTACAATGCAAAAGACTAGCAAGATAGATCTATGCAATACAAGAGTCAAATTGGCCAAAAAAGACCATATGTTGAAATTATAATTTATACACAAAATCACTGCAAATTGATAGCATATTATGAGAGTAGACAAAAAATTATGCACTTTAAACAAATGGCACCTGAAAAGGAGTTCGTGTGAGCCCAAATGGAGTCCCGGAAGTTGCAGAAACAAGGATTGGATAGGTATAGTCACCAAAACCTAAGATTTCTAAAAAAATTATCCATCAAAATAAATAAAAAATGCCACCATGAGAATGTACACAAAATTCTAGCCCATTTCAAAAAACATTGCATCAAAAAATGAGCACAAATGAGCAAGATATGGCCATTTGAAATTGAACTACAAAATCAAAAAGCTCAACGGAGGGGGCCTACCAAATTTTGAATGGAGTCTAAATTTGATGGTTGTATGACTGTCATGAAAAATTCACCTCCCTGATGACTGGTCATTCGTACTACTGACGTGGCGCAATCAGAAAATGCCAAGTGTTTGTACGATGATGATGTGGCAAGTACAGGAATATGATGTGGCATATGGAATGAATGAGGTGGCGGTGACATGTTCTGGTGATTCGACAGCCAATTGGGCTACTGACGTGGCATGTCGACTGGTCTGGCTAGTGGTGGGGCCCGCGTTGGTGGCTAATGTGGTGGAGGCTACGGGGTCCGTCGAGAAGGAGGCAAAGGCCGATGGGTGGAAAATGCTAGTGTCAGTAGGATGGTGGCTAGTACTGGTAGCAATGGTCAACGGCGGTGGTGAGGTGGTCCGGGCGGGGAGATCGCCAACGGGGAGGCTACTGGCTGGTGGGGGAGTTCACGGTTGTCGACGGTCGGGAAGACTATCGATGTTGGAGTCAGAGAAGAGAGGTGACTACCGAAGCAGAAGTGGTCATGGTCACTGGAGCAGCACAGAGGGCGGCACCGGTAGCAGAAGTGTGAGGCCTGCAGGTATGGCCAGTGCGGGAGTGGGGTCAACGTACCCCCCTACAAAAATTCATGGAAACAGCCACTCGGATGCAATGGTAAGGTCGGATCTGGTCTAGGATGCCTCCAAAAGTTGTTTCTCTTCATATCTGCCTCTTAACGTCGCAATAATGTCTCTCAAGGATGAATCAATGATGCTCCAATGGCTCTGATACCATGTGAGATTTTGCCAAGATCAAGAGCTCAATGAAAAGTAAAAAATAGAGAGAGAAGATATAAGACAAGAATAAATTGTATTCTCATCAATAGATAGATGATCAATAGATCAATAGTTCAATAGTTGTTTGTACAATGAATATGAGCCTAGCTATATGGATATGTGAACACACAAACATGACATGTGGTTTAATAAGAAACAAGAGTAGGTAGGAAATAGGTGTGGTAGGTAGGAGAAACAATATAATATTCCACATGAGGTGGATCACCCACAAAAGGTGGAATTATCACTCCACAATAAGTGGATATGATAGAGTAGTAACAAGATCAACACCATAAAGGTGGAAATTCTCCTACACACACTATCCCAATGTGACACAAACACCCAAGTGTCTCATACCCAAACTACTATGAAATGCATTTCCTAAGTAAACTTAAGTAAGGTGTAATAATATCCATGATGAATAATTATTTGCACCAACAAAAATGACTAAAGGGTGGGAGTTTCAGTTAAGTGAACTTCAAGTTAGAATGCAACTTCTTAGTATCATTCATCAATTCAGGCATTAGTTTTTAGAGAAAATGTGGATTTCTAACTTCATCATCAGTTTGAGGCCTGAAAAGGTGGAGTTTTGAGGATAATTTCATCAGTTCTACATCAGCTAGAAGCCCCTCATAGGTCATACATGAGACAAGATGACTTTTAGATAATTTAACAACTAAGTTACCGATTCAAGTACGCATGTGGATACGTAATCAGGTATGGATTCATAGAATCGACAAAAATAAAATCCTTGGGTATGGGTACCAGTACGTCTGTACACACACACACATATATATAACATAAAATCTGCTCCAATGATATAAAAGTAGCTGAGAGCAAATGTAATCTTGAATTTATTTAGTTTATGATAGACTGAAATGAAATCAAAGTAAACACTCGTACATTGAATTGCATAGATGTAGAAACTGATTTGATTAATGATGCTCAATTAGGTCTTGAAACCCTCATAAAAATACTGACAATACCAGATCTAGTCATCAAGATAGTAGGATGACAAAATCTAGTGATAAATAATGCCACTATAACTATTGGAAGATCTCAGAGCTGATTACTAATCAATATAATAACTAGTTGACCAATAAGAAATCACTAATAGTAGTTTCGCATCCTTATGACAGTATAAAGAAATCAACAAAAATAGAAATAAAGATCAGATTGCACCAATGATGACAAGCTGTGTATTTATGACAAGTGTAATTTGAATAGTAGTCTGGGTCAGATCACACCCCTCACAAAAGGTTGCAGCGTATATAAGATAGCAATTTAAATTGTGCACTTTGTAGCCAACACTACTTTATTAATTTGCCCCAAAATTAGGCATAGCAGAAGATGAATAATCACTGAGGACCCAACCACCTAAGAAGGACCTTGGAAGAATCCAAGGGGAATCAGACTCGAACCAAGACCCAGGCATAATCAAAATCAGGATCTAGGGGTTTTAGTGAAGAATCTATAACTTAGTTTAACAGTCAGTTTCCAGCAGTTCCACCTCCTTTTATACATGCTCTTTCTTCAAATTCGACCCAAAATAAACTCAAAATGAACAATGAATGAACAAAATGAGGCAGTGTGTCTATTCTAAAACAAAATAAACAAATGTTAAGGAATGAATTGAGAAAGTATGTCTATTCTAGAACAAAATAAACTCACAAAACCAATGAGGCATGTATTCACTTGTAATGGGGAATTGTCTCGTAGAAGTATGTTCACAACCTACAACACTGAATATGTAACCTGCAAACAAGATGCTTAGCATCAATAAGATTAATAGTGAAGCAAAACAAAATATTGAAAAGTGTGTTACCTTATTGAGTTTCTCTTTGTTTTAAGAATAGTTTAATATTATCTACTTAACAGGGCCAACCACATGAAGATGGAAGCTCATTTGGCCCCTCCCCCCCTATTATCACTCTAAATTCCTCGTTAACATCTAACATTCTTTCATCCATTAATGAAACATAACATTCATTAATTATCACGTAACATTAATTAACATATAACATTCATAAACATTCATTAACAAGTAACATTCATCAACATTCATTAACACATATCATTCATTAACATTCATTAACACATAAAATCCAATTGTTAACATATAATAAGATTACAATCATTTTTTTTCATTCTTTTTGAAGCTTGGAGGTAAAGACTAATTGGACCATCGTTGTCATCATCATTTGTCCCCTCTTCAGTTCTTTTGTCATGTGCTTGTGATCTAGTTAATGTATGCCTAGTCCTGTACTCACGATGAGGATGCATATGCAAAGGGAGGTCTGCTGCAACAACAAATAAATGGGTTAAATTCATGAGTTTTATTATTATTGTTACAAGTATTTCATTAATTTAAAAGAAAATTACAGGGGTCCTCTTTACCTGATGGGGCCACATCATCTTCCTGATCATTTTGTCTAGCCTCATCCTCAACATCCTGAACACCCTCTAAATCCTCTGGAGTTGAAACATGAAAGGTTACATTAATAAATACACCAATTGCAATTAAATTTATTTAAAGGAATAACAGTGATCCTCTTTACCTGGTGGGGCCCCATCATGTTCCTGATGTTGTCTACTTGGATCATGCTCAACTTGCTCACTGTGATCTACATGCTCTAAAATAAAAACAAAAAAGGTTACATTAATTAATACACCAACTTCAATTAAAGATGTTTAATTGTAATAATAATTACATAAAAAAAATTTGTTTAGCACGTGAATACCTTCAGTACTGGAATGCACACCATGACCTTTATTATGTGCAAGTTGTGTTCAACCCTGTGCAGGCTACATTCCAATGTCATGTGCATTTTTATGATTGCTTGATTATTTAAAATAAATTTAGTCACATTATGTTGGAAATTAACATCGAAAATATTATTGCTCAAGTATTTAATTTTAAATAATTTTTATTTAGCTTATTTAAATGATTGATGGATGCACCAGATTCTTCTGTTTTCCCACTCAATCTTTTTAAACACTCAACCATGGCTATGTAGCCCTCCCGAAAGGCAATTTTCATGTCATCTTATCTGGGCACTCTATTGAATTCAGAGCCTTGCATTTTTTGCTTAATATATTGAATTTTGCTTGTATTAATTAATGATTAAAAAAATTGTAATTTATTATTTCGATGCGATATTTCATTTATTGATACTTACAATTTGTGCGGCAACTTTCATATAACCACCAGAGCTGAGTTTGTGTTGCTTGTTCTTTTCTAGTCTTGCCTTAGTTGCCTTTGATGTGTCGAGTAGTCTATGAAAAGTTTGAATTATGTTAGATTATATAAATATAAAGAGTAATTAGTACATAATTACATTCTTAATAGTATCACATACCTTCTTCTACCTGGTGGGTATATTTCCTTTTTTTCTTTCAACTCTCTCCTTTGCATCCAAAATCAAGTCCTTCCACTCTCTCTCTGGAATCATGTGGGGATGCTCATACTTTTTGTTCTTCTCTAAATGTATCCTATATTGGTCCCTCACATACTTTAGATGTTTCCTAGCTTGGTCAAGGACCTTTCTTTTCTCGAATGTGTCATTTATGACCAAACCAACCAAATGGTTTATGAGCTCATCTTTAACTTTTTTTCTTGCTCATTCCACCGTTTATATATGGTGGGCCCGAAGATCTCTAATGTAATTTCATTAAGATTTTATAAAAAATATCATTTCTTGCAAACAAATCATGGGATGATTAGTCCAAAATGAGTGATCAATAAGTAAATTGCAATTACTCTATATAGCATAATAATCTTAAAGTACCTAGAACCTTCTCTATCTTTATGGGAAGAAAATCTTTGGTCACCACAAATGTGACCGGCAACATTCCCGTACTAGCAATACAGGAAGAACTAGGAAATGTTGCTATGGTATCACCACTAGTGGCCTCTACATCCTCATGTACATGTCTTGCTGCAGAAAATGAATCCACTATGAAATGCCCCCAAGAAAGAACACTTCAAGGGAAATAAACACATAACAAAAGAGAGAGAAAAAGAGGGATCTACCAACTTTGGGGTTAGTATGATGTGCACTAGTGGATGTCTGCATGTTGCGTGTTGCCGACATTATAGTTGGCAATATAGGTGGGGATGATGGCCTTTGATGAGGTGACGTTTGCACACGAACATGGACATCACCTGAACAATAATACATTAAACATATGAGAAATAACATAGTGGTTCGGGAACACCAGGAGAACAATGAGGAACTAGGACCAATTTTTTAAAGCAGAATAGTCAATTTTAGAGCCTTTGAATAATAAAAACTTTTGAATTCCCTGCACTCTTTCTCAGTTTTCTGAATATTACAATTTGTTATCCACATGTTTTCCACCATCAAATGCATTGATTGGCTGTGTAAAATAGTTGGCTATTTAAGTGGCATGAATATTCTTTCATTTCCTTTTGGTTTCATTAATTTTGGATCTGTATTTGAAAATTTATAGCCATTTTGGTGAAAACTGTCCAAACCCTACCTAGGGCTGGCAGCAAGCACTCAAAATGTAATATCTTTTATTTTATTTGCCAAATAAGCTCACAAATGGGCATAAATCTGTATTATATTGTGTACTTTCATTTCATCAAGTGTGTAGGGTTTTCACTCCAAGTTTGGCACGTGGTTTGAAGACTTTTGGGATTGTTTTGGGTGTCTCAGTCCAAGAAGGACAATGAAAAGACAAATTTGTGAGGGTTTGGTGCAAAAGTACATATGGATGAGTGTTGGTATATTCTTGGTGGTGGAAAAAGGTGTGTGGGGAGTCATCTCAGAGATTTCAAAGGATTTTTTAAGCCTTAAAATACCTTGAACCAAAGATGTGGCATGACTATCCTCTTGTAATGCCTCGTGACAACAAACTTGAAAACAATGATAAAAAGCTTTTGACATGTGAGGGTTGAATGAAAAATAGTCTTAGAAGATAGTGTGGATGGAAAGCTCAGTGTGTGGTGTATGTTTGGAAGGAGAGTTGAGTGTCTTGAGTCAAGATTGGGTGTTTATGACAAGTGATTTCCTAATTCCTTTGTGACTATCCTAAACTTTACATAGAATGTCAACTTATGAAAATAGTGAGATAATTGTCTCTAATGTGCAAACCAAGTAATGTGTTAGTATGTGGGGGTCTGAGTAAACCCTAGTAGTAATGTTGAATCCCATTGGGAGTGATTAAGAGTTCCAAAGTGAGGGTATGGATTCTTAGATAATAATTGTCCTAATTGGTATGTTTGAGTCAATGAATTATGACTTGGCAACCTGGGTGTTGTGAAACCTTGAAGGATGTACAAATGTATTGTACCATGTATGGAGGCATAAAAAATTGAGTCAAATGGTGTGTGAGTTAGATGACCTTGAGTGGAAGGTTGTCCCTAGTTGATGAGTTATAGTGTGGATGCTCTGCAACAATTATAAAATGTGCAGGGAAGTCACATGTTTGATAACAACAAGGAGCCTCTGAACACATAAAGGATATATCAGAGCGTCAAAGTATTTTTAATGTATGAAACATGGTCATCACCTGAACTACCTAGAGTACCTTGATCATGGCCACTAGCTTGATGAGGACACAATATTTCCTATAAAAACAACACTTACATATTTTAGTTCTTGACATAAAAGAGTATAAAATATAAACCATTTTTGAACTTATGTTATAATTAAAGATTTCATTACTACTTACTTGCAAGTTTTGTGCTCTCTAAATCAATTGTTGCAACCTCTATTTTATCGCATCAGTTTGAGGGACTTGGTATGCAAGAGCAAAAATTTCTCTATTAACTTTTTTTTAGATATTTCTCATCATTGCGACAAGGTCTATGGAATATGTGATGTCATCATCACATAATAGTGAGTCCACCATTTTATTGTCATCAGGTAATGTGGGTGCCTATCCCCAAACATCCATCTGTGACAAGAATATTAGTAACATTATCAAAATTACTCGAAAACCCCTAAAGAAAAGAACATAATAATATAACATTTTGCTTCTATCTAATTTGTACAATTGCAATGAGGTTTACCTACTGGGTAGAAGGGTTGGGAGCTACATCCCTATCTATGCTATGTGTCAGATGAATGTTTCCCTATGACAAAGATTAAATATAAAAAAAAACATTAGCGAAATGAAACCAATAGACTTAGAAAAAAAACTTAATAATAAAATGGTATATTGGAGTCATTAATTGAAGGATGGTTTAAATGGTATATAGTATATACCACCCCCATGATAGTAAATTTGTTTGTAGGTCTTCCCCTGCACTTATTAATTTTATTGCACATACAAATACATGATTTCCCTCGCGTGCCTCAAATATGCAATTGGGTTGCTTATTAGTTGACCCTAGTCATCTACAATTTATAAAACCTGCAATATTCCCTGTTGCTTTTGGCCTTCCGTCAATGTACATAGCCACTCTTTTACTTTGATCATTATCTTTTTGTTGTATATAATTTTCTGAGAGTACATGCCTATGCATACTTTTTTTATATCAAACCATCTACATCCAATTTTTATAATTATAACAAGGTCTGACATACTCCATGAATTCAACAACTTTCTTGTAATGGACCTTTATGTTGTCTATGGAAACTAGGCCCCAACCATGTAATGGCAATGGTGTTAAGCGATATATCCTCTCGTTAACACAAAAATTAATGTTTATTGGAGGAAGTTCCTTGGGTACCCATTGTTTCTGTAGATGTTTGTACCTCAAGGGAACCTTGATGTCACCTATGCTCTCATCATCATAAGAACATGACCCACCTTGAGAAAGAAAAAATTGTATGCGTTTATTGAATTTTCTCCTAATATATCTCTAATTGATCTCCCTCTTTTAGACACACTACATGTCTCACTTTCATCTCCTTTTCCCAAATTTCCCTCACTCGAGGAAGACAAATCTGACAAATACTTATTTGGTGGGACCTACACTCCATCAAATGAAGAAGTTGGCCCTAAAGTTGATGTTGAGATTAAAATTTGAATAAGCCCAATTGGGCCCTCAAGTGTTGATAAATGTATTATATTTGTTGCATATAAGAGGGCCGAGAAGGTGGAATGAGATATAACGTGTGGTTTCAATGAGAAAAAAATCAAATTTTTGACAAAATATTATTGCTAAAACCTAGGCTTATTATTAAAGAGAAAACAAGCAATTAATAAATGGTTTATATAGGGTGTATTGACTTATACATGTCATTCCATGACACTGTGTAGGATCCTCATCAACGGGGTTCAGGTTCCTGCATATGTAATTCATTTATCTTATATTAGCTAAAAATTACATGATACATATGCTAAAAATTACATAGTAGACAACATGAACAATATGTAGACATCATAATCATTGTATATTTTTTCCCTTACCTTTCATTTATCTTGAAAGTGTAGGGTCCTCAACAAAAGGTTTGACAATGTTTGTAGTCAATTACCTATTTCCATCAACGGTGACAGAATCAGACAAAATATATACATATAATCAACACCAACAATTGAGCATCATAAGCATTACATGATATGTATGCTAAAAATTATATAGTAGACAACATGAACAATATGTAGACATCATAAATATCATTGTTTTTTTTTCCTTACCTTTTTTTTATCTAGAAAGTGCAGGGTCCTCAACAAAAGGGTTGAGCATCATAAGCATAACATTTGCAATTTGATAAACAATAAATACATGAAATATACGAGTAATAATAGAAACATATGTATCATCATAAAAATGTTGTAATCTATCATATATGTTGTAATCCATCACATACGTATCATAAATCACATATGTATCATCATAAATATGTTGTAATCCATCACATATGTATCATAAATCACCATCCATCACATAGTTAATAAACAGTCCACATTCAATAAATAAACACAAACTTCAAAAAATGTCACACAAAATGAGGGCTAGCTGACACTCTATCTATCTCCATCTCCTACGGGTGACATGGTTCTACTATTAGAACATCATGAATAAATTATGTAATGACATTAGAATTTAAAACACAATGAATTAATTATGTGATCATATATATAAGTGAAATAAATTTCTATCAAGAAATCAATATCAAATAGATAATATTCTAATCACATACCACTACATTTCATTCATGTCATTGATCTTATTCTTCATCCAACTCATCATCATGACCATCATCATCATCATCATCATCATCATCATCATCATCATCATCATCATCATCATCATCATCATCAGCAGCAGCAGCAGCAGTAGCAACAGCAGTAGCATCATCATCATCATCATCATCATCATCATCATCATCATCATCATCATCATCATCTCTTAAACCATATGCTAAATCAATTGCTCTTTGTGTAACATTGGAATCTTTATTATGGTGAGCTTCTTTAACCAATGAAGCCACACCTTCCCATGTTAATGTGCGGCCAGGTTGTTGACATCATTGAATCCATACCATCATCCAATCAAGATTGTTTGTAACATACAAATGTAGTGCATCCCATTCTCAAGCAACTGTACAAAAAATAACTAGAAATTTAAAACTGAAGTATATTGAAGATTATGAATAAATTAACTACAATATATATAAAAATAACTGCAATATCGAATAATTAACTCTCACTTTCCTCATTGTACCTTTCCCCATCAGGTACTCCCCTTCAAATTTGTTAATGGAGTTGGGATCCCAAATACGATCTACACGGATCTTTGTCATGGACTTAGGAAGGTATTCAGTATGTACACCATAGTCTGGTATACCATATATCCTCCACCATAGAACCCTCAGGATGTGCTCTTTGTCGAACCAAAGACTTCAAAAATTTCAAGTGTCTCTTAACCATCCACATTAACCTTGTGTGTATAGGTCCACACAATTCAATCTCCTCAACTTGGTGTATGAGGTAGTGTTCTCATGCATTGAAAAAAGTTGAAGGTAGACACTTTTTCATTTCACACATTAGATGACAAATTTTTCTCTTCCAATATTTTATATCTTCTTTATGGATTTCTTTAGATGACAACCACCTACGAGAGATTCAAGATGCAAATATATTAACGAGACTTTACCAAATAATATATAATATATTACATAACAAGTAATATCGCTACAAACTAAATAAATATCACTACTTACCTCATGTATTTTCCAAGATCATATATAACTTGCTTGACATTATTGTTGAAGTGGTTTGGGAGAGGTAGAGGTAGAACGTTCTGCAACAATTATAAAATGATCTTTTTCTTTGTTTTCTAACATAATACAATGAAAAGTACATGCAGTATACAAATATATAGTAAATACACAAGAACATGAATTACCTTAATGAAGGTATGTCAATCATGCATTTTCATCCTTGGCCCAAATTCACTTTTCTTTGTTATGAGATTGTTTATGTTTGCAGCAAATCCTGTGGCAAATCAAATTTTTCGTATGACTTCTTTTATAGCATTACTTTGTTGCTCCGTTAATAACTAAGGAAGGGCACTTATATTAATCTGGTCTCCATTGCTATTTGATTGAATGACATTTTTCATTGCATGATTGGATTCATGAATGTCACTACCAATTTTGATAATTTTTTCTTTGTCGCGCATTCCATCCAATATTTTCCATAATGTCTCTGTTATATTCTTTCCAATATGTGTATTATCAAACAAATGCACAATTTGTAGCTGCTCGTAGTAGGGAAACCTACTAAATTGTCTAGAATAACTCTTTAGTCCCTTTGGAAGGTGGTCATCAATGCCTTGATGACCTTCACGAGGCATATAATATGTTAAAAAAGTTAACAACGACAATCATCATCAATTACATCATTAGTAAACAAAACACAATATAAAAATATAAATTCCAAACATAAACCATTAGATGGAATGACATTACCTTGATGATTAATTCTATTAATTTCCAACTTCCATAGGCGAGGTGTCATTCTTCATGGCTTTGATGTAGTCTCTTCTTTCCCATTGAAAATATGTTTTTTAGTATTTTGATACATGATTTTTGTGGAGGAAGTACCTATACTCATAAAACACCTGCTTTCCTAAACTTTTTGAATAACGAGATTTCATCTTTCGACCACAAACTGGACATGCAAATTTTCCCTTTGTTTGAAGACCTACAAGATCATGTATAATTATATTAAATATGATAATTCTTATATTTATAATTATGCGCAAGTTGATCACTATAACATAACACAAAAATGTGTTAGCCTTGGGGCATCAAGAATTGTCCATACAAGCATTGCATGGAATTGAAATTTTCTTTGTCCTATTGGTCTAGAGATGTCATACATAGTGACACCATTCCATAACTCCAGCAACTGATCGATAAGAGGCTCAATATATACATTCATATCTTTAACTTGGTACTTACCTAGTTGAATGAACAAAAACATTAAATAATTATTATGACCATTTTGTTGCAATATTTATAATTTAATGTGGATGACTATTAAATGAAAAAATAATTGGAACAATCATTGCCAACATTATGTGCTCCCTCTTTACTGACATCCATGGAGCAATGTTATTTTTTATAAAAAAAACAAGTCACATCGAGTAAGTAGATCTTAGCTCTCCAAATGGATTGACACCGTTCGCTACCAATGAAAGGTTGAGATTACGAGGTTCTTCTTTAAAGTGTGGCCACTTTTCATCTATGTCCATAAATGCAGAACCATCCACAAGCACTCGAATAATGTCATTTCGACTTCTATTGCGTGCATGGTAATCCATAAATTGTGTAAAGCTTTTGCACCTAAATAATCATTGCAAACGTGGAATAATGGGAATGTAACGAAAAACTTTGCGAGCCACCTTTTTTGTTAGTTGATCTATTTGATATCTACTCATATGACATTTAGGGCTTTCTATTGCAAATTCATGTTGTTTATGATATATAATATAATCATTGGGACATGCATCTATTGCTTGATACTTCATTCCAATTTCTTTCATAATGGCAAATAATTCTCAGTATGAGCGAGGTAGAATATTTGATGGTGGTAACAAAAACTCACCTAACAATCTACAACCAAAAATATAATTTGTTAATACAAAGAATCTTAATGGTGCATGCTTCACTCTTTATTAACTATAATGAAATAACAACAAAAATAGATGAAAAAAGATGACATATATGACATACCTTAACATACGTGAGATTATTATGTTGGATATGTTGGCAATTGAAACTCATTAGAATCATATGTTGTCATTGATGGCAACAAGATTCTATTGAAGGCATATACCAGCATTTGGAGGCATACACCGATGGATACTGGCATTGGAATATTCAGGGTCATCACCGGCACTAGCACCGACATCCAACGCTTTAGTGAAGCTGACATGAGTCTGGATCCAAAAGGTTTTATTTGTAAAATCATTTTTTAATTATTGTATTGGGCCGACATTGGATATCTTTTATGTTGTAATCCGACATAAGGCATATTGTGTGTAAAGGGTATATAAGTCAATCTGGTAGGTCATTTTGATATAGGATGATAGATGTGAAAAAGGTAGAAGAACTGTGTAATGCGAAGGATATGTATGTAGGTCATTTGTATGTGAATGTAATATCATGCTATGATCAATAGATGGTTTGTAAAGTATTCTTGGAGGAAAGGAGATACCAGTGGAAGGATTCAAAGTTTATGAACCGGTACAGAATAGAGCTTTAACCAGAACTCTTTTTGGCATTGCAGATGCATTTTGTGAGTTCACCAGTACTGTTTTATCTCAGAAGAAGCTTGTAGTCAGTGAGACTCTTTTGTGTTGAGCAATGTGCTCTAGGCAGTGTGCCTTCCTGCATGTGCAGGCCCCCATGCTATGTAATATCTTTCATATGGCCAGTGAATTGATATTGTGGGTCACAAATCCCACTGTGGTTTTCCCTCTTTGAGGTTTTCCATGTATAAATTTTATGTGTTATGGTGTTCATTCATGTGGCTAGTTTATTTTCTTCATGTTATATGTTTCTTCATTTACCAGTTTATATGTGTATGTTATAAAAGGTTAAAATCTTGTGTTACCAGTAGAACACTGATTCACCCCCCCTCTCAGTGTTCTTGGATTCATTGTATTCCAATAGGATAAATTGTTCATAACCTTCAAGCTCACCAATAACAATACAATGGAGAAGAGTTGTTTGGGAGCCTTCGTAAAGGGTCTTGTATGCCTTCTCAAGTAGAGGTACATCATGAGCAACATCAAAGTCATCTTGATCATCATGATCAGTTGCGCTAACACTATATGTGTTGTGGATCAATGTATTTATACCATCATCTTCAATTATGTTTTTTGGTGCATGATCATCTTCTTCCATAGGACCATTATCTTCAGCTTCAATATTCACACCTCCATATTCCTCCACTTGGAAAACCACATTCTTCGGGTTGTGGCAGTCCATATCATGTGCCCTAGGGTGCTCCACCTATATAAAAATGATTGACATAAATAAACCATGATCATGATCTCATCATCAAGTGATTTCTTATGTATATGAATCGTTAAAATAATGTACAACCTAATTTGGCCTAGTGGTAGAGAACTTGTGTTCTTAAAAGAGAGGTCACAAGTTCAAATCCCAAAGGGGGTAAGGTATGTACACCTTATCGGCTTTGGCCCATTACCTATCAAAAATAAATAAATTTGTTAAAATGATATAATGAACAACTTACCAATGGACGATAATTATGCCCCCCTTCAATGTGACCATGCTTCCTACAATGTTTCTTAGTTGTTGTGATTAGAAGTCTTCTAGTCTTTAAGCCCTTACAATTTTTGTAGGGACGATAAAATTTTGCATCACCTTTTCTTTTCAAGCTAGACCACAATCTACCAATTGTCTCCTAATTTTGTTCTTTGCTAATATTATCTGACATGATATTTCTTCACAGGCCAAAAAAATTGGGCTATGGAAACTTCGGTCTATAACCTTCACAAACTAAGCAAAATGATGTCACAAGTACGGAAATCTTCTTAGAACTATTATAAATAACTTGAAATGTTAGTTATGAAATGATGTTTCAGTATAATATACCAAATTGAAATACTTAAATATAAAAAAATTTCAAAATGAACCAAAACCATTGAACATTCAACACAGTAACATCATGAACAACAGTCATTGACAGATCACAAGAGCAACATCTATATTACAACAATGTCAAAGCACTCTGATAAGATCAAAGTAGTGATAAGTTTAGGAAGGTTCACAAAGATTTGAGGGATCCTATAGCCTCTCTGCATCACTAGGATTCTCTAGAGTTTACAAACTAGGCCAAGTAGTAAGTCAAGAGTAGCTACATTTAAAGGAGCTTGAAGGTGACCAGCTCCCATCCATCTATGATTTGGCTCCTGTAAACCAACCATCAACTGGGCAGCTTGAAGGTGGCACTAAGATGAGACAAGATAGATAGAGATCCTCTCAAGGTGCAGATTGGAGGATAGAAAGCTTATGAGACATTTCTTGGAGTGATCAAAAATGCAAATGTGATTGTGGCTACTTATCAAATGGTTTTCAAGATTCCTTTGAAGAAAAAACATGTGTTGTTATTAGATGGTAGATATGGATGAGCTTTCACTTTGACAAATTTTACTAAAATGTCTGCTTCAAAAGTATCTTAAAGAATAACTAGGAATAGTGGAGTCAATTTTTGTGTTAGAGGTTTTGTTCAGTTTATATTGAACCCATTAAGTAGATTATAAACATTTGTATTCATAAGGAAAAGCAAAAGTTACAAAAAAATTGAAATCTACACTATCGGTGAAAGTCAACCCAATGTTAACACTTAAGATAAGTAGAAGTGTGTGATCGGGATAGAATACACCAGTGAAGTCCACCGGCAGAACACACACAAGAGGCAATGGAGAAATCTTTTCTTGTTGATAGCTGATGAGGCTATCAGTAAGACTATTCTCGATGAGAATGTTGGAAAAGCTTATGCTGATGAGACATAACATATCGAGAAGAGCTATGATAAGGGAAAAGACATTGGGGAAATTATGCCCATCACTTGAACACATTTTAAGCTATCCCGATGCCCAATGAGACTTGTAGGATAACTCGCACCGATCAGCAGGAAGAGAGGTCATCGGCTTATGTTATCCCAATGAGTAAGAAGAAATAAGGAGGTTGTGAAAATCATCAGACCAACATATGTTGATCACCAGGTAATCTCAATGTATTGAAGAAAGGGAGAGAGTTATGTCAATGGCACCAAAATAAAATTACATCGAGGAGACCTGTGCCTATGAGCCATTGTCAAATCAAATTTCAAAACTAAAGCAGAGGACTCTTATTAAATACTTGCATTGGGTTCACACGAAGCTAATTCATGGGATGTTAATCATTGCAAGTTTGGCATTGAATATATTTGTTATATAATTGAAGTTGCCTAATATAAATCTCACACAGTGAAGGAAATTGGTAGAATAGAGACTTCTAATTCGTAAAGGGTGGAATGAGAAATTGCAGTTGCAGAAATGGAGGCATCTAGTTTTACAAGGAAAAAGAGATCAGCTAAGAGTTCGGAGTCAGGAGCCAATAAATCCAAAATAGGAGAAGACAACCTAGTTAGACAATTGAACCAAGATATGATTGATCAAATGCAAGTGTCTAGCCCTAAGTCTAGAAGACCGAAACAACATCAACTTGGATGGGATCAATTGGAAGATAGATACAAGGATGTCAGGGATGTTTGAACTAGGGTAAGGGGACATGAAATTTTTTTATTCCATTACTTGAGGATAAATAGGGAGGTGACGCTCTGCAACCCCTGGGTTACAAATATGGGTAAGCTAATTGTCCCTAATGTTTTTGTAAATTTGAAAGTTTTAGAGATTCTAGTGAGAAATTATAATTCTACGGGCAGATACATTTAGACTCCAAATGGAGAAATATTCATAAGGTTTTTAGTAAACACTATAAATGAAGTTTTCAACCTAGATTTTGGTTTTGATAAACCTCTATCTTTTAGGGAACTGGAAGATAAATATCAAAGAATGGACACTACATATCTTGGGTGGAAACTAGTTGTCCATAAAGAAGAAGTGGGAGAACTTACAAAATAGGATGGGACACCATTTAACATTGATTTGTTCAGATATTACCATCAGTACACCTATATGTCTTGTGGGCAATTAGGAGGCATTGAGGTTCTAGACCTCACAAATATTGATCCATTATTTTTAGCTTCAAACATTCAAATGTATGAACCCAGGCCATTTGATTATGTGTCATATTTGGTGGAGAGATTGCATGATGGTTTTTTGAACCTTGGGGATAACAATTGCCCTAATGGTAAGTTTTACTCATTATTGATGCATTTAATCTTATTCTATGGATGTTTTAGGGGTATGTGGCCCTAGGAATTGAGGATTGACGTTAGAAACAAGCAAGGGGAGGAGAAACCTATTCAATTATGGACTTTTGTTTGGGATTCTCATTACACAAGATCAAATTATATCAAATTTGAGGAATGGATAGTAAAGCCAATTTATCAGATGTATGGATTTCCTTGTGATGGGTCAATCTCAAATGATATTAAAATATTTTTAAGACCTAAAGATTTTGATGACAGAAAGATAGTGAATCATAACTGTGGAGATTGGTATGTCCATAAGGACTTCATATGTTTCAAGATATATGGGCTTGAAGGAACTCCCTCCATGTTTCCAAAATGTATTTCCGACCGAATAGCATACTTGGAGATTGTCAAACAATTGAGTGTCTCAAATGTTAAAAAATTTGGGGAGTTGTGTAAGAGACTTTCTTGCCAGGTACTCTCATCTTTGGAGATTTCACAATTGTTTCAACAAAAGCCTATGATGTAATTGATAAGAAATTAATGGAAGAATTTAATTTATTCAAACATTTTGTAAGAAAGAATTATGATCTGGAAGGATATATCCACTAGTGCAAGAAAAGGAAAAATCTAGGTGATTATTTGAATGTGAGTCTGGAAGCGGAAGATATATTTAGGAACATGGAAGATGCAGAGGTTCAAGAAGTGATTGATAACCTAAACAAACAATTGGAGGAGAAAAGACAGAGGTTAATGGAGATGGAGTCAGAAGAAGAAATATCAGAAAATGAACCAGAAGATACTAAAGCCATTTCTAGGTCACAGGAAAAAGATGTGGAGGAAGAGTTCAATGAAGATGATCAAATTGTAACTAAAATGGAAATTTATAAAGATGTAAGATTGGATGAACATGATGCTTTTGTGGCAGATGATGTATTTGTTAAATCCAAAGAATTTAAGTCTTTTCTTTATAATTTCAAAGGCAAAAGGCTGAGGGAGTCTATTCCAAATGTGACACCTGAAAACGAGGTAGAATTATTGAAGAAACTAAAAGAGGATATAGAAGAAGAATTGGTGAAAATGACTCCATGAAGAGGGAGACAACTACTAATAGAGGCTGGAGTAATTCTTTTTCCAGGATGGGACTTGAGTGCCTCTTTTATTTTTAATAGTTTATTGCACTCTGACAATAATAAATTAAAATTGGATATTCAAGGAGTTAATGACATTTTTATTGGGTCAAGGTTAGATGAGGAAGAACTAATGTTATGGGCACTGTATCCACCAAACAAGAGACCAACAATCATTGATGTGGATAGGGCTTTTGGACACATGATGAAATTAAAGGTGGGAGAAATTGATCCTATTGTCTCAGCAGATATAGGAGTAGATATTTCCAAATTCAATCGGGCACATACAGTTAGAGTGGAATCAATACAAAGCTATGTATGAGGAGGCCATCTGAAGAAGTGGATAGTTTGAACCCATGTTGCTTTCTCCTGAAAATTCAAAATGGAAGAAGAAATGTGAGGAATTGCAGCAGGAAAATCAAAGAATTCTCAAACATATGCAAAGTGTAAGAATTGATACTTCTTCTTTCTTATTGAATAAAAGATTTGAAAAGTTGCAGGGTCACTTGGAAGACTTTTGGGTTGTGTTTCAAAAAAATGTGGACAATGCAGTATCACATAATAGAATCAAAAATAGACTGGGGGTCAAGCTACATGAGAAGAATTTGGAGGGAGTAGATGCCAAAGAGATTGAGAAAATTAAAAGGCTACTTGCAAAGCATGATAAATTCGATGCAGGATTACAAAAAGAATATGATGAGTGTAAAGATGTAATCCAACATGGTATTCCTATGCTAGTTGACCAGAAAGGTGAAATTAAGGATAAGGATAAATGGATTTCTGAATGCCAGAGACTCCTTAGTGTTGCCCTTGATGCTGCCTGGACAGATGGAATAGAGTTAAAGGAAACCACTGCACAGATGGAGCGGTTTGTCACATTGGAGATCGTTGTCAGGGACGTGATTTATGATGTGGATACCTATAAGTCAGAAAAGTATTTGGAGTATATTAAGAACTATGGCGAAGTGCTTGGCAATTATCTCTTGTCCTGAATGTTTCAAATTGTTGTCTTTTAAAGTCTTATGTAATATGTTTGTTATGTTGGTTGTTGTGTTAGGGTCAGTTAGTTGATTTTTTTTTAGTTAAGATATTAGTTAGTGTAATTCTGAATGAACGGGTAATGCCCTTTCATTTTGAAACTGAATCCTCATCTTTATATAGAGGATCTTTTGATGAAATGAGAGATAGATTCAGATATGCAATTATATACAATACTCTCAGAGTTTATTTTCTGAAAATGCCAAACTAGTGAAAAAACATTGTGCTATATGTAATCAGTTGATTATCTTATGTTTATTTCAATACAAAGATCATGTTTTTCATCTCTGATGGTATTTATCTTTTTTATTGTTTGATTAGTTCCCTGTGATAAATCTATTCATTTAGATTATTTCAATGTGCTATTCTATGTTATTATAGTTCGGGTTAAGTTTCAATTTGAAGGATTGGATGTCAAGCTTCATTCTGTCTTATTGGTCTTTCGTAGCAAAGTTAAATTCAGTAAGACTAACTGCAACATTATGGTAGGGGTGAAGATACTGGTCTACTATTGTTTGAAGATAATTTAATCAGGTGTTTTCAGAGTAATCTCAATTAAGAAATCATACTTATAATAAAGTAACCTTTTATTTAAAGCATTCATTTACAAGCAAGTAATTCAAAGTTTTCAGTAATTATTTAATTGAAGTGACAATCTCAAGAATCATTTGCCCTCTAATGCACATAAACCTTAGAAACATTCAATTCCAATTAGGCATACTTGACAATAATGGGATTAATACCCATCAAAAGTCTCTTTTAAATCTTCAAAACACCCTTACAAGGCAACAACTTAATAGACACCAACCATAATTTGAGGAATACAAGCATGGAAAAGGCTGCCCTTACCTTGTAATGAAGCCAATCGCTCCAAACAGTCTCTTGATATCATTGTTACAGACTTATCCTCCAATTTATAGAAAGATCCAACGGTTCAAATGGAAGTTATGATAATTCTTCCAAAACTACTACAAGATACAAGAAAGACAATATTAAGATAAACTATACAAGATACACATTATGAAGAAAACTAGTCAAAATTCTTGATAACATCAAATGAAATATAGTGTTTGATTAGATTCTACTTTATTTTAAAGTTCTATGCAATACTCAGATTTCTATTAACCCATAATAAAATACGCAACTAACAAATAAAATGAGATAAGTTATTCATATTTCAAGCCTCCAACTCAAAACGATTCTGCATAGTAGAACCAATATCCATTAGGACTCGTTTCACCTTGTGTTTTATGATGATGAATTCAATGTCTAGGGAAAAATTTATGGGTTGGATTACTCAGTAGCATATCATTTTGATTTAAGGCTAGTTGATAAGAGGATGATAGATGGCATACTTGTGCTTGGAATTGGGTTGGATGAATGTTAGTAGGCACATGGGCATCTTTTAACACTTTAGTAAGGATCTCTTGATGGATAGATGATAATTATAAAATATCAAAAATAGATCAATCAATCCTTATGGGAGAAGAACATCTACAACAGGGATTGTGAGGCGTGTTGTGGCTCTTGGTCGGTATCTTTTGAATCCATTGGCCATGGTTGCAACATTATGTGGTCCTGGCAAAGAGATATTATCATTGAAGCTTCATTCACTGGAACATTTCCTTAGTCCAGATGACAAGCATGAAGTTGTCGAACAGGTAATGGTTATAGTAACCAACCAATTTAGTGTTGACATAGCAGCATCACATGAATGGATGTTTTCTCCTCTGCAATTTGTAGGTGGCCTTGGACCTAGAAAAGTTGCTTCCATACAAAGGGCTATTTTGAGGGTTGGAAGGGTTTACAGTCGCAGAGAAATGTTGACCCCTCTAGAAGCTATGAAGTGACTTGTTTTTATAACTAACAGCCATAGAATGGAGAGTTTAAGGAGGTTGAGGATCCATATTTTGCCAAAGTGGATACCATTAAACAAAGTGAACAAAAGAATGCTATTGGCATTATGTGAACCGGCATGGCATTATGTAAACCGGCATGGAGACATAATGATATTGTATGTTGTCATTGATGTCAATATGAGCCATGGTGTGAACCAGCACATGTGATAGGTGAAGAGAGAGAGGAACCGACATATGTATGAACCAGTTTATATGACAAAGTGAAGCGGTATATTTGTTCAAGGTGAACCGGCATGTAGTTATGGGAACCGGCACATGGAAGCATTGTATGACTACTGGTTGGTAGGTAGCTTCCACTTCAAGATTTCTGATTTGAGTACCTCAAGTCTGTGTGATGCAATCGGTGATCTTTGTGTGATGAGTTAGCAGTATGATGGATGACAGATCGTGTTGCCACATAAGCTCTGTGTGCATGAAGGATCTTGCATGAAGATGACTATTCCTATCTACCTCAGGAATGTGCGAAGTCTGTCAAACGGTGATAACGCGTGATGGGTTATCAACCACCATGAAATCGGTGGATAATGGACGATGGAGAATGTCTTGAGATCGATTCAAGATTGTTGCATTTAATGCAGTATGATTCAACGGTCAGGATCGAACCGTTTAAATTGCTTAACCTAACAGGTTTAGGGTTTAGGGTTTTTGCTACCGACCTGTATGTTTACTATAAGGTCGATATTGTGTTTCTTTCTGAGGTTGTTGGAAAATGTTGTGAGTGTGTATCCAAGGGAAGTGATACGTAATTCTTGCTAGACCAAAGGAGAGAAGAGATACCTGCAAAGTGAAAGTGTAGAAGGAAAAGAGGAGCCTAAATGGATCTGCATTAGCATTGAGTGTTGTTAATAGATCATTGTAATTCCCGTTGATCTCTAACCACTTCAACAATTGTAAAATCCCCTAACAGGGTAGCCATAACTGGCTTGATTCAAAATCCCTTAAATCGGGTGGTCCTACCAGGCTTGATTCAAATCCCTTAACCGGGTAACTTGAGGCTAATGAGTTCTGAGAAGCTATAGAGCTTAGGAGATCCTTTCAGCTATTGAGTTCTTGAAATCCTCTAACAAGGTGACCCTACCGAGTGATCCCTAACAAGATCGGTTCCTAGCAGAACCTATTGTAATGTCTTTAACCAAACAAGGCTCCTAACAGAGCGGACTTCTAAAGAGTTCAAAAAGAAGCTTGTGGGTATTCATCCCCACCGTGGTTTTTCCCAGTTGGGTTTCCACATGGAAAATATGTGTGTCATGTGAAATGCTTTTGTCTTGTGATGTTTTGTTTTACCTGTTAAGCATATGAAGGTTCTATGTTTTATGCTTGTCTATAAAACATATTGAACTCACTGGTGTGAAGATCTGATTGTTAAGTTTACCTGTTTATGCATGAGAATATAATGATGCTATAGTATTGAGCTAAGAGGGTAGCTTATTGAGTGACCAGTTCATGACTGATTGAGTTGTACTAGATGTTACCAGTTGCACTCTATTTTACCAGTATTCCTGTTTGTCAGTCATTTGGGGTATTTGTTGTCAAACCAGTTTTGGACTATATTTGTGTCTGTACTGATTCACCCCCCCCTCTCAATACTAGTTTGGTACTCATGGTTCATCATTGAGTTATCAATTGGCATCAGAGCGCTCCAGGTACTCTTTGTTGTAAGCTTAACCACTTGAGGAAAAGATCCTAGTCAAATGATGAAGAGGGAAGGTCCAAAGTTTAACAGGGAAAATTTTGGTATATGGAAAGACGGGATGAAGATATTCATCAAAAGCATGGGTGTTCGCCACTGGAGTTATGTTGAAAATGTATATGTTGTTCCTACTGGTACTCTCACTGATGACCAAAAGAGAGAGATACAAGAAAATGGGCAAGTCATGGAAGCCCTCATCAGTAGTCTATCTGACATTGAGTTTATTGATGTTCAGGACAAGGCAAATCCCAAAGAGGTATGGGATGCTCTTGAAAATATTTATGGTGGTGATGAGCATGTAAAATAGGCTAAGGAAGAAAGCCTGAGAGGGAAGTTTGAAGACATGCAGATGGTTGAAGGAGAGACCATTCCACAATATGGAATAAGAATCAAAACAGTTATTGGAGAAATAAAGAGTGCAGGTGGCAAAATAGAAGATTCCACTGTGGTAAGTAAAGTCCTGAGATCCCTGTTGTTGGTCTATGCAATAAGGGTCACTGCTATTCAAGAGTTGAGATCAATAGACAAGTCTAAGGTGTCCTTAGACTCCGTCATAGCCAAGTTGACAGCCTATGAACTGAATAGTTTTGATGGCAGTGTTCAAAAGACAGAATCAGCTTTTAAAGCCTTTGCTATACCACCCAGAAAAGGAAAAGAGGCTAGCACTAGTGCGGAACCTAATCAGAACAAAGAAATGAAGGATGAAGAGTTTCTGATGGAATTTGAAGCTCTTCTTGCCAAGAGATTTCCAAAAGGGACTGGCAAATACAAAGGTAAGCTCCCTTTGAAATGTTTCTCCTGTAACTGGATAGGACATATTACTATGAACTGTCCCAATAGTGACAACAACGATAAACCAGAAAGGTTCAAGAAATTCAAAGGAGGAAATCGGAGAAACTGTTTTGTGGCAGTTGATGAAGGTGTCACAAATGAGGAATCAGAAGATGAAGAGAATGAAGACATTGTGTTTGTTGCTGTAAAGGAAGATGTGGCAGACAAGAAGGCTCTTGTCTCCCAATTTGATAATTTCAATGAGTGGATCATTGACAGTGGCTGTTCTCACCATATGACTGGTGACCAAAGCAAGTTTCTATCCTTAGAGGAGTATGATGGTGGTGTGGTTTGCTTTGGAAATGATGCACCATGCATGGTCAAAGGCAAAGGGTCCATCTCTTTGAATGGAAAGAGTAGTGCTGACAATGTGTACTGGGTTGATGGTCTCAGACACAACCTTCTAAGTGTTGCCCAGCTAAATGACAGTGGCCTCACTCTGAAATTCAAGAATGGAGCTTGCAGAATCAAGGGAAAAGATGGTAAATTGGTGGCCACCAGCATGCAGACTAAGGGTAACTTATTTCATCTGAATGCAAATATAAGTACATGTCTTATGGCTAAGCTTGATGATAGCTGGATATGGCATAGGAGACTCTGCCATGTAAACTTTGATAACATTGTAAAGGCTAGTAAGATCAAGGTAGTTAGAGGGTTGCCAGTGTTGAGCAAACCGGACAATACCTTATGCAGAGAGTGTCAATTGGGGAAAATTTCTTCCTCAACCTTTAAAGGTAAATCTTTCATTGCTGACAACTTGCTTGATCTTGTGCATACTGATTTATGTGGTCCTATGAAAACTAGAAGTGTGCAGGGTGATAGTTACTTCATGATTCTCACTGATGACTGCTCAAGAATGATGTGGGTCACATTCTTGAAAGACAAGTCTGAAGCCTTTATGAAATTCAAAGCTCTCAGAGCATTAGTGGAGAAGGAAAGTGGCAAAAGGATCAAGTGTCTCAGAACTGATCGAGGAGGGGAATTCACTTCCGGTGAATTCAACAAGTATTGTGAAGAATTTGGCATCAAGAGATAGCTGTCTGTCCCTCGGACTCCACAGTAGAATGGCCTAGTAGAGAGGAATAACCTGATGGTGGTTGAAGCAGCTAGAACCATGTTGATTCAAGGAAAGGTAGCTCACACCTTTTGGAGAGAAGCGGTGAGCACTGCAGTCTACACTATGAACCGGGTACTCATCAAAAAGGGTAAGGACAAAACTCCTTATGAGTATTGGACCGGTAAGACACCTATGGTTAACTACTTTAAGATATTTGGTCGCAAATGTTACATCAAGAGGAGTGAACATCAGGGCAAATTTGAAGCTAAATGTGACGAGGGAATATTTTTAGGATATTCCACCAAGAGTAAAGCTTTCAAGTGCTACAACAATAGGACTCAGAGAATCATGGAAAGCATCAATGTAAGAGTTGATGAATCCTCTGAGAAGATTGAGGAAACTGACAGTGAGCAAGCTATAAATGAACTAGTTGCAACCTTCTGGGAACTGGTTGTCAGTCAACCGAGTACCAGTAACAGTGTTCCTAAACCAGTGAATGCTGATACTGATGAAGATGAGGATGAAGAAGAAAAGCAAGAAGAACCAGTTAAGACCATTCCTCGGTATGTCAAGTTGAATCATGATCCCAAGCCGATCATAGGTGATAAGGATGCAGGAATCCTTACTAGAAGAAAGATCAAAGAAAACTCATGTATGATCTTTGAATTTGAGCCTAAGTCATTCAAAGAGGCTCATAAAGATGAAGATTGGATCAAGGCAATGGAAGAAGAACTTGACCAAATAGAGAAAAATGGTACATGGTCCTTGGTACCCAGACCAGAGCATAAAAATGTCATTGGCACCAAATGGGTGTTCAGAAATAAGTTGAATGAGGATGGCACAGTGATTAGGAATAAAGCCAGATTGGTATGCAAAGGATATGCTCAAGAAGAAGGAGAAGACTATGGGGAAACCTTTGCTCCTATATCCAGATTGGAAGGAGTTCATATGCTTCTTGCATATGCACCTTTCAAGAGGTTCAAGGTATATCAAATGGATGTAAAATATGCATTCCTAAATGGTGTACTTGAAGAGGAGGTGTATATTGAGCAACCAGATGGGTTTGCCCTATCTGAAGATAGTGACATGGTATGTAGGCTACATAAAGTATTATATGGTCTAAAGCAAGCACCTAGGGCATGGTATGAGCGCCTACATTCCCATCTTGTGAAGATTGGATTTGAGAGAACAAGTGAAGATAGCAATATCTACTTGAAGTTTGAAGGAGATCAGATCCTGATCTGTGATGTTTTTGTTGATGGCATCATCTTTGGTGGGGATGACAAGATGAGTCATGAGTTTGCTGATGAGATGAAGAAAGAGTTTGAGATGTCACTCATAGGGAAGATTAAGTTCTTCATTGGACTGTAGATCCAGCAGATGGAGATGGAATCTTCATCACTCAGTCCAAATATGTCAAAGAGGTGTTGAAGACTTTTGGGATGGAAGATAGCAAACTGGTTGGTACACCGATGGTGACCGGTTGCAAATTGACAAAAGAGGATGATTCTGTACTGGTTGATGAGAAGGAATACCAATCAATGATTGGTAAGTTGCATTATGTAGTGCATAGCAGACCAGATATTGCACATGCAGTTGGCATTACTGGAAGATTCCAAAAGAGTCCAAGAGAATCTCACTTGATTGCAGTCAAGTGGATTCTTAGGTATCTGAAGGGAACAGTTGACTATGGATTGTGGTACCCATACAGCAATAATTTCAATTTGAAAGTGTTCACAAACAATGATTGGGCAGGTAATGTGGATGACCAGAAAAGCACAACCGGTGGTGCATTCTTCCTCGGTGGTAGACTGGTCTCATGGATGAGTGAAAAGCAGAGTTGCATCTCTCAGTCTACAGCAGAAGTGGAGTATGTTGCAACTTTCATGAACTGCACTCAGACAATCTGGATGAAGCATGTACTGGAAGGCTTCAAGATCCCTGTATATAAACTGGTAAGCATATTCTGTGATAACACAAGTGCTATCAATATATCAAAGAATCCGGTTTTACATTCTAGAACCAAGCATTTTGAGCTTAAGTATCATTTCTTGAGGGAAAAGGTTCAGAATAAAGAGATTGCACCGGAGCATGTGTCTAGTAAGGAGCAGTTAGTAGACATATTCACCAAGCCTCTCCCAAAGACAACATTTGTGCATTTGAGAGGTGAATTAGGGGTATTGCCCCTTCAGGAGGTGAACTAAAAGTGATTGTTCCACATCAGTCAGGTACTGGAAAGACAATTTTTTGGTTGATTGGTGTGTTGAAGGATGTTACTCCTCAGGGGGAGTAGCATGATGAAACAGTGATGATTGTACCTCCACTTTGGCATTGTTGTCAAAGGGGGAGAAGGAGTGAAGCGAAAAGATATCTGCAGCAAATGGGGAGAAGATGTGAAGCAGAGAAGATATCTTTTGTATATTGCCATCAATGCCAAAGGGGGAGATTGTTGGCATTATGTGAATTGGCATGGCATTATGTAAATCGGCATGAAGACATAATGATATTGTATGTTGTCATTGATGTCAATATGAGCCATGGTGTGAACCGGCACATGTGATAGGTGAAGAGAGAGAGGAACCGGCATATGTATGAACCGGTTTATATGCCAAAGTGAAGTGGCATATTTGTTCAAGGTGAACTGGCATGTAGTTATGGGAACCAGCACATGGAAGCATTGTATGACTACCGGTTGGTAGGTAGCTTCCACTTCAGGATTTCTGGTTGGAGTACCTCAAGTCTGTGTGACTCAATCGGTGATATTTGTGTGATGAGTTAGCAGTCTGATGGAGGACAGATCGTGTTTCCACGTAAGCTCTATGTGTGTGAAGGATCTTGCATGAAGATGACTATTCCTATCTACCTCAGGAATGTACGAAGTCTATCAAATGGTGATAACATGTGATGGGTTATCAGCCGCCATGAAATCGATGGATAATGGATGATGGAGAATGTCTTGAGATTGATTCAAGATTGTTGCATTTAATGCAGTATGATTCAACGGTCAGGATCGAACCGTTTAAATTACTTAACCTAACAGGTTTAGGGTTTAGGGTTTTTGCTACTGACTTGTATGTTTCCTATAAGGTCGATGTTGTGTTTCTTTTTGAGGTTGTTGGAAAAAGTTGTGAGTGTGTATCCAAGGGAAGTGATACGTAATTCTTGCCAGACCAAAGGAGAGAAGAGATACCTACAAAGTGAAAGTGCAAAAGGAAAAGAGGAGCCTAAATGGATCTGCATTAGCATTGAGTTCTGTTAATAGATCATTGTAATTCCTGTTGATCTCTAACCACTTCAAGAGTTGTAAAATCCCCTAACAGGGTAGCCTTAACTGGCTTGATTCAAAATCCCTTAAATCGGGTGGTCCTAACAGGCTTGATTCAAATCCCTTAACCGGGTAACTCGAGGCTAATGAGTTATGAGAAGCTATAGAGCTTAAGAGATCCTTTCAGCTATTGAGTTCTTGAAATCCTCTAACAAGGTGACCCTACCGGGTTTAACCCTTAACTGGGTATCCCTTAACCGGGTGATCCCTAACAAGATCGGTTCCTAGCAGAACCTATTGTAATGTCTTTAACCGAACAAGGCTCCTAATAGAGAGGACTTCTAAAGAGTTCAAAAAGTAGCTTGTGGGTATTCATCCCCACCATGGTTTTTCCCAGTTGGGTTTCCACGTGAAAAATATGTGTGTCATGTGAAATGCTTTTGTCTTGTGATTCTTTGTTTTACCTGTTAAGCATATGAAGGTTCTATGTTTTATGCCTGTCTATAAAACATATTGAACTCACTGTTGTGAAGATCTAATGGTTAAGTTTACCTGTTTATGCATGAGAATATAATGATGTTTTAGTATTGAGCTAAGAGGATAGCTTATTGAGTGACCGGTTCATGACTGATTGAGTTGTACTGGATGTTAGCGGTTGCACTTTGTTTTACCGGTGTTCCTGTTTGTCAGTCATTTGGGGTATTTGCTGTCAAACTGGTTTTGGACTATATTTGTGTTTGTACTAATTCACCCCCCCTCTCAGTACCGGTTTGGTACTCGTGGTTCATCATTGAGTTATCAAATGCAAGGAAAGAAAAGGAACTTACAAAAAAATATTGATAACAAGAACAAAATGACCAACCTCTTGTACAGTTGCTATTGAGCATCTATCTGCAACAATTGTACTCGCTTCCTCTCAATTTTCACACCCTGAGCCCACGTATAATGATGCCACATAATTACTTTTTTATTTTAAATACCATGTGTTCGTTAGAATTTTGACGTGAAATAGGAAATCTGCGCTATTGGCAAAGTCAACCCGATGGTAACACACAAGTAGAAGCATGTGATCGGGATAGAATACACTAATGAAGTCCATCGGCAGAATGCTAGCGGCAATGGAGAAATCTTGTATTGTCAATAGCCGATGATGCTATCAATAAGACTTATCTTGATGGACACTGGAAAAAGTAAAACACATCGGCAAAGGTTATGGTGATAAAGGGTCAAAGCTTATGTTGAGGATACATAATGTATCAGGAGGAGCTATGCCAAGGGAAAAGACATTGGGGAAATTATGCACATCACCTAAACACATTTTAAGCTATCCAGATGCCCGATGAGACTAGTGGGATAACGCACACCGATCAGTAGGAAGAGAGGTCATCGGCTTATGTTATCCCGATGAGTAAGAAGAAATCAAGAGGCTATGAAAATCATCAGACCAACATATGTCAATCAATAGGTAAAATACATGAAATTTTAACACATCAAAATATCGACGAACACGGGGTAATTTTTGAAAAAGAAAACAAATTAATCTAACAAAGAAAAAGAAATCCCATAGCTCGTCGGAAAACCGCTCCAAATGTACTACTGACTTTCGACCAATACCATTGTCATCGGAATTCTGATGAATGCGGGTAAGGTTTAAAAAAACGGGAAATTTGACACAAATTATGTTGTAAAATCCAACAAAGCAAAAGAAATCCCATAGTTTGTCAGAAAATGCACCCAAATGAGTTAGTGTGTGGGGATATGTGCCATGTACCTAGTCACTGACCAAGTTAGGGGAAGAACTTTTAGAGCTTGGTTGATTTGTTTTAGACTTTCTGAGAGGCCCTGACTTCTTGATACCACATCGGACTTGAAGGATGGAAAAGCTCCCTTAATTTGATAATCAAGTCCACTTGCATTTATTATTGTTTCAAAAATAAAACATGATATAGCATAGTTTCTCATTTTTTTCTTAATGAATTCGAAATCAATGCCACATGAAATGAAAGTGTCAAAGATGAACATTTGAACCTCTTTCGGAGAACCGACTCGCCTGATTTTATAAACCACCAAACTTCCAAAATGTCTTTAATCGTCGATTCAGCCAATATAACATATGGATATCTAATCTGGGAGCTTTTTGGCTCATGAATCAAATGAAATATCTGATATTGAGAATGGGATATGCTTAATCTCAGATTAAATTTAAATGACTAGATGGGTTCGAGAGTGGATTTTAAGCTATTACTATATAGTTGATTTAGTGGTTCTCAAACTTAGTGACTATCCAACAACAAAGCGAAGATGAGAAAGAAAGTTTCAATTTGGTCGGGTTCAAATAACATGCTTGCATGGGGGGGAGAAAGGAACTAGCTTCCTTTCCTTCTTCGTCATCCCACTGGAGAAAAACCTACTGTACAAAACTTGTGCGGCCAAAACCTTAGCCTGTTGCAACTGAATAACATACAGTGCGAATAACATGAGGCATGAATAACATGCGTGTTAGTCACACAAATGCTGGTGTAACTGTTGGCTCTAATCACTAACCCTCGTGCTATGCATTTTCTAAAAAATAAAGAAGCACCAACTCTGTTGAATACGATAAAATGACGTGTTAATTGCACTAATTAACATGACATGTTAGCCACATTGAAATCTTAGAACTGATCCCTGCAAGGGTTGGCACAAAAATTGCCTACAGGTTGCATTTTCTTGGATTGGGTATGTTGGTGGCATGAGTTTGTTGATGTTGTATACCTTCGAGGTATGGGTGATTGGATGGAATAACACTTGTTGTCGGTGCTATTTTTGGTTGTGTGGGTTTATCAGTTGGATGGGAGAAATCATTTTGGTTGTTATTCTAACTGGTGTTCTATCTTTTTTTTTGGAGGATTACTTAAGAGTTGTGTTTTGATTACGAGCTTTGAAGTTGATGTTGTTGATTATGGGCTTTGAAGATGATGTTGTTGATTCTTCAAAATAGATTGTGAGCACAATGTCCAGAGTGCTAGAAATATATTGTAGCCTTTGATATCACTGGGATATTATGTTTATGATCTTTGGACTACTACATATTCACCTTGGATTTTTCCTTTCTTCCATAGGTGGCACATTAGAGGATGGCAGGATTTGTTGCTTGAGATGGTGGTGACATCATGGATACTATTGCAGATGTCTTGATTGAAGCACGAGAGTAGGTTTAGGATTTTCATGGATGGCAATGATGATGTTGTTTCATAATTTTGGCTCCTAAGAAGTTGGCGTTGTAGACTCTTAATAGGTCTTTGACAAGTTGGAGAATGTTGGTATTAAGGTTTCTCAACCTTAGAGTCTTAACATGTCAAATTATTTATTTAATTGTTGCCTGACTGATTTATCCTAAGTTATAAACTTCCTAAGTTGTCATTCACTTTGTAGGACCTATTGGTGAGGTGGCATCCTACATGACAAGAGAAGAGATGGCATATTCCTTATTTTCTAGGAAGTTGGCACCACTTGCAAGTTGTTATGTTGGAGTGGAAATTGATTTGGTAATTGTTGATAGTAAGGTAGCAACAATGTAGGAAAACTGAGAGGGGGGGTGAACCATCTTTCATCAATCTCAACCAAATTAATCACAAATTTAGATCTGATCAACTACAGAAATAGCAAAGATAAACACCACATCAACTGTTGGCATTGCATGAAGAATGTATTGATGAAGTATAGTGTTGGCATTGATGTCAATGGCCACTAGTAATGGAGTTGTATTGTAACTAGTAGTGATGCAGTAATGCAACCGGTAGTACAATAGTGATGGAAACTAGTATTGGTATTAGTATTAAAGCAGAGTGATCAACCGGTAACCCTAACCAGTTGACATCAAGAACCCTAACTAATGGAGCTTGGTGAATCAGTTGTGATGATTTATGATCAAATGATGATCGGAGATAAAGATGCCATGTAAGCATGATGCATGTGATGAGTCTCAAAGTGGATTTGGCGCGCGAAGATAACCATTTATCTTAGGAATGAGAAAATGCATAGCATGAAGTGAAAATCACGTGATGAGCTACATGATCTAATGTGCGGTGATCCAAGAGTGGTTGAAGTTATCTAGAACAATGTGTAGTTGATTTATATGTAATCCAGCAGTTATGATTGAACCGATATGTTTGTAATCTCTATGAGATTTGTAGGTTTTGTGATGTGTTACCGACCTATTGTATTTGTATTTAAGGTGGATAAGTTGTTTATAATTGCATTGGAAAATTTGGTTAAGTGTGGTAGTGTGATTGTTGCCAAACCAGAAGGAGTGTCTATAGAATGTTGTGAAGGCAGATAGGAGCAGAAAAGGACCTGATTAAGCAAGGTACTGCTATTTCCAGATCAGGAAATAACATGTTGTTCTCTAACCATTAAAATAGTTAAATCCCTTAACCGGGTAAGCTTTAATGGGCTCAGTGTTGTTTAAATCCTCTAACCAGGTGATCCATTAGCTTGGATTTGAAATCCTCTACCAAGGTTACCTCTAACAGGGTATTGCCTTTAACAAGGTATTGTAGTCAATCCCTTAACCAGGTCGTCCTTAACTGGATATGTTCTTAACATAACATTATTGTATAAGATTCTAACAAGGCTTGGCTCCTAACAAGGCAAAATTTAGAAGAGTTCAAAATACTAGGGGGTATTCATCTCCAGCATGATTTTTCCCATTTGGGTTTCAACGTGAAAAATCATTATGTCAAGTGGTGAATGATTTTGTGGATGTATTTTGATATGGTTGATATGATTAACTGTTCGTTGGTAAATAGATTGTTCTTTCTTTATTTATTTGATCTTGATACATTATGGCTCACAAAAAGAAAGATAAATTTCCTACCAATCAGTTGGAAAATCATTATATTGATTAACCTCTGAATTAAGGTACAACTCCCTTTAATAAATATTCAATTGGCTCCAAATTACACATAATCAATAGAATGCTTTTCACCAGAAAGAACTAAAAGGTAATTGCACTCACCAGTCAATATGAAATGAATGCAAGCACTGATTCATATATAACTCTTTATATAAAGCCGACAGACTTCACACGTACACTAAAAAAAAATGAAAAGCCTTTAAAGATGAAATTCGCTAATAATTTTCTGCACACATAGAAAGTATAACGGCTCCTTCCTTGAAATAAATTTTCACAGAAATCAAATTCCAAAATATCAAACACACAGATTTGAAATCAAAGAGAACTGTTAATGAGATTTTCATTCATTGACGATCATCCACCTTCTACATACACAAATTATTTAGCTAATTTAAAAGATAGTCTTTTCAAAAACTTAGTGAACCCTTACAAAGTCATTACAAAACATATATATAGGTTGCCAGACCAATAGTTTTTAACTGAAGTAAAATTAACTCGTAAGAGTTAATAGAAAACTGCCCTAACTGCATAACCGAAATAAAGAAATGACTAAACTCACTGGCAAACAACTGCAAACAGTGCTAGTCATGCCGACTACTCGGTCTGGGTATGATCACTCGGGTTGGCGTTTTGGACAGACACCATCACCGCCTTTGCCGCACTCCACTCTCGATGCACCTTTGAAAACTCTTGAATTACAGTTACGTGTGGCAAACTGATGTGAATTACTCTTTGCTTCAAGAGCTCCTTCTTCCTCTACACCATCTACACTTTGTCCCTGTGTGAGTCCAAGTGATCGAGACAAACTGTGAGCATCGATTCTACTTTGGAAATCCTTGTGAAATCTCCCACAGCCAAGGATTTCTCCACATTGATTTGTTTAATGTGGCTACTACACTAGTTAATCATCTCTATGGTATCTTCCAGGGTTTCGCTATCTTCTTTAAGTAATTGGACATCCATGCAGTGCAGATCCTTCTGCATGGTCGCCCTTAAGATTGTTAATTCACCATGCAGACTAGCTGATTCACTATGACCTTGTTCAATAATCTAGTTGCGCCACTCAATACTCTCTTTGCAAATAAACATTACATCCTCATTTAACCCTGGCACTTGATTTTCAGCAAGAAAATTTATCAGACCATAACACTGAATATCGTGCATCTGTTTTGAAATCACTGCCCATTTATTTTTCTCTTTCTACAATGAGATTAAGTCGGAATCCAATGCTTTGGTGACTTCATTAGCATCTTTGAAAATCTGGACTAAATCCATTTTGTAATTGGTCACTTGATGCATGATCGAGGGGAGGCATTCTGAGAAAACCTCGGCAATCATCCTATTTTGTTGAACCTCATCAAATAATTTCTGATTACCAGGTGATTTTGGGCTAAATGGTCTCGAACTTTGAGACAACGGTAATGGGTTGTTCTGCAGAGTATGAATATATTGATCCATTTGGGTTGAATTTTGCTTTAACTCAGCCTTGTCTCTTTCATCTTTCCAAGTATGAGAGATAATTCATTTAGTCAAAGTCTCCAGATGTTTCACATCTACGGCTCTGGTTCCAACCCCCAAATCAACTCATTCAATAGCATAGTCTACTTCTAAAGCAATAACAACCTCTTTGTCGGATGCAGGTTTGGCAATGTCTGCAGTCCAATGCTTCGTGCTTTCGTCAAAATCAATCATAGCCTCCATTTTAAATTTTTGGGCTTTGTAGACTTTCCCAAACATTTACTCACAGCATCCTCCATTGATACTAAAATAGGAACCATGTTCCTTTTCTTGGTGATTGAATCACTTAACCACTTGGGTGCCAGAGTCAGTTCCTTAGATGGCATGGGTGGAAATCCTATTGATGGTGATAGTGTGGCACTATCTGCATGAGATTGGATATCAAGCATCATTGGATCCTAGAAAGTAGTGTCTACACAGGTTGAAACCTTGTTTGTATCAAAAATAGGGGATGCCATATCGCACAGTGCTTCCTCTGCATCGAAATCAAGAATGAGATGGGGAGCCGACATCTGAAAACTCTTCTTGGACCTTGACCTGGTAATTCAACCACAAATAGAAAGCTCAACCTCGATGTCAAGTTTCTCTTCTTTAATCCTTGCCTGCCTTTTTCCTTCCTCTATCCTTTGTAAACCCCTATCGCAGTCTATTTCTCTCGCTCCAAAAACTCCTTCTCAAAACCTTCTCAAGAAAATAATAATCTCGACGTGACATCTACTTAGTTTTAAAGTCAAGAAAATCTTACCCATTATTACCATAAACTGTCTCCCTTACTCTTCGTTCATGTGGCCTTACTCTGAAATGATTGTATTGGAGCATGCCTTAAATTCTAGATCACTTCACTTCTAATACTAAGGATCCTCACACATACTTGCTATAAATGATAGATTTCAAATCATTAGAGAAAGAATATTCCTCTCCTCTGCGACCATTAATCATATCTTAAAATCCACGTCGTCACCTCGCGCCAAGTCACATGTCTTCCAAGAAACCTGTACACGGACTCTGAATATTGCGAAACAATCACGACACAAAATTAACATGACAAATCTTGAACTTTGAACTTTGAACCAAAAAGGTTCAAGAGGTTCAAAGAATGTAAAATGCCGACAAGGACTAGCGAAGACTTAAAACCACATGGAAGGAAAAAACATTCAAAACAACGCCCATTGAACTTTGAACCTTGAACTAAAAAGGTTCATGTTCAAGGTTCAAGTTCAACGCAGTGAAACTTAAGAATGGCCAAGTTACATGAGGAAAATTAAGCAAATGAATTGACCAACGGATTAGACAGGCATTACTTCAAACAAGGACACATATGGAATGGAAATTTTATATGGCCCCAACAGTGGCTCTGCATGGGGATTGTGACTTTAAAGTACCAAGCAATGAACCTCAAAATCTCTGGTTTCTCAAAATGACTAACCAAGGTTCGACTCACAACAAGAACTGACACACCTAAACTAACACAACACAAAAAAAAGTATGTACAAACCGACAGGGGATGCCTGTTTACAATTGACACTGTTTTAAGTCCTACCCATTATAGGGCAAGTGTAGTTCAAAGCCATCCTGGTAAGCAAGTTTAAAATAATTGGGGCCCTTTACCTCATCAATCACATAAGGTCCCTTCCATTGCGACTCAAATTTTCCATGAGCACCTTTTGGCTCTCTCCCATTAGCCCATAATAACACCAGATCACCTTTCATGAATTTTCTGGGCCTTGCTTTCTAATCAAAAATCATTTTAACCCTCATCTGATGTTCTGTAATCCTGTCAACCAGATTTTCCCTTTCTTCTTCAATCTTGGTTAGGTACATAATTGTTTTTTCAAGAGAGCTCTGAAAAAAATGCATCTTTTATCACTGTCTGCGGCCTAGAAGCTGCTAACTCTAAAGGAAGAGAGAGTTGTGTGCCAATGCCATATACCAGCTCAAATGGTGACATCCCTATGACCCATTTTGGTGAGGTTCGATCTGCCCAAAGTGCTTCATGTAACTTCTTATGCCAATCCCTAAAATTCTCACTAACCAACTTTCTCATGATGTTGATCAAATTCTTATTACTTGATTTTGCTTGACCGTTACCCTGCGGATAATAATCAAAAGCATGTGCCAAGGAAATTCCATGGTTATAGCAAAATAAACTTAACCTAGATGAAGAGAAATTTGATGCATTATCTGTGACTATCTTCTGAGGGACTCCAAACCTAACAAGAATATTATCCTTAAGGAACGTACACACAATCTCTGAGGTGGTTTTTTTTATAGGGATACCTTCCACCCACTTAGTGAAATAATCCGTTGCTGTTAATATGTGAGTATGCCCCACACTAGAAATGGAGTTCAAAGGACCAATGAAATCTAATCCCCACTATTTAAAAGGTTCTTCAATTACCATGGGTCTCAAAGGCAAGGCGGCCAACTGGGGTTTACCTGTAAACAACTTGCACTTCTCACACCTCACCACCCAGGCATATGCATCCCTAAACATCCCCGATCAATAGTAATAGTTCCTCAAGATTTTGTATGCAGTAGCCGTAGAGGAGAAATGACCCCCGCATGCTTCATTATGAAGAGTTTTCAATAGAGCTTCTTGGTGCGGTTTATCCACACATCGGAGGAAAGTGCCATCTAAGCCTTTCTTGTACAATATGTTATTCGAGATGGCATACTTCGTAGCTTTCAACCTCAGATTTCTTTTTTCCCTAGGAGAAAGATGATCTGGATAGTCTCCATACGTAAGATAATATGCAACATTGGTGAACCAAGAATCATGATGGCTGACGAACAGGGTTAAAGGTAGATTGTCCTCTTCTTTAAACTCATTCTCTGCTATCAATTTACAAAGGCCCTGTCCTCTAACCAGTTTAGTGGGCTTGATGTCCAAATTGAATTCTTGAATCTTGGAGACCCAAGATGCTCTGTTGTTGATACCAACATCCTGTTGAGTTAAAACAACTTTTACTGCAGAATTGGGAACAAAAATAGTTGCATGTGAATGAAGTATGTAATACCTAAATTGCTTCACAACTTTTACCACCGCATAGAATTGATTCTCTATCTTTGAGTATTTTAACTCATGCTTCTTTAGGGGAATACTCATGAAAGAAATTGGCACCTCTTCATTATCCTCACCCTTTTGTACCAAAATCCCAGACATGGTATGCTTAGATGCGTAACAATAAATAATAAAGTCTTTATTAAAGTCTAGATTAACTAGGGTAGGTGCATGCACGATGGCCCTTTTAATCTCTTCAAAAGATTTTCTACCTGCTTCATTCCATCTAAAAGCCACTTTTTCACTCATCATATTTATAGGGTATTTAGTAATTTCAGCAAAATCAAGAATAAAACGTATAAGGAAGTTCACCTGTCCAAAGAAGGACCTTACTCCATTTCTATTTGAGAGGAGACTGAGCTTTTGTATCACCTTTACCCTCTGTGGATCAACCTTTACCCCCTCCCATGAAATGATATTTCCCATAAGTTTTCCTTCTGTGACACCAAAAATAGACTTTTTAGGATTTAAAGATACCCCATGCTCCCTACATCTCACCATAACTTTTCTCAAATCCCGCACATGATGCTTCCTTTTCCTAGAGAAAACAGTCAAATCATCTAAATACACCACAATAATCTTATCCCTCAAATTCCCGAAGGAAAGATCCATCGCCCTTTGAAACGTTGCCCTTGTATTAATCAACCCAAAAGGCATTCTGTTATATGCAAAGGTACCCTAGGGGGTTATAAAGGCCATCTTGTGTTGATCCTACTCTGCAACACTAATTTGATTATACCCAGAGAAACCGTCCAGCATGGACATCATCTTGGACCCTGAAATAGTTTGTAAAATATGATCCATTGTAGGCAGGGGGTAAATGTCTTTCAAACTTGCTTGGTTTAATTTTCTGAAATCAACACAGATTTGTATCTCACCGTTCTTCTTCTGAATAGGAACTATGTTTGCAATCCAGGTAGAGTGATGTAGAGGATAAATAATTTGGGCCTTCAACATCTTGTCAACCTCATGAAAAATTGCTTCTGCTACCTTCGGATTAAAATTCCTTAACTTCTGCCGAAAAGGATTAGCACCTAGTTTCAAAGGAATTTGATGTTGGAACTTACCATCCCTGAAATTCTTCAAATCATCATAACTCCATACAAAAACATCTTTAAACTCAACCAGCAAATCGACGAACTTCCTTTTCTTCACTTCAGAACACCATTTTCCCAAATTAACAAATTTAGGATCCTCATTGGTACCAATGTTAATTTGCTCATACTCACCAAAGCTTTGAATTGTCAGGGGTTCTTTATCCTTTTGCTTAACATATCCATCTTTCCTGTCGAAAAGGCGTTCAAGAGAAACTAAACCCTTTGGGATTTTATTTCCTTTTAACTGCAACATTCCATCATGTAGTTCTTCTAGTGTATTGGGAGAAAACTCTTTACAACTCGCCTCTGATCCCTCATAAAACAAGGATGTAAAAATGTCAGCACATTATAGAAAGTTCTGAATCTGTTTATCATTTTCAAACACCTACCAGGATTGAGAATTATCAAGCACACTAGGTCTATAAACTAGTTCAACCCTGGAAATGTCGGTTGTGAAATCCGAGTGTGGTACCAGCAAGGCTGTAGATGCCGCAAAAGAATCAACCTTCGAGTTCCCTAGGAATGGATTCAATTGAAAAAGCATCGAAGGCTTCGATCTCATCCCAAACAAGATTCCTATAATGTCTCAGCATCTCATTTTTTACCACAAATAAACCCCTCACTTGTTTAACAATAAGTTCAGCATCACCTCTTACCCTCAACATTTTGATTTGTAATCGCCTCGCTTCAGCCAGACCTAATAACACAGCCTCATATTTGGTCGTGTTATTCATGTTTTGGAATTCCAATTTAAAAGAATAAGGAATGACCTTTCCCTAAGGAGGTATCAATATGACCCTGACCCCTGATCTAGAAGATGAACAACTCCCATCAAATTCCATAAACCAGAGTTCATCAGACATACCTGAATCCATTACCATACTCTCGTCTTGAGGATTAGTTGATATCATGTAATTACCAAATCCACAATCTTGATACAAAATCTGGGCTTTTGGATCATCTGAAGGAAAGACTGTGTATTTAGCTTTTGTTTCGGGGTGCAAAATAACTCTCTTTTTTCCAACTGTGATCATTGCTTGAGACCAATCCATCCTAATTTCCCCTCCCATGTCTTTATAGAAAGTGTGGCTCAACAACATACCATAACTAGCAGGGATGTCAGCCACTAAGATTGTCAATTTGATTCTCTTGGCAGGGTGTGTTGCTAAAGCGACTTGCGCATCCTTAATTTGCCATAATAAAGGAACCTGCTTGGAGTCCATGGAGTAACATTTGCCAAAGGTGTTTGTTAGGGTTAAACCTAAAGCTTTTGCTATGGCTGAGGGCATGACATTGTCAAATGCTCCTGAATCTATTATACAATTACTCAACTTGTGCCCATTAATATATAAAGACACGTAGAAAGGTTCTGGTTTATTTTCAAAATTGGGTTCAAGCAAATCAGCTTGTAGAGGAATAGTCTCTGATGAGCCTTTAGGGATTATTAAAGCAGGACTGACATTATCGTGTACTTGAGAATCAATACTCATGGGTGTTTGGGTTTCACTTGCTAAGGAATGGGCATCATTCCCTTTGACAAATTCAACCAATCTATCTAGCTCCTTCGGGTTTAATTTCAAATACTCAGCCAGAGTAATCTGAACACAAGATGTCTTGCAAAATTCAATGATATCAAAAGGGTTAGTAAAAGAATCAGAACTCGAAGAAGCAACCTCTTGAACAACTTTTGATATACCTCCATGACGGGTCAAAATTTTCTTTCCTTTCATAGTGTTGTGGATGGGTGTTACAACATCTTGAGATTTCAAATTCTGTTGAGTTCTTGTAAGAATTGCATATGAGGAATCTTCCAAAGAGACCAACATGATTCCTTTCCTTTCTGAGTAAGAGACATATTCTATATAATGAATTTCAGAGTCGCCGGGCATACTTTGGGAACTTCCTTCATCAGCTTCTAAGATTGTTTCTCCTTTACTGATCATTTGGGAAAAATGAACCATCTCTGGACACGAAGAACCATCATGTTCGTCAGTTAAATGAAACACACAAGAGTTTGCCTTGAGGGGTGGTGCTTCAATAGCAAGTCTTTGTTGTATAGGGGATAGTTGTAATTGTCTTCCTCCACCTCCTCCCTGTTGATTAGGATATCTCCTAGGAATGTCTTGATATGGTTGGGAATAGGAAGTACTTGCTTTAGGAGTCTGCCTCTTTAGGGCAATTACATCATTCATTAACCATTGGATAATAGGATCCGAGGAAGTAGTGGGTTGGGCATTAGATGTTTGTACTTCTCTTTTCCATTTGCCCATGGTGATCAAATCATCCTCTAATTCAACTGCGAGAGTTTTAGCGGCATTCAAATTTGCAACCCTTTGCCTACGAATCAAGAAACTTATTTCAGAGGGCATAGAATTAATAAAAAAACATTTGAGATTATCATCTGAAGGTTTTTGGTTAACCGGAATCTTGTGTAGGATCTTATCAAATCTCGCTACGAAGTCCCTCGTGGATTCAGGAAGCTCCTTTTTCAACTGGGATAACTGTGCTAGGAGGGAGTGTTCGTCTTCAGCTACCTTAAATCTAGCTTCAAATCTTGTCTTCAAATCCTACTAGGTCGTTATCACACTATTCGACAAGTGATAAAACCAATCAGTTGCCACTCCTGTCAATGTCTGGATAAATAGCCTGATAGCCACATCTTCATGTTGAACCGCTATTAGTCCATAGGCTACACTGAAAGCATTTAAGTGCTCATCTACAGTGACCGTCCCATCCCCACTAAATTTAGGTAAATGATCCCTAGAAGCTTTTGACAAGGGATTAAGGTTCAAACCTAAATTCAATGGGCCTATAGCTGCCCCCCATGGGTTATTGGCTGCCATTGGGAGTATGATATTAAGAGGGGTAGGGTTAAATGAAATTGGTAAGGCAACACCGTGCAGGACCAAAGCTTAGCAAACTGGAGACGCAGGTGATGATGGTAATGAGGATGGAGGTCTACTTCTTTCCCTTCATTGAGACGAGAAGGTAGGTTGGTAAGTTAAATTTTATAGTTCTTCAAAGACAGGATCAGAAACCCCCCCGCTTCTTTGGGATCTAGTATACGGCCTAGAGTCTAGTGTGGAACAATCAGGGTAAGAAACATCTAGGATACTGTAGTTGATTATCAAGGACGTGAATAAAGAAAACCCTAGGAACAACTACCCTTTCAAAGACTAACATAGGCTGATCCACTTGTCTTTCTATTTCGCTAAGAAGAGCACTTATTTTGTCATATTCTACTCAACTTATTCTATGCCTCCAGGATAGAGTATCTAGCTCAGAGGTAATGTTACTTTGCTCTTCTTGTACCTAGTTTAAATTTGGTTGCAAAACAAGCAAAAACCCTTCAAGAGGAAATACCATTTATGAAGAACAAAGCATAACTATAATGACGACCTTGTTTTAAAATCAATTGTTCTTTTCCTCCCCAAGAGAGTCACCAAAAATCTATTGGTAAACAGATTGGTCTTTCTTTATTTATTTGATCTTGGTACATTATGGCTCATGAAAAGAAAGACAAATTTCCTACCAATCAGTTGGAAAATCATTATATTGATTAACCTCTAAATTAAGGTACAACTCCCTTTAATAAATATTCAATCATCTCCAAATTACACACAATCAATAGAATGCTTTTCACCAAAAAGAACTAAAAGGTAATTACATTCACCAGTCAATACGAAATGAACGCAAGCACTAATTCATATATAACTCTTTATATAAAGCCGACAGACTTCACACGTACACTAAAACAAAATGAAAAGCCTTTCAAGATGAAATTCGCTAATAATTTTCTGCACACATAAAAAGTATAACAGCCCCTTCCTTGAAACAAATTTTCACAGAAATCAAATTCCAAAATATCAAACACACAGATTTGAAATCAAAGAAAACTGTTAACGAGATTTTCATTCATTGATGATCATCCACCTTCTACATACACAAAGTCTTTAGCTAATTTAAAAGATAGTCTTTTCAAAAACTTAGTGAACCCTTACAAAGTCACTACAAAACATATATATAGGTCGCCAAACCAATAGTTTTAAATTGAAGTAAAATTAACTCATAAGTGTTAATAGAAAACTGCCCTAACTGCATAACCGAAATAAAGAAATGACTAAACTTGCTGGCAAACAACTGCCAGCAGTGCTAGTCATGTCGACTGCTTGGTCTGGGTATGATCACTTGGGTTGGCATTTTGCACAAACAACATCACCGCCTTTTTCGCACTCCACTCTCGATGCACCTTTGAAAACTCTTGAATTATAGTTACATGTGGCAAACTGATGTGAATTACTCTCTGCTTCTAGAGATCCTTCTTCCTCTTCACCATTTGCACTTTGTCCTTGTGTGAATCCAAGTGATCGAGACAAACTGTGAGCATCGATTCTACTTTGGAAATCCTAGTGAAATCTCCCATGGCCAAAGATTTCTCCACTTTGATTTGTTTAATGTGGCTACTAAACTAGTTAATCATCTATGTGGTGTCTTCCAGGGTTTCGCTATCTTCTTTAAGTAATTGGACATCCATGCAGTGTAGATCCTTCTACATGGGTGCCCTTAAGGCTGTTAATTTGCCATGCAGACTGGCTGATTCACTATGATCTTGTTCAATAATCTAGTTGCGCCACTAAATACTCTCTTTGCAAATAAACATTACATCCTCATTTAACCCTGGCACTTGATTTTCACCAAGAAAAATCATCAGACCATAATGCTGAATATCGCGCATCTGTTTTGAAATCACTACCCATTTAGTTTTCTCTTTCTGCCACGAGATTAAGTCAGAATCCAATGCTTTGGTGACTTCATTAGCATCTTTGATGGTCTTCTGGACTAAATCCATTATGTAATTGGTCGCTTGATGCATGATCGAGGTGAGCCATTCTGAGAAAACCTCGACAATCATCCTGTTTTGTTGAACCTCATCAAAGAATTTCTGATTACCAGGTGATTTTGGGCTAAATGGTCCCGAACTTTGAGACAACGGTAATGGGTTGTTCTACAGAGCATGAATATACTGATCCATTTGCGTTAAATTTTGCTTTAACTTAGCCTTTTCTCTTTCGTCTTTCCAAGTATGAGAGATAATTCGTTTAGTCAAAGTCTCCAGATGTTTCACATCTATAGCTCTGGTTCCAACCCCCAAATCAACTCATTCAATAGCATAGTCTACTTCTGAAGCAATAACAACATCTTTGTCGGACACAGGTTTGGTAATGTCTACAATCCAATGCTTCGTTCTTTCGTCAAAATCAATCATAGCCTCCATTTTTAACTTTTTGGGCTTTGTAGACTTTCCTAGACATTTACTCACAGCATCCTCCATTGATACTGAAATAGGAATCACGTTCCTTTTCCTAGTGATTGAATCACTTAACCACTTGGGTGCTAGAGTCAGTTCCTTAGATGGCATGGGTGGAAATCCTGCTGAGGGTGGCAGTGTGGCACTATCTGCATGAGACTGGATATCAAGCGTCACTGGATCCTAGAAAGTAGTGTCTATGCTGGTTGAAACCTTGTTTGTCTCAGAAATAGGGGATGCCATATCGTAGAGTACTTCCTCTGCGTCGAAATCAAGAATGAGATGGGGAGCCGACATCTGAAAACTCTTCTTGGACCTTGACCTGGTAAGTTGACCACAAATAGAAAGCTCAACCTCGGTGTCAAGTTTCTCTTCTTTAATCCTTGCCTACCTTTTTCCTTCCTTTGTCCTCTACAAACCCCTATCGCAGTCTATTTCTCCCGCTCCAAAAACTCCTTCTCAAAACCTTCCCAAGAAAATAATAATCTCAATGTGACATCTTCTCAGTTTTAAAGCTGAGAAAATCTTACCCATTATTACCATAAACTGTCTCCCTTACTCTTCGTTCATGTGGCCTTACTCTAAAATGATTGTATCGCAGCATGCCTTAAATGCTAGATCACTTCACTTCTGACTCTACGGATCCTCACACATACTTGCTATAAATGACAGATTTCAAATCATTAGAGAAAGAATATTCCTCTCCTCTGCGGCCATTAATCATATCTTAAAATCTACGTCATCACCTCGCACCAAGTCACATGTCTTCCAAGAAACCTGTACACGGACTCTGAATATTGTGAAACAATCACGACACAAAATTAACATGACAAATCTTGAACTTTGAAGTTTGAACCAAAAAGGTTCAAGTTCAAGGTTCAAAGAATGTAAAATGCCGACAAAGACTAGCGAAGACTTAAAACCGCACGAAAGGAAAAAACATTCAAAACAACGCCCATTGAACTTTGACCCTTGAACCAAAAAGGTTCACGTTCAAGGTTCAAGTTCAACGTAGTGAAACTTAACAATGGCCGAGTTACATGAGGAAAATTAAGAAAATGACTTGACCAACGGATTAGACGGGCATTACTTCAAACAAGGACACATATGGAATGGAAATTTTATATGGGCCCAACACTGGTAAATCCACTTAGATATGTTTATATGACCAGAAGTGATCTGAAATGAGATATTACTGATGTTAGTAAAGTGGTTTAATGTTTTGGTTAAATGGTATTTAAAATTCAAATCTGTTGCATTGTATCATTGATGTTTTGGTCAACCGGTAAAGTTTGTCAGTGCAGTTGAAGTTTTTGATACAGTGTCTAAACCAGTTAGTTTAGCAAGTTTTTTTCTAAGTTGGGATTAAGTTTGGTGAAATTTTAGTTTATTTTCTATCTACTAATTCACCTCCCCCCCCCTTAGTAGTTGATTGTATCTTTATAGTTTCATCCTATTATCAATTGGTATCAGAGCATTTCAGGTCCTCTTGTGTTTAAGCCTAATAGCTTGAGGGAAAGATCTAGCAGAACAAGATGAAGAAAGAAGGTCTGAAGTTCAATAGGGAAAACTACAGAATCTGAAGTGATGGGATGAAGATCTATATCAAGAGCTTAGGAATTCAATATTGGGAACATGTTGTTACTAAATACAACTTGCCTAGTGGGATTTTGTCAGATGATCAAAAGAAGGAGAAACAGGAGAACAATCAAGCATTGCAGGCCATAATCAGTTCCTTGTCCGATTCAAAGTATATTTATATTCATGGATTAGAGACTTCTTATGAAGTATGGAAGAAACTGGAAGATATCTATAGCGGTGATGAGCATGTTAAAATTGCCAAAGAAGAGAGTGTAAGAGGTAAATTTGATGATATGCAGATGGTTGAAGGAGAAAACATTCAACAATATGGGCAGAAGATCAAGGAGATAGTCGGAGAGATCAAAAGTGCTAGAGGTACAGTGGAGGGTACCACAGTGGCTAGCAAGGTGTTGAGAACCCTTCTACTAGTCTATGCTATCCGAGTTGCAGCCATTTAGTAACTCAAATCTATTGATAAAACAAAGGTAGCTCTCAATTCTATCATTGGTAAATTAACTACATTTGAATTAAATCATTTTGATGGAAGTGTTCAGAGATTGAAATCTACATTTAGAGCTTCAATTTATACCCCACCGGTAAGAAAAAGTAGAGAAGTGAGCTACAGTCATGAGTCTAGATCCAGTAGAGAGGTAGATGATGAAGACAGTCTAATTGAGCTTGAAGCATTGTTGGCCATGCGGTTACCCAGAGGTACCGGTAAGTACAGGGATAAATTACCTTTAAAGTGTTTTGCATGTAACTAGATTAGACATATTGTTGCTAACTGTCCAAATGGAGATAATGAACAAAAATGAAAGAAGTATAAGAAGTATAAAGGCAAAGGTAAAAGAGATTGTCTCATTGCAGTGGATGAGGAATTATAGATGAAGAATCTAAGGAAGATGCAAATGAGGACATTGTCTTTGTTTCTATTAAAGAAGAGACATCAAATCAGAAGGCATTGGTCTCTCACATGGATGATTGGATTATAGATAGTGGTTGTTCACACCACATGATCGATGACCAGAGTAAGTTTCTTACTTTGAGAAATTTTAATAGAGGTGTTGTGAGATCTTGGAATGACTCACCCTACATTGTGAAAGGAAAGGGATCCATCTCTCTGAATGGTAAAAGCAGTGCAGATGATGTCTACTGGGTTGAAGGAATAAAACACAATCTTTTGAGTGTTGCTCAACTCATTGACAAAGGTTACTCACTGTTATTCAAGAATGGAGTGTGCAAGATTTATGGAAGCAAAGGTGAACTGATTGCAGCAAGCAAATAGACCAGAGGTAACTTGTTTTATTTAAACTCTAAAGTCAACAATTGTTTAATTGCAAAAGTAGAAGATAGTTGGCTTTGGCATTGGAGATTTTGTCGTGTAAATTTTGATAACATTGTAAAAGTTAGTAAGTCCAAATCAGCAAGAGGTTTTCCATAGTTGGACAAACAGGTGAATGCTTTGTGCAAGGAATGTCGTTTAGGGAAAATGACATCCTCAACCTTCAAGAGAAAATCTTTCTCAACAGAACATTTGCTAGATTTGGTTCATACCGACCTTTGTGGACCAATGAGGACTAGGAGTATTCAAGGTGATCAGTACTTCATGATATTTACCAATGATTGCTCAAGGATGTTGTGGGTCACATTCTTTAAAGACAAGATAGAAGCATTTAGCAAGTTTAAGGCATTCAAAGCCTTAGTTGAAAATGAAAGTGAAAAGAAGATAAAGTTCTTAAGAACTGATCAAGGTGGTGAATTTACTTCAGAGGAATTCACTGGATACTATGAAGGCAATGGAATTAAGAGGCAGCTTTCTGCACCTAGGACACCACAACATAACAATATTGCAGAAAGGAACAACTAGTCAGTTGTTGAAGCTGCTAGGACTATGCTAATTCAAGGAGGTGTAGCTAAGACATTCAGGAGAGAAGTTGTCAGCACAACTGTTTACACAATGAACAAGATGATGGTTAAAAGAGGTAAGGACAAAACTCCCTATGAGTACTGGTATGGTAGATCACCTAATGTCAGTTACTATAAGATTTTTGGTAGTAGATGTAATATCAAAAGAGGTGATTATGTTGGTAAGTTTGATGCCAATAGTGAAGAAGGCATATTTCTTGGTTACTCCACCAAGAGAAAAGCTTACAAGTGTTACAACAAATGGACTAAGAAGACCATTGAATGTGTTAATATCGGAGTTGATGAGTTTCTTGAGAAATCGGGAGAAACTAGTGAGGAAAAGGAGGAAGAAGAACCTTACACACTATTTTTGGAACTGAAACCGGTGAAGCCAGAAGTTGGTGAACAGAACAGAGAAGGCCCAGTTCAACCGAAACTGGAAGGACCAAAAGAAGTTGAAGAAAGTGAAGAACAAGAAGAACCTGAAAAACAAGATCATGTTATTCCAAGGTATGTTAGACTCAATCATAGCCCCGATCAGATTATTGGAGACATAAATGCAGGAGTGCTAACTAGAACAAGGCTAAGAGAGAACTCTTGTATGATTTCCACCATTGAGCCTAGAACTGCAAAAGAAGCATTTGCAGATAAAGACTAGATCAAGGCAATGGAAGAAGAACTTGACTAGATAGATAAGAACAATACATTGTCATTGGTACCCAGACCGGAGAATAAGAATGTAATAGGTACAAAATGGGTATTCAGGAATAAATTGAATGAAGATGGGGTAGTGGTCAGAAATAAAGCAAGAATAGTATGCAAAGGATATGCACAAGAAGAAGGTGAAGACTATGGTGAGACATTTGCACTAGTTGCAAGATTGGAAGGAGTAAGGACTCTACTTGTATTTTCAACATATAGAGGATTCAAAGTATATCAGATGGATGTGAAGTCAACATTTCTAAATGGAATATTGGAAGAGGAAGTCTACATTGAACAACTAGATGGTTATGCTTTAACTATAGAAAAGGACATGGTGTACAAATTACATAAGGCATTATATGGATTGAAGCAAGCACCAAAAGCATGGTATGAAAGATTTCACTCTCACTTGGTGAAGATAGGTTGTGAAAGAACCAATGAAGATAGTAACATATATCTCAAGACAAAAGGAGATAAGATACTGGTAAGTGAGGTATTTGTGGATGATATCATTTTTGGAGGAAATGATGATATGTGTCATGATTTTGCTAATGAAATGAAGAATGAGTTTGAGATGTCACTGGTAGGTGAGCTAAAAAATTTCATAGGTCTGCAAATCCAACATATGAAGGAAGGTATTTTCATCACACAGTCCAAGTATGTGAAAGAAGTATTGAAGACTTTTGGAATGGGAGACTGTAAACCAATTGGAACACCAATGGTTACAGGTTGTAAATTGTCTAAGGAAGATGATTCTACATCAATTGATGAAAAGGAGTATAGGTCAATGATGGGTAAACTACATTATGTTGTCCACAGCAAACCGAACATTGCTCATGCAGTAGGATTGGTTGCCAAATTTTAGAAAAGCCCAAAGGAGACACACATGGTAGAAACCAAAAGAAATTATAGGTATCTGAAAGACACAATTGATTATGGATTATGGTATCCATATGCAGGAGACTTTGATTTAAAAGTCTATACAGATGTAGACTAGGCAGGCAATGTTGATGATAGGAAGAGTACAATCGGAGGAGCATTTTTTATTGGAGGAAGACTAGTGTCTTGGAGCAACAAGAAATAGAGTTGTATCTCTCAATCAATGACAGAAGATGAATATGTTGCAGCATATATAAATTGTACCCAAGCAATATGGATGAAACACATTCTGGAAGGTTTCAAGTTGAAGCTATCAGAACTGGTAAGGATTTTTTGTGATAACACCAGTGCGATAAAACACTTCTAAGAACCTGATGTTGCATGCTAGGACAAAGCATATTGAGCTGAACTATGATTTATTGAGAGAGAAAGTACAAAGTAAAGATGTGTCACTGGAGCATGTATCTACTAAGGAACAGCTAGCGGATATCTTTACTAAACCTCTACCTAAGGCTACATTTGAGTATCTTAGAGGTAAGTTAGGGGTTGTGCCCCTACATAAAGTCAATTAAGAAAATGTTGAAGACATCAATCCCAGAGCTCTTGAAAATTTTGAAGATGGATTGGTGTAGAGTGGAGCTACTCCACAAGGGGAGCAACTAGTTGCAGATCAGTGAAGCATGGAATGGTTAACCTTCACTTTAGCATTGTTGTCAAAGGGGGAGAATAATTGTATATGATTGAATAGCCAGTTACCAGCTGAAGATATGAAGATACAGTTGAAGGAGAGCATATGAGAAAAATGTAAACCAAGATTCCTATACATGTGTATGTGCTTTACTATCAATCATCACAAACAAAGGGTATTGATATCTGTATTCCCATCAATACCAAAGGGGGAGATTGTTGGCATTGCATGAAGATTGCATTGATGAAGTATAGTGTTATCATTGATGTCAATAGCAACCGGTAATGGAGTTGTATTGCAATCGATAGTGATGCAGTAATGCAACCGGTAGTAAAGCAGTGATGGAAACTGGTATTGGTATTATTATTGAAGTAGAGTGATCAATCGGTAACCCCAACTAGTTGATATGCAGAACCCTAACCGATGGAGCTTGGTGAATCGGTTGTGATGATTTATGACCGAATGATGATCAAAGATAAAGATGCCACGTAAGCATGATGTGTGTGATGAGTTTCAAAGTGTATTTGGTGTGTGAAGATAACCTTTTAACTTGGGAACGAGCAAATGCATAGCATTAAGTGAAAATCATGTGATGAGCTACAGGATCCAATATGCGGTGATCCAAGAGCGGTTCAAGTTGTCTAGAACAATGTGTAGTTGATTGCTATGTAATCCAATGGTTATGATTGAACCAATATGTTTGTAATTCTATGATATTTGTAGGTTTTGTGTGATGAATACTAAGAGGGGGGGTGAATTGGTATACCTAAGAACTTAACCAAACTCTTAAACAATTTTCCAGCAAACCAGTGTAGAAGTTTAAACAACAAACTGGTTAAAATATAAATAAGCCAAATAGAAAATAAAGCATTCACCCACAGAAGAACAATCACCATAACACGATATTTTTTGATGTGGAAACCCAAATGGGAAAAACCATGGTGAGTAAAACTCACAAGTCAACTATCTACAGAATAGTAACCAGACCGGTTAAGGTTAGATTGGTTAAGGCCTTACAATGTTCTTCACCAGAACTGATCATATTGGGAATCCAGATCTCTATTAGGAGATAAGTCTTGTTAAAGACTACCCTGTTAAAGGATTTCAGATCCACAACTGTGAACCACCTTGTTAGAGGATTTACAATACGATTGGTTGGGCCGACCCGGTTAAGGGTTTCAGACTTATCAAAGAGATTAGTAATCAACAAGTGAATGATCTAGAAGATAGCACAAAATGCTTGATTATATCCTTGACAATTCTCCATTAATGCATTACAGCGTTACTTTAGTCTTCTATCCTTTGCACTCACAAGCTCTTCAATGAGATACCTATTTCGCACAGACCTAGTATGCTTCTACAATACTCGCACACATCAATCCTCCAAAACCCTAGACATGATGTCCTCATATAGGAATCTGATTTCATGTCAGTCTAATAAGATTAGACTACAATTTCCTAGGTACAATGCATCTAGACATATTTGGTAACACGACACAAAAACACCGCTAAAGTGGCGGTGGATGATAACTCATCACACTTTACAACTATACCGGTTTGGCATAGTATATCGATTACCAGTTTAATGAATAAGACTAGAAAACTGGAACATAATGTTCCGATCAAAAGGTTAACTGCCGCTAGGGGTCTTTGTTTTGCTTGAGGTCTTCATACCGCTATGATCGGTAAGCTTCTTCTTCAAAACACTGATAGTCTTCAACAAATAAAGACTATACATACAATAAGTGTGTGTCCATGAATGACAATCACAACTTAAACATTATCAAAATACCAACAATCTCCCCCTTTGGCATTGATGGCAACACTTAGGAAAATTTTGACATCTAAGTGCTTACAAAACAAAAACAGATGCCATAATCAAAATTACTCCCCCTAAGAATATACACTACTCCCTTTGCAAAAATTACAAGTATGTGCATGAAATTTTCAATACTACTCCCCCTTTGCCAACAATGACAAAGTAATGCAAACACTCCCTATTTTACCATAAATTTACCAAAGTTATAGTGCATAAAACAGAGTATATGTTCATGAAAATAAAGAGTAAAACTTCTCAAAAAGAGATTTAAATTTTTCAAAAAAATCTTCATGTCTGAAGACCATGAATAAAGAATTGAGGCAGCAATTTCACTATCGATCATCATCTGGAAGGCTAATTCTTCCATTGCATCGATATTTCTCATCTTCCATGTTACAGTAATAGCCTCCAAGTTCAAGAAGCACTTCTAAAGAACCTACAATTTTGGTGATAGAAGCAACTGGAGCTCCTGCAGATCTTGAGTTCACTTGCAGATCTCTGATTCAATATTTGCAATCTGACATTGGTGAGTGTGAACAGTCTGTCCATACACTGTGAACGAATCATATGGCAATTTGAATTTGTTGATATACTTCTTTAACTCCGATTGGAGTTGACTCTTCTATTACAGAGCATCTTCACAAAATAGGTGACGTTGGCATATTTTTCTCAAGAGTAGGTTGCCTTCACCCATAGCTAAACTTATATCATCCTTCTGCTTAAGTAGTTTTTCTCTGTCTACATCCATTTTCTTTACTAATGAAGCTTTTAAAGCTTTTTCATGCTTCTTCTCTGCAGAAACCTGGGCAACATCTTCTAAAGATTACACTTGATCATCTACCACTGTCCAAAGAAGTTTTAACTTGGTCAACGAGGAATCAGTACTAGGAAGGTTAGTACTGGGAATTAGATTGGAGAGGGTGTCAACAGTAAATTGAATGACATCCTGTTCTTTCTTTTTCCTTAGTTCTTCCAATCTAACCTGAGCTAGTTGAATGCTCCTTAGTAGCTCACTTTCATCAATTGATTGAGTAAGACAGGCAAGAGTCAAATCAGTGGGATCGATGGGATCAACCTTCTTGGCTTGATCTTCGGTTGCCTTAGGAGTCTATCCTCCTTCCTTTGCCTTGATCTCCTCTTGTCTTTTCTTCTCCTCTTCTTCTTTTTCTTGGGCTACCTTGGCGGCCTTCTCCTTCTCCTCTTCCACTCTCTTCTCTTCTTCTCTTCTTCTTTCTTCCGCTCTTCTTCCCTCTTCTCCTCTTCTTTCTTCTTCTCTACTTCCTTCTCTGCTCTCTCTTTCTCTTGTCTTGCTTTCTCCGCTTGCTCTTTCTCTTGTTTTTCTTTCTTCACTTTCTCTTTTACCAGTTTCTCTTTCTCTACTTTCTCTTTTTCTAGTTTCTCTTTCTATACTTTTTCTTTTTTTAGTTTCTCTTTTCTTGTTTCTCTTTTGTCGCTTTCTCATCCTTTTATTTCTCCACTCTCTCCTTTTTAGCTTTCTCCTTCTCTGGAGTGGTGTCCTCAACATCTAGTGCATCAGCATCAATGGGTTCATTTTGATATGCCATTCTTTCACCCAGACTGTCAAAGATTTCATCTGGTTTGGCTATGGATAGGTCAGGCTCTTGCTCAGCTAGTCGATTAGCTTCGGATACTTTCTGCATTTTGACAGCTTCTTTAAACTGCAGATGGGTGTCTTTTTCCACTTTAGAGGTTTTGCCACCGAGTAGCTGAAGTCTTCTTTTTTGCATGAAAAAGATGCCTTTGTACCAATTAAGAATCTCAAACAATTATGAATTAGAGGCATCAAGACAATATTGGGAAAATATTTCTTCCCTAATTTATTGCTCCTTTTCAATGACAATGTTCTATTTATTATCCAAATATTTACACAAAGAATTAGGAACAATAGGTTTAATGTCAATCAAAGACTGATCATTATGACACAAATATTTAATGACCTCTAGCTCTACTTCTTCCTTTTCACTATCGCTAAGACCATCAAAATAATCTGTTGGATCATCAAGTACTTTCCTTTTAATAACATTCTTCATAATTCTTTGAAAATGTATCATAGGCTAGTATGAAGCAATATGTATATTTACCGATGCGAAGGTTACTAGTACATTACCAATGGACTTCATCTTCTTGCTTGATTGCCTTGTCTTCTTCATTTCTACCTTCAGTTCAGTGTCTTCTGAATCCAGTGAATTATTCCTGGTTTTTCTCTTCCTTTCGAATACCTTTGGTGGAATAGCCTCCGGTTTCTTTTTGGCTGGTGACCTCTTGGTCACTCTTGGACTGGCAGCAGATGTAACCGGTGTTGATATTGATGGCACTACTTTACTCTTTTTTTGCTTCAGTACTTCAATAGATTTGATCCTCTCAGAGTAAGTACCGTTCTTCTTCTTCTTTGGATCCAGTGGTGAAGCAAGTAGGGTAGAGGCATACCCTGTGAGTATATCATTTACCACTTCATAGCCCATAGGCTCAACTTCATCTTCTTTGGGCTCGACTGCTTGCATCATGAATGATCTATCTTGATTGTGAAACAGATATCATCTTCATATTTTTTAACTAGATCACCTTATATTCTCATTCTCTGGTTCATCTTTAGTCCGAACTCATCAAAATACTTGTTTAGAGTCTTCGGATACGCAGTTCCCACTACTTGCAGACTCTCCTTTATTTGTCTAGAAAATGGTAGGTTACTCGACCATTGAACATCACCAACTCCTAGAAAATATCCTTGAAAATAGAAAAAAAAAAACTGACAAGCAGTTGACCAAACTTAAACCTCAGAGTTTTGTCCACTTTGATGGACTTCAGGTTCTCCATGAGTTGTTTCTACATGCAGGTACATAAGTCACATTCTGCATTCTCCTTGATCATCCTATAAGCGGCATGCACCGCAACTATAGGAACAAAATTCATTCTGCTAGCATAGAATACTCTATACCCAATTACCATGCACACATATTTCACCAAGTCATCTTTTATGGTGTTTACAGTCATTGCCCGCTAGTCGCTCATAGAACTGGTGAGCTCTGTCACTTTAGTTTTGGTGATCTTGCAAAGAACGGGGGCCTCCCCAACATTGCAAAAACCGGTCACAGCATGAATTGCCTCCGGTGTAATATCATGTGTTCGCTCAAGGTACATCTTATCACCATGAACCCTACTTAGAATAATTCTAATGTGTTCTTTTGTAAATTCCTTGAGAAAATATACTGCATTGTGAAGTTTCTTCTTCTCGATTACGTTGTACTCAGGTTTAATCTTCTTATCATTTCCATAGAACTGACTCAGCTAGGAGTGAATCACTAGAGACCATAGGTCTTCTAGTTTGTGTTAAGTTCTGATACTAAATGTAAAGTACTGATGCCAATAGCTAACAAGATGAGACGAGGGGGGTGAATCATACAAACTTAATCTTCCATAAAATCAACAGATTCAACCTTGGTAACATATATTCCAGCAAATAACCAAAAACTGCTAAACATGCAAACTCATAAACACATAATCATCATAACACATATAACACCAGATTTAACGTGGAAACCCAAATTGGGAAAAACCACTATGGGATTTCGAACCCACTAAGAAATATACTCTAATAGAGTATGCTCGGTTAAAAGCAAATCCTGTTAAAGATTACAAACACATTGCTAGATGTGACCCAGTTAAGGGATTTCCCTCAGATCTGTTAGGATCTTCACTTTGTTGGAAGTGACCTTGTTAAAGGATTTCAAACACTCATTTAGAATGTTACCTTTCTAGAGGGTTTACAAATAAGACTGTTAAGTCCACTCGATTAAGAGATTTTCTATCACTTACAAAATAACAGTAATAAAAATATATCTACAACTTCAAATCTAAAATGCTAAAGTAGATTCTTATTTGCTCAAAACAATCTAGTCATAAGACTTATCTAGTATTCTGATGGGATCCTTACTCTATTATTCAAACAGGTCTTCAATCTTCTGTGCTCGGTAATCACTATGTAGCATCCCTATGCTTACACTTGCCCGCTTACATTTTTCATCAATAATTTTTTATTTATAAACAATTCTAACCGCTTAATCTCCTTGATCACATTTCCCATCATCAATCTTAGCAATCAGATATTCAAGCTTGACTAGGTTCAATGCATCCTTCAATCTAAAAATGTTTTACCTTGCCTAGGGACTTGCAGTCCTTTCTTGGAACTTGTACAAGGTTATTGCGGTTCAATCTGCATTGTAGATCTTCCTGCCGATCTTTCATTGCCATAGATCCTTAGCAAACTTCATGCATGGCATACCAATCATTTATACATCTCCAGCTAATCATTGTCTTTCATTAAATAATGTTTTTATTCATCCAATGTGCTCTATCATAACTCGGTTGCAACTCGGTAAATACTAAACTTTACTCGGTAGACATTCCGCCTTCATTAACCAATATCGATAACTTTAGGGTTTACCGACTAGGTTCTTTGCTTGGTGACATAGTATAGTTTTAACCTTAAAATCAACAACATATGTCAAATATCAAAAAAATCTAAACATCATGATCTCATCATTGTCTAACTTGGTAATAGTTGCCCATTGAATAACTTATTTCTCCCCTTATTCATCACATTCTTTTTGTGTCACTTACCGACCACTTAATACTCATCAAAACATACTTCTTAAGATATGGCAACATCATACTGAATCAGAAAATCAATTTCTTGACATCAATGACAAAATAATGTTATATAAAGATAGTTATCATCCTTTTTCAATTATATCAATAATCTCCAACAACCTTCTCAGTATCCTTAATGAATATCAACAATCTTTCTTTCTATTGAAAATGCCAACAGTTTGCAATCAATATATCCTGAAACATCCCCTTCGATAATGACTCGGGCGGGAATATGAGATAGGGAATTGTACTTCACCTTCCTCCTAAGAAACTCAGATGATTCCTTAGGTTTGGTAGAACTAGAAGGGATTTCAGATGTAGAAGCCATATCAAGATAATTCCAAATCATGAGAGTGATTCGACGAAAAATAACTTATTATTCCAAACTAGGGTTCACTGATTTTGAACTAGGGTACACCAATGTTGAACGCAACACACTTCTCCAAAAGCTTGTTTTACCACTCTGATCTCCACTTTGAATGACTGCAAAATCTTGTGCAAGATATCTTCCTGAATTCTTTCGAATGCAAGATGAATCGCTCTTGTTGCTCTGCTCAAGCTAGAAAAATTCTTCTTTGAAAATAGGTAAGTAAAAATGATGATGAAAGTCACTTTTAAATATGCTCCTACCTACCATAATAAATGCATCACCGTTAGGGCACAAACCCTAACTTTTCCTTTTTACCAATTTGTTTCTTCTGTTGATCGATAGGTAACCAATACTAATAAAGGAACTTTACCAATATACTTTGGGGGTTAGAGACATTGTTACCAATATGTTTCCCCTAAGCTTTTCGAAGCTCAATTTTTCGGTTTAGGGATCTTTGCACTGGGTGCAGATACTGGTACATCTTGTGTCTTCTCTTCAGATTTATTTTTCCAATTTTTATCCATATCCACCTGAATGGTTTCAACATCGATCTTCCCTTCTGGGTCGACCGATATGTCTCTATATGGATTCTTTCTCAGTCTGCATGCTTTGGTAGTGTGTCCCAGTTTGTTGCAATGATAGCATACCATACTAGGTGTTCTCCGTGCTCCGGTGTTCACATTTCCATTCTTCCTTCTGCATGTTGTAGTAGTGTGACCACTACCATGATAGGTCAAATAGGTTTCTCTCCAACTATTTGTCACTCTATAACCATTTGACCAGTGGTCATAGGTTATATACCGGTTTGGGTTCTGGTTCATAGGAGGTTCCGCGACAACTCCTTTAGATCTTGGTGCATAACTTCCAGAGTTGTTCATAACTAACCTACACTCAAAATCTCTATGCCCAAACTTTTTGCATGCATAATAGTGATCATTAAATCTATCTGTTCTAGCCACAATGTTTTGTATGTAAGGAAAATTATCGTTAGCCTTTCTCCTTCATACATTGGCAGTATGTCCTTCCTTATGACAGTTGAAGCATACAGGTTTAAACTTTGGCTTACCTTTTCTCTTGTTGTTGTTCTTAGGTACCAATTTCTCTTTTGGTGCATTACTCTTGGCTCCAGAGGTTTCACCTTCCACATATGTAGAGAAACCAAGTCAGTGGTATCCCTTGATAGCTTCACTAATTCCATCTTTTGTTCCAGTTTAACAGCACTCTGGTTGAACTTTGCAAGTATCTCCTTTGATTCAGCAAGTTCCTTGGAAAGAGCATCATTGGTTTTCATCAAGGTTTCATTTTGAGAGATAGAAGCATTGAGGTCTGCTTGTATTTCTTCTTTCTCTTCATTACCCTCTTGCAAATGAACGGTGATGGTACCAATCTCTTGTTTCAACTTAGAGATCTCACGCTTCTTTTCCTTCACTAAATCTTTAGCTTTTCTTCTATTTTCTATCTCTTGACTCATCCTGATAGTCAATCCTTCCAATCCCTCCTTAGGTTAGTTTTGGATTCATTTAGTTTCTCCACTTCTTTGACTAGGGCCTCCATGTCTGCTTCATTGGAAGAGTTGTTTTCAGTAAATTCCATCAATTGCTCAACAAGTTCTCTTCTCTTTGCTAAAGAGGCCTTATACTTGATTTTGAGTTCATCATAGGCTCTCTCAGACTCAGACAGATGGTGAGTGAGTTCCCTCATGTTGTATTCCCCCATATCTCCTTCCAACTAGTTAGACTTATAGAAAGGTGGGCTCTGATACCAATTGATGAATACTAAGAGGAGGGGGTGAATTAGTATGCCTAAGAACTTAACCAAACTCTTAAACAAATTTCCAGCAGACCGGTGTAGTAGTTTAAACAACAAACTGGTTAAAACATAAATAAGCCAAATAGCAAATAGAGCATTCACCCACAGAAACACGATCACCATAACACAAGATATTTTGACATGGAAACCCAAATGGGAAAAACCACAGTGAGTAAAACTCACAAGTAAACTATCTCCAGAATAGTAACTAGACCAGTTAAGGTCAGACCGATTTGGGCCTTACAATGTTCTTCACTAGAACGAATCCTGTTAGGAATCCAAACATCTGTTAGGAGATAAATCCTATTAAAGACTACCCTATTAAAGGATTTCAGATCCACGACTGTGAAGCACCTTTTTAGAGGATTTACAATAGGCTTGGCTGGGCCTACCTAGTTAAGGGTTTCAGACTTGTCGAAGAGATTAGTAATCAACAATTGAATGATCTAGAAGATAGCACAGAATGCTTGATTAGATCCTTGACAGTTCTTTGTTAATGCATTACAGCATTACTTCAGTCTTCTATCCTTTGCACTCACAAGCTCTTTAGTGAGATACCTATTTTACACAGACCTAATCTGCTTCTATAATAGTCACACACATCAATCCTCCAAAACCCTAGACATGATGTCCTCATATAGGAATCTAATTTCATGTCGGTCCAATAAGATTAAACTACAATTTCCTAGGTACAGTGCATCTAGACATTTTTGGTAACATGGCACAAAAACATCGCTAAAGTGTCGGTGGATGATAACTCATCACACTTTATAATTATCCTGGTTTGGCACAGTATACCGATTACTGGTTTAATGAATAAGACTGGAAAACTGGAACATAATGTTTTGATCAAATGATTAACTGCCGCTAGGGGTCTCTGTTCCACTTGAGGTCTTCATACCGCTACGACCAGTAAGCTTCTTGTTCAAAACACTAATAGTCTTAAACAAGTAAAGACTATACATACAATAAGTGTGTGTCAATCAATGACAATCACAACTTAAACATTATAAAAATATCAACATTGTGATGTGTTACCGACTTATTGTATTTGTATTTAAGGTCAATGAGTTGTTTGTAAATGCATTGGCAAATTTAGTTAAGTGTGGTATTGTGATTGTTGTCAAACCAGAAGGAGTGTCTGTAGAATGTTGTGAAGGCAGATAGGAGCAAAAAAGGATCTGATTAAGCAAGGTAGTGTTATTTTCAGATCAACAAAGAACCTGTTGTTCTCTAACCATTGCAACGGTTAAATCCCTTAACAAGGTAAGCTTTAACAGGCTCGGTGTTGTTTAAATCCTCTAACTAGGTGATCCATTAGCTTGGATTTTAAATCCTCTACCGAGGTTACCTCTAATAGGGTATTACCTTTAACAAGGTGTTGTAGTCAATCCCTTAACCGATTGGTCCTTAACCGGATCTATTCTTAACAAGACATTATTGCATAAGCTTCTAACAACACTTGGCTCCTAACAGGGAGAACTTCATAAGAGTTCAAAATACTTGTGGGTATTCATCCCCACTGTGGTTTTTCCCATTTGGGTATCCACGTGAAAAATCATTGTGTCAAGTGGTGAATGATTTTGTGGATGTGTTTTGATATGGTTGATATGATTAACTAGTAAAGCCACTTAGATATGTTTATATGAATGGAAGTGATCTAAAATGAGCTATTACTGATGCTAGTAAAGTGGTTTAATGTTTTGGTTAAATGGTATTTAAGTTTCAGATCAGTTGCATTGTATCATTGATGTTTTGGTCAACTGGTAATTTTGTTAGTGCAGTTGAAGTTTTTGATACAGTGTCTAAACTAGTTAGTCTAGCAAGTTGTTTCTGAGTTGGAATTAAGTTTGGTGAAAGTTTAGTTTATTTTCTATCTACTGATTCACCCCCCCCCCTCTCAGTAGTTGACCAGATCCTTATAGTTTGATCATATTATCAATTGGTATCAGAGTATTTCAGGTCCTCTTGTGTTTAAGCCTAATAGCTTGAGGAAAAGATCTAGGAGAACATGAAGAAAGAAGGTTCAAAGTTCAATAGGGAAAACTAGAGAATCTGGAGTGGTAGGATGAAGATCTATATCAAGAGCTAGGAAATCAATATTAGGAACATGTTATTACTAAATATAACTTGCCTAGTGGGATTCTGTCAGATGATCAAAAGAATCCCACTAGTTTCATCATATTATCATCAACAACACATATAAGAAAAGGATTTTTGACATGGAAAACCAAGTCAAGGGAAAAACCATGATGGGAACCTACCCACAATAAAATGATACTCTATAATAGTATATGTAAATATTATAATGGTGAATGCACATGCATTCAAGCACACTGCCTAGATCTCACTACTTAAATACAAGAAGGGTTACAACCCTGAGGAAGGCTCACTTCCTTCAAAGATCAAACAATAATCTGGATTACATGAACCGAAAGAATAGAATCTCCAAATATATGATTATAGTTCCATTTAAGCACATTGTCTGTACAACAACTCTCTTTTGCTCGTCTCCACACTTTCGAATGATAGATTCGCTTGATCGCACATACAATTCTCTCTCAAATCATAAAACACTCACAGACTCTTACAGACACAAAACTAACATGATTACAATGCCTATTTATACAATTCATCAACCTTAACCTAAAGGTCGGCTCAACACATAAGACCTAATTACAAAATTACATCATACGATACATATATCCATAATTGGACCAATACAATGTCGACAAGGACATAATATGGACCCAAATCAAATCCTCGAACACACTACACCATCAAATAATTCGCCAAGATCATCTGCAACACACTACATTACCGAATATGTCACATAACATGAAGAGTACCACCGGACCAATAAAATATTCATTAATGTGCACCACAATCAATACGGGCCACCAAAACGCATAGAGCACGATCAAAGAATATCAACAAGCAAAGTGAATTCCACCGCAATCACCGCAACAACTCAGATAACAAGAATCATCATTAACACCATCACCAAAGCACAAGAACACCAACTGATAAACTGAAAGATATGCTTGTCAAGTTCTAAATCATGAACCATCTAATTAGAGGACACACATGAACATCCCAAACACTCCAAAATACGCAACTCAATATATAATCATTCTTGAGCAATATGCATCAAATATCTCAACTCTGCAACACTGAACACTGAAAAATGAGTCCACATACCGGACTTCATAACTCAATTAGATCACCTCATAGCATCATTAAGCTATTACTGAATCAACTAGAGATAAGTATCTCACAACCCATTAAACTGCATAAGCACATGTACAAAATATCATCCAAACAACTCTCTGCAACATAAGAATATGTTAACATCAATGACGACAACATATCCCAACAACTCTAATATCCAACAATCTCCCCCTTTGGCATTGATGGAAACATATGAATGTGGAAAATAATCAATGTAAAAAAATAAATCAACAAGCAACAATCTCCACTTGAGATCATAAGGATCGGCTCCCCCTTAGATAGAAAACTCAAAAATATTTTAATTTTTTTCACATGCTCTTCTCCCCCTTTGACAACAATGCCAAAGACACATACAAATCATGCATCTCTCCCTCTAAGAAGGACAATATCTCCACCTTAGGATAAATTCACACATCTAAACAACTAAAACATACACCGACTACTCCCCCGGAGTGGCAACACCCACTCATCAATCCAGATAATAGGATACGACAATGAAGTCCACCGAATTGATCTAGCTCAATGCATCTAGTTCTCAGTGTGAGGGGAAATCACCCCTAACTTCTCTCTCAGTTATACAAATGTATTTGTAGGCAAATGCTTAGTAAAGACATTTGCAATTTGTTCCTTTGTAGATACATACTCAAATTTGACTTCCTTATCACAAACTTTCTCTCTCAGAAAATGAAACTTAATTAATATATGCTTGGTCTTAGAATGCAACACTGGATTCTTAGAAATGTTGATAGCACTAGAATTATCACAATATATAATAGTAGGCTCATCATAAACAACTTTAATATCCTTCAACATCTACTTCATCCAAATAACCTGAGTAGAGTTGCTAGCAGCAATAATGTATTCAACTTTTGTAGTAAATAAAGAAATAGAATCTTATTTCTTACTTGTCCAAGTTGTTGGTGTAAATAATTATTCATCATGGATATTATTACACTATACTTAAGTTTACTTAGGTACATGCATTTAATAGTAGTTTGGGTATGAGACACTTGGGTGTTTGTGCCACATTGGGATAGTGTGTGTAGGAGAATTTCCACCTTTTATGGTGTTGATCTTGTTACTACTCTATCATATCCACTTATTGTGGAGTGATAATTCCACCTTCGATGGGTGATCCACCTCATGTAGAATATTACATTGTTTCTTCTACCTACCCACACCTATTTCCTACCTACCCTTCTTTCTTATTGAGCCACATCTCATGTTTGTGTGCTCACATATCCATTAGCATTGCCTACATATGTAGGCTCATATTCATTGTATGTAATGATTGATGATCCAATTGATCACATTTTGCATCTTGATAGAATATAGTTTATTCTTATCATATATTTTGTCTCTTATTTGTGCTTTCCATTGCCTCTAGATCTTGGCAAAATTTCATATGGTATCAAAGTCATTAGAGTGTCATTGGTTTGTCAATTGAGAGAAATTTGATGCTATTTGGGGTTGTATATTTTGGAGCTTTCTATTGCAGGTTATTATTGAAGCTTGATGGGTCAAATCTGAGGTCACCATTAGATTGAGGAGGTCCAAGATGTTAAGGAATCTAGATCAGAGATAGAGAAACAATAGTCTAAAAATTATGTATAGAAGAACAGACTTTTGATGAGATTTTTTATATGAATAAATTCTGTCAGTTAATCTTTGATATTATCGACTGCTTACTGGATCGCGAGATTTCCACTGTAATTGATAACGATCACCTACAAGCATTGAAGTTGGGGTATATGTATGGATGTGAAAAGTCATGTCCACGTAGAGGCATGAATTCTATGTGGCTTAGGCCATGTAGAGTCATGACCCTACGTGAACACGACTCTTCATATTGCAAGAGACCATTTTAGTTATGCATTAAAACAGTTAACGGTTCTCGGGTTTAACGATGTTTTGACTTCGGCAATCACTATATGCATATACACCGACTTTGACAGTCCTTGGTTTAATCTATCGTTAGCAGTCAGTTACTATTAATCAATATATAATGTGATCAATATATATATATATAAAATATGGTAAATAAATATATATGGTGTTTGCTTTAATCTGAATGAGGCTACATCCTCAACACCCCCTCTTAGAAAAAGAGGATTGAATTAAGTTTAAGTGTTGGAAAAATGGTGTCTCAACCTTGCATTTATGCGAGGTTACTATTTATAGTAAGTTTTCATTTGAGCACGAAATGGTGTGAAACTCTCCCTAAAGCTTCTGGTTGGTTAGATAAGCATTCCGGTAAAGTTGCGTCGCAAGGTCACAGCTAGTTTTGAAGATATTAATGTTTTCGTCTTGGAGGGGTGCAATAAAATATTTAAACTTAATTTTGGGGACTTTAGAGGCTCTGAAATGCCCTGAAAAGTGGCCGTAACCAGCGAAGCGGGTTACAAGGTGATAGAGCACTTCGCGAGCTTTCCGGTGCTTCAAACGATTCATCAATCGGACACCCGGTTCTCAAGTTATGGCCTCCGGAAGTTTGTACTCCTGAAATAGGAAAAATAATTTGTATCGGATACATAAATGAGCTGTAAAGGGGAGCGAAACATGTTGATGTGTGCTTTAACATGTCATAGGACATCTAGAAGGGAGATAAGGTCGGCTACACCTTATTGGGTGGTTTTAGCCCATGGTTTTGTAATACCGTTTGACGGTTTCTTGTATTGTATCTCCTATTTATGAGGTGTGTGAGATAGAGGTTGTGTGTAAGAGTCTCATGGCTATTGAGTTGCCTCTGAATCTCTGATTAGTGGTACTCCTGCGAAGAGCTTGCTCTGCAAGTATGTTGTAATCTGTTTTTGATTGCTGAATAAAATATTGAGCTGCTTTTGGAGTGTGGGGTTTTTCTCCCAAAAGAGTTTTCCCCACGTAAATCATTGTGTTGTGGTATGAATGCTATTATATCTATTTCTATTTTCTATAACTGTTGTAACGATCTGAAAAAGTTTTGCATTACCCTCCTCTCAAGGTTAGCGTAGGAAGTTGTTTCCGCTACTTAACTTCCTTACAAGTGGTATCAGAGCCTGATCACCTTTGGTTTCAATTGTGGGCAGTTGGGTTTTTTGAACTAATCCAGATTTGAGTGGGAGCTTGTGCAGAAGACACTTTTTGATCTTGTTGCAGGAATATTCATATGGCGAGTTCGTCAGGGAGAATAGAGGTGGAGAAATTTAATGGAAGTAATTTTGAGATGTGGAAGCTGAAGATGGAAGATCTGCTAATAGATCAAGATCTTTGGGATGCTGTTGATGCGAATGTCCAAAGGCCCTCAGATCCTACTACGGCAGCTCAGTATGATGTTATGGACCGAAAAGCCAAGGGTCTAATCAGACTGTGCCTAGCAGACTCTGTTCTAATCAATGTCCATGAAGAGAACTCTGCAAAGAAGCTATGGAATAAGCTTGGTGAGATGTATCAAGTGAAATCTTTATTAAATCAAATTTTCTTAAGAAAGAAATTGTATTCCTTGAAGATGGAAGAGGGTGGACGAATTGCAGACCACCTGGAAGCATTCAATATGTTGGTGGCTCAATTAGTATCCATCGGTGTTAAGATGGACGAGGAGGAGAAATGTCAGATCTTGCTTTGTTCTTTGCCTGATTCGTGGGATTCTCTTGTTATGGCTATCGATAGTACTTCTGTTGTTTTGAAATCTGAAGATGTGGTGGGTGCCCTACTCGGTGAAGAGATGCGAAGGAAGGTATCCATCAGTTCAAAGGAAGCCCTAACCGTTCGTGGAAGACCTAAGGAGAAAGGCAAGAAGAATGAGAAGCGCGACAAGTCCAAATCCAAAGGGAGATCAAAATCTCCTGGAAAGTCCAAAGTCATTTGCTGGAATTGCGGTAAACCAAGTCACATCCGTAAGGACTGCAAAGAAGAAAAGAAGAAGAAGAAAAAGAAAAAGTTCGATTCTAATTCTGAGTCCGACAAGGAAGATGGCAATGCATTTATTGCGGCTTTGGCGACTCATGCAGGTAATGATGCCTGGCTAATTGACTCAGGTGCATCTTTTCATATGACTTCCAATAGAGATTGGTTTTCTGAATATGAAGGATTTAATGGAGGTAAGGTGTACTTGGGTGATGATTCACATCTAGACATTGTTGGTTGAGGTAAAGTTAGAATCAGGTTTTCTGATGGTAGAATAAAAAGGATTAATGGTGTGTTGCATATCCCTGGATTAAAATGAAACTTGTTATCTGTGAGCAAACTGATAGATGCGGGTGTGCAGGTAGTCTTTTCTAAAGCAGGATGTAAGATGATTAAGGGTGCTATGGTAGTTGCTAGAGGTGTCAGGTTTGGCACTTTGTATAAGCTTGAAGCATACACTGTTGAATGTAATAGCACTTCTGTAAAAAGTAAATCTGCGGATACTTCACTAGAAGATTTGAAGGTTTCACCTTCAGCAGATGGAAATGGTTTTTGGGTACCTAAGGGTGCTCTTTCATCTGAAGCAAAGTTACCTGCAGAGAAGACTATGTTATGGCACCAGAGACTTGGCCACATTGGAGAAAAGGGTCTAAGGACCTTGAAAAATAAAAACCTTGTTGAAGGTTTGAATGACTGTAATCTTGACTTTGATTTCTGTGAGCATTGCATTTATGGAAAACAAAACCGCGTTCAGTTTTACTCGAGTTCTCATAAAACTTGTGGTGTTTTGGATCTTATCCATTCTGATGTGTTTGGTCCAGTAGATGTCTCTTCGATTGGAAAATCCACATATTATGTTTCATTTATTGATGATTTTAGTAGAAGGACATGGGTTTATTTTCTAAAGAGTAAATCTGAAGTTTTTAGTCGTTTTAAAGAATTTAAAGCAATGGTTGAGTTGCAGACTGGAAAGAAAATAAAATGTTTGAGAACTGATAATGGTGGTGAGTTTTGCTCTAATGATTTTGATAGATTCTGTAAAGACTATGGAATTAACAGGCAGAAGACAACTCCATATTCTCCATAGCAGAATGGAGTTGCAGAAAGAATGAATAGGACACTGATGGAGAAGGCTAGGAGTATGTTGAGTGGTGCTGGTCTCGAACAAAAGTTTTGGGCTGAAGCTGTTGCCACTACTTGCTACCTGATTAACAGGTCTCCTACATCAGCTCTTGTTGATAAAACGCCTATGGAACCATAATCAGGTCACAAGCCTTCATTGAGACATCTTAGAGTTTTTGGTTGCGAGGCATATGCACATGTGCCAAAGGAGAAGCAAACAAAGTTGGAGAACAAGGCTGTGAAATGTATCTTCATCGGGTATAGTTATGGTGTGAAAGGATACAAGCTTTGGGACCCTGTTGCACAAAAGGTAATTCACAGTAGAAGTGTTATGTTTAGAGAAATTAAGTCTCCTTCTATTACATTGCAGCCAGAACAGACTAAAAAAGAAGATGTGATTCAACTTCCTTCTACACCTGAAAGAGTTGAATCGAGACCCCTAGATAGGCAAGAATTTGAGGAGAGCTCGTCTAGCTCTGAATCTTCAGAAGAGGAGGAAGAACCTCCAACTCAGCTTGTTCGAAGGTCTTCAAGACATAGACAACCACCTGAAAGGTATTCACCTGATGATTGGAGATGTATTTTTGCTCTGAATACTAGTGTGGATGAACTGAAATCTGTAGAAGAGGCATTAGGTATGAATGATGCAGAATCCTGGAAGATTGCTATGGAGGAAGAAATGGCAGCTTTGAAAAAGAATGATACATGGGATCTTGTACCATTGCCTGAAGGAGGAAAACCTGTTGGTTGTAAATGGGTGTTCAAGAAAAAGATTGGTTCAGATGGAAGCATTGAGAAGTATAAAGCAAGGTTGGTTGCAAAAGGCTACTCTCAGGTTGAGGGTGTTGATTACGGTGAGATATTTTCTCCTGTTGCAAAAATGACGTCCATTAGATTTTTGCTTTCTATTGCTACTGCTTATGATTTAGAGGTTGAGCAAATGGATGTGAAAACTGCTTTCCTTCATGGTGATTTGGAGGAAGATATTTATATGACACAGCCGGAGCACTATGTGATGAAAGGCAAAAGTAATTTGGTCTGTAAGTTGAAGAAATCTTTGTATGGCCTCAAACAAAGTCCTAGGATGTGGTACCAGAAATTTGATACATATGTGTTGAGTTTGGGATTTGAACGTTCTAAATCAGATCACTGTGTTTATTATAAATCTGATGGTGATCATTTCTTATTCATTGCATTGTATGTTGATGATATGTTATTCATTGGTAAAGGGAAAGGTATGATTTCAGAACTGAAGTCTCAGCTCGCTGCTAAATTTGAAATGAAAGATCTTGGTGCAGCAAAGCACATTCTTGGGATGGAAATTAGAAGAGATAGGGTAAACAGAAAGTTATGGCTAGGTCAGAGTAAGTATGTGAATTCAGTGTTACAGAGGCTCAACATGCAGAATTGTAGACCATTGAGTGTTCCTTTTACAGTTGGAATGAAACTATCTGTTTCAGATTGTCCTACATCCCCATTGGAGATGGAAGACATGAGCAGAGTGCCTTACCAAAGTGCGATTGGAAGCTTGATGTATGCTATGGTCTGTACTAGACCAGATATTGCCCAAGCAGTGGGAGTACTTTCTAGATATATGTCTAATCCTGGTAGAGTTCATTGGGATACAGTCAAAAGAGTCTTCAGATATTTGAAGGGTACTTCAGAGTATTCTTTGTGTTATCATGGTAATTCAGTTGGAGACATGAATTCCCTTGATAGCCATGGTTATGTGGATTTAGATTGGGCAGGTGATATTGATAGCAGAAGATCCACCAGTGCTTATGTGTTTACTTTGTTTGGTGGTGCAATTAGTTGGATGAGTAAGCGACAGGCTGTGGTTGCTTTATCCACTACTGAAGCAGAGTATATGGCAGCTACTCATGCTTGTAAAGAGGCCATTTGGCTTAAGAGACTGTGTTCGGATATTGGAATAAAACAAGGTACAGTGACAGTTTACTGTGACAGTCAAAGTGCAATTAGCCTAGCTAAGAACCCGACATTTCATGCCCGGACCAAACATATTGATGTTCAGTATCATTTTGTTAGAGATATGGTCAAAGATGGTAGGGTGAAGCTGGTTAAGGTGGAAACTTTGATGAATGTTGCAGATGCTTTAACTAAGGCTGTGAGCACAGAGAAGTTCAGATGGTGTTCAGAGTCTATGGGCCTTATGGCCCCTAGCAATTGATTCATTGTGTTGACATTCCCTTCCGCTCCTGCAAGGTGTTCGACAAGTGGGAGATTTGTTGGAAAAACGGTGTCTCAACCTTGCATTTATGCGAGGTTACTATTTATAGTAAGTTTTCATTTGAGCACGAAATGGTGTGAAACTCTCCCTAAAGCTTCTAGTTGGTTAGATAAGCATTCCGGTAAAGTTGCGTCGCAAGGTCACAGCTAGTTTTGAAGATATTAATGTTTTCGTCTTGGAGGGGTGCAATAAAATATTTAAACTTAATTTTGGGGACTTTAGAGGCTCTGAAATGCCCTGAAAAGTGGCCTTAACCGGCGAAGTGGGTTACAAGGTGATAGAGCACTTCGCGAGCTTTCCGGCGCTTCAAACGGTTCGTCAATCGAACACCCGGTTCTCAAGTTATGGCCTCCGGAAGTTTGTACTCCTGAAATAGGAAAAATAATTTGTATCGGATACATAAATGAGCTATAAAGGGGAGCGAAACGTGTTGATGTGTGCTTTAACATGTCATAGGACATCTAGAAGGGAGATAAGGTCAGCTACACCTTATTGGGTGGTTTTAGCCCATGGTTTTGTAATACCGTTTGACGGTTTCTTGTATTGTATCTCCTATTTATGAGGTGTGTGAGATAGAGGTTGTGTGTAAGAGTCTCATGGCTATTGAGTTGCCTCTGAATCTCTGATTAGTGGTACTCCTGCGAAGAGCTTGCTCTGCAAGTATGTTGTAATCTGTTTTTGATTGCTGAATAAAATATTGAGCTGCTTTTGGAGTGTGGGGTTTTTCTCCCGAAAGGGTTTTCCCCACGTAAATCACTGTGTTGTGGTATGAATGCTATTATATCTATTTCTATTTTCTGTAACTATTGTAACGATCTGAAAAAGTTTTGCATTACCCTCCTCTCAAGGTTAGCGTAGGAAGTTGTTTCCGCTACTTAACTTCCTTACATTAAGGAGCAACACACACACACACACACACACACACACACACACACACACACATCATTTGGCATGATCATATACATTCAATCAGTAATGTTTACTAGTGAAATTATTCATATCTTAGAGAGATATGAATTATCTGATATCCAGCACTCCGGGACAACAACTACATGAAGTCTTATCAGATAACATCCTTGATCCTAGTGACAACTGTAAAATTGTCATTATTACATATACAATAATTTTAGTATCATGATATCCAACACATTCCGGGACAACAAATTAATGTAGTCAATTATGATATGATTGTTATCATAATTTTTGACACATTTCGGAACAACACTTAATGACAACAAATCAATAACTCAACATAACAAATTTAGTATCAATATTTCTGGCACATTTGGGGACAACTTAATGTAGTCAATCTGGATAAAATATCAGGCTATTATGGAGGTCGTCACTTTACAATAGTGATCTAGCACATACATCTCATGGAAGATCATCACCTTTCATGACATAACACATACATGCAATATTGCATACAAGATATTCATGAATATATTAAATTACATATGATTATGACTCAATTTGAATTATAATTTAGTCATACCAATTTTACCTCTAAAGTACTCTACTTTCAACTTTGCAAGAGGTTTGGTGAATATGTCGATACTTTTCTCTTCAGTGCTGATGTAGGTCAATTTGATAACATCTCTTTCTACCATATCTCTTATGTAATGGTAAGGGATTTCTATATGCCTGGATCGATTGTGAAAAACTGGATTTACAGAAAGTTTGATGCAACTTTGATTATCACAGTGAATCACAATGGGGTTCAGGGGCTTCCCAAATAGTCCAACTAGCAATTTCCTTAACCACGCTGCTTCACGAGCTCCCATGGAGGCAGACATATATTTGGCTTTAGTGGAACTCTGAGCAACTACTGACTGTTTTCCACTAGACTAGGATATCATAGCTGATCCAAGACTAAAACAACACCTTGTTGTACTTTTATGATCAATAGAACTGTTTGCCTAGTCAGAATCAGAGTACCCTTGGAGTTGCATCTCAACATTTTTATACTTCAAGCCAAGTCCAGTAGTACCACGCAAGTATCTCAGAATATGCTTAGCAGCCATTAGGTGAATCTTCTTTGGTTCATACACAAATTGACTTAACACATTAGTAGCATAACAAATATCAGGGTGAGTGTTTACCAGGTACATGAGGGATCCAATAATTTGTCTATAGTATGTAGGATCTGTAGATTTTGAATCCACTGCTTCACTTTTGAGCTTATGAAGATTTCTTTCCATTGGAATAGATAGAGGTTTACAATCTATCATACCAAATTTGGTCAGGATATCAGTGGTGTATTTTCCTTGATTTAGGAAAATATAATTCTCTTTTTTTCCATACTTCTAGACCCAAAAAATAGTGTAGTAGACCTAGATCCTTAATATCAAATTCAGCCACAAGATCTTGTTTACATTTTGCAATGAGTTGATCTACTCCTGTTATCAACAAGTCATCAACATAGAGAACAATTATTAACATGTCACCATTCAATATTTTGAAGAATATACATTAGAATCTACTTCATTTTTGGAATATCCTAGTTTGGAGAGATAACTATATATCTTTTTGTATCATGCCCTGGGAGCTTGCTTAAGGTTGTAGAGGGATTTTTTAAGTCTGCACACATAGAGATTGTTAGGATTCCCACAAATACTGAGAGGGGGGGTGAATCATTATCTAACCAATATAGTGAATTTCTTAACTTAAAACATGTAGAACATATTAGAACAGTGTACCAGTAAACAAGAAGTAATGCAATAAACAGAGATAAAAGCAACCACATGAAAAACACACCATAACACAAAGATTTAATGAGGAAACCCGATGTGGGAAAAACCTCAGTGGGATTTGTGACCCACAATATTCACTTACTGGCCAATAAGAAAATATTACTGGTACAAGAGGGGCCTACACATGCAGGAAGGCCAAGTGCCTAGAGCACACTGCTCAAAATAGAAGTCTCACTGACTTACAAAATGGATTATATAAATCCAGTGTCTTGTACTGCTTCAGAATAGCATCTATAATGCTAGATCTAGTACCAGTTTTTGCTCTTCTTCTTACATAAACCCTTAACCTATAATTCGCATAATAGGTTTGCCTTATTTCGCCTCATTACATTCCATCATCCTTCTTCTAAATATTCTACAATGATCTCTTATATATATGAGTCATTTTACAATGTTGCCAAGTCAGCTTCTAAAGATTTTACAATAATGAACAAAATATATTACAACAAAAATCTTGTCAGCCTCTGTGTCGGTATGCTTCCTTTCACTACCGGTTTCAGTGGTCTGAGTGCCAGTGTAGAGTTTGATCTTGCTAGTGCCGGTGGAATGTCTTGTCGGTGTCATAGGATTGTAAGGTTGCCATCAATGACAAAACCTTCAATCACCTAAAATGTCTCATTGGAGTGTGCATATGCCAACAATCTCCCCCTTTGGCATTGATGGCAACACTCATGAGAAAATTTCAAAAGAGTATCCAAAAATTGTTTCCAAGAATGTGTACCAAAAATATATGAGCTCCCTCTGAGCAGATAAGTCTTTTGCTGATTATTTTCTCATACTACTACTCCCCCTTTGGCATCAATGACAAAGGTTGTCAAGGTGTCAATAGAGTTGTAGTTTTATGTCTCAACCTTGTAACTGGGTGGTTACAATTTGAAAAGGATCTGCCAAAACCAAATTTATGCTTTCCATAAACTTCTTACTGTCTTTTATTGCTGCCTTTGGTCTTTGAACTGTACCGGTGAGGTGATGCATATGCTCTGTCGATGTTTTCTGTCCTTGTACTAATGCCTCAGATATTTCCTTCCTCAAGGATGCTAGGTAGTCCAGTCTTGGACTTAGTCTTAGTCTCAAATTCTTAGCCTTGCTTATTATTCTCTCCTTTTCTCTTTCTAACTTAAGTAATTCTTCCTCAAAACATGTTATCTTTTGTTCAAAAACTGATAATGTATCAAGTGAATTAACAAAATTGTCAGCAAGTTTATTGATTTCATCCTGTACCTTGCTCATTTTCTTATCTATGTCAACTGTTAGAAAGTTTGTCTTGCAAATGTCTCTGTATAGAGTTTTAAATTCCTTCAATGAGTTGCATAGTTCCGGTAGAAGTGTGTCAAAATCCCTAGTACACTTCTTTATTTGATCCTCAAAGAATTTTTGTTTTTCAATTTCTAATTTCTCTTTGAATGTATCTTCCTTTATTTGCTCAACTGTCACTGTGTTGTCAGTAATATACTTTGACAAAGTGCCAAGTTGACTCAAAGAATCCTTATTATCTATGTTGCATTTTGGAGCTATCATCTTCAAAATTGGGATTGTGTCATCTATAGCTTTATAAGCTTGTGAACTACAATCAGTTATTTTCTTCAAAGAATCTAAAAGAACTTCAGTTACATTGGTTGATTTAAATGTTGTAGAAGAGGAACCAACATTCTGAATTCTGCCGGTGGAGGAAGTAACCATGCTTGTAGTGACCTCTGGTAGGTCAGTCTATGTTTCCATTTCCTTTACCAATGGTTTTCCTTGTTCACTAGATGCCAGTGGCACTGATTCTACATTTGCCTGTTGTTGTTCTGGAGCCTGTTGCTCAGCTTGTGTCTCTATTTGAGTCTCTACCTATTGATCTGTTTGTTGCCCTGTGTTATCATCTTCCACTTTTCCTTCAGTGTTATCAATGTTGTCAGTTATCGGTGGCTCCCTAGCCATATCTATCTTACCGGTTGTGTCTTTATCTACCACAATGTTGACTTTTTGAGTATCAACATCCACAGTGTATAGTACCTTTGAATTAGGATTAGTATCCTCTATATCCATACTCTCATCTGTCAGTTGATCTTCAGTTGTTGTTACCGGTGGAGTAATCAGAGGTGGTGGGGATAAGTTATCTTTTATTTTGATGCTAGGAGGTCCACCAACCTTTCCTTTCCCTTTGTCCTTATCTTTTTGATATACTTTTATTGGTTTAGGATTTTTGTACTCTTCCTGTTTTTCCTTCTCCACAAGGAATATATCCCATGCATTTTTTGTTTCTTCTGTTACCTCATTTACTCTTCCTGCCATGAGTGCAATATGTCAATGTGTAGTAGAGAATACTGACCGGTTGGCTTCTGAAATTAAGTCATCTATCTCCTTTGGTGAGTTTATTGGGTAAATAGCAAGTAATTTTTCAATTTTGATTTTCTTGTCAAGCTCTACAACAGCCTGTCTTCTTGCTTCTAGTCTCTTGAACAGTTCATCTGGTAGCTCATCTACTACTTGCATTAAGAACTTCTTATAGATATCCAGGTGTAAAATGACACTGTTTTCAACTTGCTCTTTCTCATCTGCTGATAATGTATCATATAATTTTTCTATGTTCTTGAGTTTTCCTTCCTCTATGATTTCATTTAGCAATTCATCAATTGGGGCAATGTTTTGTTGAGTCCTTTTCTTCTTAGGTGTTAGCTTTTTCTTTGGGGTTGTCTTCTTTACCGGAGACCTCACTACCTATTGTTTTTGTCTAGTTCTTCTAGGCGAGGGTGTGGATGCCGGTGAAGGATCCCTTTTCCTTACAACTCTTTTAAATGTTGTTGGCATGTCATTTTCAGAAGAAGTAGCTACCGATGAAAGGTGAGTTTCAGGTTGTAATGCTTCCAACTCATCTTCAGTGATGCCAGTTTGTTTCAGTACATCTTCTTTGATAGCCTTTGCCTGCCTTGAGCCTCTTCTCACAGTTGCTTCAACTTTCTTTACTCTCTTCTTAGATTGAATTTGGCTTTCAATGGTCTCTGCACTACTGAATACTTTTTCCTTGGGTTCCTTGGGTGCTTCCAGAAGGGCTTTTGCATAAGTTTCAATAATGTGATCATCGGTCTCATAACCCATTTCAGTAACCCAAATTGTTCTTGGGATAACTGCTTCCATCCAGATCTCATCCTTTTTAATTACAAAGCATATATCATCCTTGTATTTATCCACAATTTTCTGTGACAGTCTGATTCTTTTGTTCATCCCGGCCTTTAGTGCTTGAAAATACTCATTGATATTCTTTTCCTTGTTTTCACCCATGTTGTTGAATAGGTCTAATAACTATTTCCCTACCGGTATGTCAAATCCAAGGTTCTTGTTGCCTATACCGGGCACCTATTTGGTTATGTGTAGTATTAAGCATACAAGTAAATTACCAAGTCTAAAAGTCCCTTTCTTATCCTTCTTGATTTTTCCTAAATTATCAATCAACTCATCCTTTAGCCATTCACATACATCAATTTTCACATTATTTTTAACCATATCATGTGAACTTTTTATGCATATGATGGAAACTGAGTTCATTCTATTTGCATGAGTTGTTTTGTATCCTAAAATCATGCTAACAAATCTCACATTTATGTCAGTCACATCATTAACCCTTTGTACCAGTTAAGTTCATTACCAGGTCATTTGAGACCTTCTTTGTCTTGTCTAGTCTGGTACCGGTGGAGGGTAACCCTGTTACAACTTTCACAGCTTCCTTGGTAATTTTATGGACGGATTCAAGCCAAAAGAATGCACCATGTACTCTACTTAACACTATCCTAATAACTTCCTTAGGAAAGTCTGAAATGCTAAGGATCTCAGTGAATCCTAGGGTTTCAATAATTTGGTGTTCAGGTTTTACTTTACTGGAATCATCACAGATAACAATTTTGTACATGTTTTTTATTTCTTCATCTCCTAGTTCTTCTATGTGGCAATGGATGTATATTCTAGGATCTTCTGCAAAAACAACTCCTTTGGGAATTTGGGAGAATGCACCAACATTGTCATCCTTTTTAGCTATCTTGAGAACTAGCTAAAATACAGGCCTAGGGCATTTGATTACCTCGACTACATTAGGGTTTGCTATGAATTCAGGTACAGAGGAGGATGCCATGATTATAAATACTTTTTTCTACCTTTGAAAGATTGATTGTTGAAATGCTTTGCCTCTTTTCTCGAAATGCTTTAGCTCTTGAGATTTCGCGCTCTTCGAATGTTTGAATGCTCGGTGAAGTAAAATGGAGCCAAAACCACTAATTTATAATGTTAATTCACCAACTACCACATTTAATGCTTGCCGATGAAGTATTCACTTAACTATGTCTACTGGTATAGAAGTAATTTTTCAACTTCTCATCATCAACCGAGGGAATAATAGCATATGTCTCATTTGATTGCCAAACCCTCAAAGAAAATTTCTTCAATTTGATGAAGAGACTTCTGCTGGTGGAGTGCTACTCTGTCCTACCAGTGGAGTACTACTTTGTCCTACCGGTGGAGGAGTATTACTATCCACATTCAATTTCGACTTCTTGATCCATTGTTTTGAGAATTCTTGCTTAACCTCTTCAACTTTTTATTTTCCTTTCAAACTAGAACTTTTGTTGTCTGTCGGTGATCCTTTACTTCTGCAGAATTTTGCAATATGCCCAATTTTGTTACATGCATAGCAAGTCACATTATTCTTCTGAATAGCTTTCCCATAACCTATCCTAGTTTGTGTTCTACATTGATTAGATAGGTGTCCAAATCTTCCACAAACATAACATCTCACATTCATTCTGCAATTTTCAGAGTTATGACCAACTTTGTTGCATTTTGAACATTGACCGGTGGGTGTGTTGATATTTTGATAATTTCTAGATCTACATTGATTTGCTCTATGACTGTACTTATTACAGTTAAAGCATTTTCCATTAAATTTGTAAGCAGTAGCTTGTCTTACCGGTTTGCTATGATCCTGTGTGTTTGCAGTACCGGAGCTTTCTCCTGCCTCAAAGCCAATTCCACAAGTGTCACCATTAGGTTTCTAAATCTTCAACAAGTCACCAAGTTCTTCTAAGCTTTTCTTGAATTTTTCTTTGTGTTGATTTGCAATATCCAGTTCTCTTTCTAAGATCTCTTTCTGTCTCATCAGTTCATTGGAGTCATTCTGTGTATGCATCACATCTGTTTTCAACAAATCATTTTCATAGCTAAGTGTTGTGTTCTCATTTGCTGCATCACTTAGTCTTTTAGTCAAATCTTCTTCATTCTTATTCCTATCTTCAATTTCCTTACAAAATCTCATGGTCATATCTTGCATCTCATTCCTTGATGTTATGTTCTCTAGCTTTAGCTTGTTTATCATATCATTAAGAGTTTCTTTTTCATCATCCTCAATTTGCATTTTCTCATAGAGTTCTCTTCTCTTGTTTCTTGCAATGGTAATATTTTCTTGAAGTACTTGAATAATTTCCTGAGCTGCCTTTAGATCATCTTCAATTTTGATGTTTTTCAATTTTTCTATATCATAGTCTGAGAGAGTTGCTTCTAGTTGTTTCATCAGATTTTCCATCTCTACCGGTGTCAAGATCTTCCTCAAGTTGTTAGGCTTTTGAAAATAGAGGACCAGGCTCTGATACCAATTGTTAGGATTCCCACAGATACTGAGAGGGGGGGGGGTTGAATCAGTATCTAACCGGTATAGTGAATTTCTTAACTTAAAACATGTAGAACATATTAGAACAGTGTATCGGTAAACAAGAAGTAATGCAATAAACAGAGATAAAAACAACCACATGAAAAACACACCATAACACAAAGATTTAATGAGGAAACCCGATGTGGGAAAAACTTTGGTGGGATTTGTGACCCACAATATTCACTTACTGGCCAATAAGAGAATATTACTGGTACAAGAGGGGCCTACACATGCAGGAAGGCCAAGTGCCTAGAGCACACTGCTAAAAATAGAAGTCTCACTAACTTACAAAATGGATTATATAAATCCAGTGTCTTGTACTACTTCAAAAAAGCATCTATAATGCCAGATCCAGTACCGGTTTCTGCTTTGCTTCTTACATCAACCCTTAACCTATAATTCGCATAATAGGTCTGCCTTATTTCGCCTAATTACATTCCATCATCCTTATTTTAAATATTCTACAATGATCTCTTATATATATGAGTCATTTTACAGTGTTGCCAAGTCGGCTTATAAAGATTTTACAATAATAAACAAAATATATTACAACAAAAATCCCGTCGGCCTCTGTGCCGGTATGCTTCCTTTCACTGCCGGTGTCGGTGTAGAGTTTGATCTTGCTAGTGCCGGTGGAATGTCTTGCCGGTGTCATAGGATTGTAAGGTTGCCATCAATGACAAAACCTTCAATCACCTACAATGTCTCATTGGAGTGTACATATACCAACAAAGATTTCTATCATGTGTAGAAAAGCCTTCAGGTTGTCTATATATACTTCTTCCTCAATAAAACCATACAAAAATGCAGTCTTTATGTCCATTTGATGTACCTTCCACCCTTTAGATGCTGCAATGGCAATAATGATTCTTACAGAAGTATATTGGGCAACTAGAGCAAATGTCTCTTCATAGTCAATTCTAGCCTTTTGAGAAAACCCCCTGGCAATGAATCTGGCTTTGTGTTTTTCAATAATACCATCTGGTGCATATTTGATTTTGAATAACCACTTTGAAGAGACAAATGATTTGTCTTTTGGTCTAGGTACAATGTCCCAAACATCATTTTTTTTAAGATAGACTGGTATTTCTCAATCATTGCATCTTTCCAAGCTTGACATGTTAAAGCCTCTTCAACATTTGATGGTTTCGATTTTGTAAGCTCGATCATGAGTGCAACATAGAATGATTGACTTCTTGTTTTCTTATTCTCTTTGAAGATTTCATCAGGTTCCACATTATTTTCCTCAATCATCTTTCTTGCCCATAGTGGTCTTTTCTTGTTGTTAGGATTTTCGGCATTCTCAAAATTAGATGATTGAGGTTCACGATCTTCTATGCTATTCTCCCTATGATTCTCAATTGTAAGATTTTCATATGATTGTATGGTTTGATCATATTTTTCACTTAGAGAGAGTTTATAAGCAACATCTTCTTCAAATTTGACATCTCTAATTATTTCAATAGATCTTCGTCCTAGAATATAGACTCTATATCCTTTAGTGGTTTCACTGTAGCCAATAAATATGCCTTTCTTCTTGGAGGGTTCTAGTTTAGTTCTCTTTTCTTTAGGAACGTGAATATACACGTGGCAACCAAAGATTCTTAGATGGCTTAAATATGGTTTATTCCCTGTAAAGGCTTCTTCAGGTGTTATATTCTCTAGGATTGAATGAGGGCATTTGTTTTGAATGTACACAGTTGTATTTGATGCTTCAGCCCATAATGAGATATGTAGATTTTGATCATGCATCATGGCTTTAGCGGCTTCGATGATGGTTTTGTTTTTCCTTTCTGCAACTCCATTCTGTTGAGGATTATAAGGTATTGTACACTCCCTCTTAATCCCAATAGAAATGCAAAATTCTTTAAAATTTTCAGAGATATATTCACCCTCATTATCTGATCTTAGAGTTTTTATTTTCTTCCCAGTTTGATTTTCCACTAAGGCTTTAAAAACTTTGAATTTTAATAACAATTCATTTGATTCTTTGAGTTTTATGAAATAGATCCAAGTTTTCCTAGAGTATTCATCAACAAATATCACATAATACAAAATTCCCCCCAATGATGGTAATGACATTGGACCACACAAATCAGTGCAGACAAGTTCTAGTACAACTTTTGATTTGTGTTCACTTGATGGAAAAGACCCTTTTGATTTCTTCCCTAGAGCACATCCTTTACAAGTTCCAACATGATCAGATTTTAGATTGGGTAATCCTATGGTGATCTTTCCTATAGAAGGTAGGGAACTAATCGAAGATGTCCTAATCTTATATGCCAAATTTCATTAGAATTAGATACTTCATGATTTAGTGCTTGTTTTTAGTATTACATAGTTTGTACAAAATACCATCTCTAGATCCTATAGGAATAGCATTCTTTATGATAGAATTTTTAGGCCAAAGTAGAACTTTATCTTCATGGAAGGTGACACGATATCCTTGATCAGCTAGTCCTGATATATAGACCAAATTCCTTTTGATACCTGGTACAAAAATAACATCTTCCAATTGTAATGTAACTCTTGTTCTTAATTGAATTGAGAAGGTCCCAATTCCTTTCACTAGATAGGTAGAATTGTCTCCTATTGTAACTTCTTCAGTTGAGTTCCCTTCAAAAGTTTCGAATTCATCTCTAAATCTGGTTATGTGTCGTGATGCTCCACTATCGATTATCCACATATGTTTGTTTGAGTTTAGTTCACTTGATAAGGCTAAGAAGAATAGAGGATTATCTAATTCCTTGACTTCAGCTATGGTTTCTCGAGCTTTCTTTCTTTCTAGGCAGAACCTGTGAGTGTGTCCAAATTTATCACACCTATAGCATTGAATCTTGGAGAAGTCTCTGCTTTTGTGATCATTTCCTCTCTTTCATTTGAAGTTCCTTTTCTTCCCTTTGTTGCTTGAGTTAGCATTTAGTGCTTGAATTTCTCCTTCTTTTTTTGGACCCATCCCTCTTGTAATTAGTTGAGATTATTCTTGAGTGCAATCATTCTTGAGTTGATCAAATTTCGATAGTGTCAGTCAAATACTAATGCCTTGAATAAAGGATTCCCAACTAGATGGTAATCCCTTAAGTGACATTAGAGATAGCTCCATATCATCTACATTATTCCCAATGGTTGACAAATGATCTTTCAATTCTGAAATCCTCATGAAATAGGATGTGATTGTTTCTCCTTTGTTCATGTAGATATGCATTAATTGTTGTTTTAAGGTGAGCAATTTTCTTGCATTATTTATTTCAAATAAATTTTGAATGGTCTTGAACATATCATAAGTTGTAGTTAGTTTTGATATGGTAGGAAGAATGTGATCTTTAACAACATCAATTATTATTTTCTTAGCCTTGTTGTTGTGTCTTATCCAGGTTGTTTTCTCTGGTTCTTCTTTGGCCAATTTTGTATCTTCTTCTATGTATGCATCTAGTTCGAGTTCTTGAAGAATTTCTATTATTCGGATTCTCCATCAGACAAAGTTGGATGCGCCTTCGAGTCTATCTTCCACTCTAACACTGTTCACCATGATTGTTTGTTCTTCCTTTGATTTTGAATGTGAGTCTGAACCAACCTAGCTCTGATACCAAGTTAAGGAATCTAGATCGGAGATAGAGAAACAATAGTCTGGAAATTATGTATAGAAGAACAAACTTTTGATGAGATTTCCGATATGAATAAATTTTGTCAGTTAATCTTTGATATTATTGATTGCTTACTGGATCACGAGATTTCCACTGTAATTGATATCGATCACCAGCAAGAATTGAAGTCAGGGTATTTGTATGGATGTGAAAAGTCATGTCCACATAGAGGCATGACTTCTATGTGGCTTATGCCACGTAGAGTCATGACCCTATGTGAACATGACTCTTCGTATTGCAAGAGTCACCATTTTAGTTATGTATTAAAATAGTTAATGGTGCTTGGGTTTAATGATGCTTTGACTTCAACAATCACTATATGCATATACACCAACTTCGACAGTCCTTCATTTAATCTACCATTAGTAATCGGTTACTATATATATATATATATATATATATTGTTTGCTTTAATCCGAATGAGACTACATCCTTAACACTCCCTCTTAGTAAAAGAGGGTTGAATTAAGTTTAAGGATCTATACAGTGGTGCAGGAGTTTTCTATTTTTCGGATACAGGTTTTTCAAAAATCATGAAATCCCGATTTTTTACAACTTTGGAGGCTTTGTTTGGGCTCATATGGACTCCTTTTCAGGCGTCGTTTTTTTTTAAAGTGCATAATTTTTTGTCTACTTTTATAATCTGCCATTTGTTTGCAATGATTTTGAGTAGAAATTGTAGTTTCAGTATTTAGTCATTTTTTGGCCTATTTGGTACTTGTATTTTTCTTGGATCTTAGTTTAGATCACTAGCAGTATTTGTTAAAGCCTCTTATATCTCATTTTGAGAAGTTGTAATAATTGAAATTAGAAGTCCACTTTGCCATTATTTACAAGTGCCAACATGATCTTTTTATGGGGGGTCAGTTGTTCATTTATATCTCTTAGTGAAATTCCATTCGAAGGCATCTTCATCTGTAGTATTCTACAAGGCTTCTTTGTTGGTGGCATCATTTTCATGTTTCCACATTTGAATATTTTATCATGATGTATGCTCTTGCTTGAGCAATGTTGTACTCTCACTATCATAAAGTGTCACACCTCTTTGTATCTTGTCATTGTTGACTATTTGATGTAATCCTCTTGTACACATAGATTAGGAATATCTTGTGAGACTTAGATTGTACACATTTTTGCATGGCTCCCGTGAGACTTAGATTGTACCAGTATTTCTTCCATTTATGAGTATCCAGATGATGCTCAAAGTAGGTTGTCTCCATACCTGATCTTCTTTTTGTTGCAACGAGTGATTCATCGTCATTGACTTGGTACCTGATTTTGTCACACTTTGACATTATTGGTGCAACATTGGCTCTCTTTCTTCCTTATGGGGAGGTATTTTGGTCATAATCATTGGACCATCTTTGCAGGAGATTTGACATTGAGGGAGGGCTTCATGGTCTCTTCTTTTATCTTATGGGGGGGACATATTTTTTGTTCTTCTCATTCATCATTGAGAGCATTATGTGCTTTCATCATCTCTCTTTTGGGGGAGGGTTTTTTCCCATTGGGTTTTCTCTCTTTCTCCATTTATGGGACATTGCATTTATATTTGTACATGGGTACCTAACATGGCCTTGTAGTCAGGACCCATCTTGCATTGCTTAGTTTCATTGTAAACTTTAGTGCATTCCCCTAAGTTGCACTTAAGGGGGGTGTTGATGTAAATAATTATTCATCATGGATATTATTACACTATACTTAAGTTTACTTAGGTACATGCATTTAATAGTAGTTTGGGTATGAGACACTTGGGTGTTTGTGTCACATTAGGATAGTGTGTGTGGGAGAATTTTTGCCTTTTATGGTGTTGATCTTGTTACTACTCTATCATATCCACTTATTGTGGAGTGATAATTCCACCTTCGATGGGTGATCCACCTCATGTAGAATATTATATTGTTTCTCCTACCTACCCACACCTATTTCCTACCTACCCTTGTTTCTTATTGAGTCACATGTCATGTTTGTGTGCTCACATATCCATTAGCCTTGCCTATATATGCAGGCTCATATTCATTGTATGTAACGATTGATGATCCAGTTGATCACATTTTGCATCTTGATAGAATACAGTTTATTCCTATCATATACTTTGTCTCTCTTATTAGTACTTTCCATTGCCTTTAGATCTTGGCAAAATCTCACACAAGCAACCAACTTCTTTCCCAAAAATAATGCTCCACCAGTAGTGCTCTTCTGGTCATCAACATCACCTGCCCAATTAGCATCAATATAAGAATTTAAACTGAAATCATCATCTTTCGGATACCACAGACCATAATCAACTATCCCCTTCAAATATCTGAATATCCTCTTCAAAGTAGTAACATGAATTTCCTTCGAATCATCTTGAAATCTTGCAACAAGGAATACAACACTCATAATGTTAGGTCTAGTCTTAGTCAAATATAGCAGTCCACCAATCATAGATCTATACAAGGTCTGATTAGCCTTCAAAGATTCATCATCTTTTGTCATCTTGCATCTGGTCACCATAGAAGTTCCAACAGGTTTAGAATCATCTAACCCAAACTTCTTCAACAATTCCTTCACATACTTAGATTGAGATATAAATATGTCTTTATCAGTTTGTGTAATTTGCAATCTCCAAAAGAACTTCATCTCACCTATCATAGACATCTCAAATTCTTTTTGCATATCATCAAAAAACTTCTTACTGAAGTCATCATCTCCTCCAAAAATAATATCATCAACAAAGACTTCAATAATTAAAATATTATCATTAACAATCTTTAAGTACAAATTACTATTAATGGTACCTTTACAGAATCTCAATTTCATCAAATACATGTCCAATCTAGCATACTAGGCTCTAGAGGCTTGTTTAAGACCATAAAATGCTTTCTTCAATCTACATACCATGTTTTCTTCATCTGTCAATGAAAATCCATCTGGTTGCTCAATGTAGACTTCACATCCATTTGATATACCTTGAATTTCTTATGAGCAGCATATGCAAGAAATAGTCTAACAACTTCAATATTAGCTACCAGAACAAAAGTCTCCTCAAAATTAATACCTTCCATTTGTGAGTATACCTTACATACCAGTCTTTCTTTATTTCTACCAACTTCTCCAGCTTCATTCATCTTATTCAGGAACACCCATTTAGTACCAATTGCATTCTTCTCCTTAAGTCTCGGAACAAGTTCCCATGTTTTGTTCTTCTCAATCTGATCTAACTCTTCTTCCATGACTTTTATCTAGTTCTCATCTTTCCATGCTTCAACAACATCTTTAGGCTCAATTTTATAAATCAAACATGTCTCTTCAACAACAATCCTTCTCTTAGTCATCACACCTTTATTTTTATCACCGATAATATGATTTTCTAAATGATTCAGTCTTACATACCTTGGGGTCTTTTGATTATTTTGATTATTTTGATTCTTAGGCTCTTGAACTTCTTGTTAATCCTATGAGGATCCAGTTAGTACTGAGAGGGGGGTGAATCGGTACTAAGACCAATTCAAACTTTAACTCAAAATCAAACTTATTTCAGATCTGAGAACATTTAACAAATATCTCAACTTCTATAATCAGATCTAATAACCTCTTTATCAGATTTGCTTAACACAATAATAAAATCATTTACCAATACTTTCACCACCATAGCAATCATATAAACTTGATCAATTACCAACTCATTAACCTTATCAATAAGATCAAATACTTTCTCAAACAACTTCTTATCAATACCGGTAACCTCTGATAAACTTTTGATAAAACATCATAACCGGTGTCTCAAAAATAATGCATGAAATAAAATATAAACAAGAACATCAGATGAAAAATATTCCATACATGAACACCATAAGTTTTTGACGTGGAAACCCAAATAGGAAAAAAAACCACAGTGGGAGTTGGCACCCACAAATATTTTCTCTTTTGAAGTACACTTTGTTAGGAGCTTACAATATGCCCGGTCAAGAGTAGACCCTATTAGGAGTCACCTGGTTAGGGGATTTTCCTTGTAGCCCGATTAGGAGCTTGATGATCTATTAGAATCAACCTCATAAGAGGATTTAATACTCTTTTGAGAGTTTCCCTGTTAGGGGACTTAAATGTTTAAGGCATGTTAGAACCTACCCAGTCAAGGGATTTAACCTGTTGCAACTGTTAGGGAACAACAATAAGAAACTGATTTGTTACTTGCACTTCTTTTCTTGCTTGATCAGATCCAGTTATACTCAGCACTCTGCAACTCTCAGGAAGATCTCACACTTCACTTGGATGGCTTAACACATTCTCTAAGACCACTGACACAATAAACATCAACTGTGTCAACATAAATAGCCATCTCAATTAGGTCGGCCACAAAAGTTAATTATATCATGAATTAACAATAAGATCACAAAAGATCATCATAAATTGCTATCCAAATCATTACAACAAATTACAATGCAATATCAACCATTGGTTGATCATAACTCATCACGAAAATCTGATCTGTATCCTCAAAACACTCTACTAAGCGTTTCGCTAATTCCCAAGAAAAACTTCCTTGAATTGCACCAAAATAGATATCAAATCTTTCACATGAGTTGTGTCATGTAACCAGCTTCATGTAAACTCGCTATCGATCACCATCATAATAGAAATCATTATCGGTTTGATGATTTCTTCACTGGTCCTTAAACCCTACTAAAACCTTAGCAAAACTTCATCAGAAATTTGAAACATGCCTTCCGGTAATCATCACAAGTTTTAGTTCCAATCAGATACACCTTTCCATGATATAAGTTCACCATCCAAACCGCAAATCACCAGTCATCGCCAATCGAATGATTTAATCAAAATAATTCTGCTTTACCAGTTAAAGTCCTATTTCACAGACTTTAGTTCATTGTCAGTAAACCTTGTCTTCAGGTAAACCAAATCACTTAGATGACAAAACAAAACATCAGGAACACCAGTTTCCAGCAATGACAACACAAATAATTGATCATGTCATCTATTCATAGAATCTCAATCTCTTCATCACAAATAGACTTCTATCCTTTACCGATGCAGTCATCCAACTTCAACTACATCACCTGATCTACATCAGTTATGTCAAATGCCAACACTTCTTCACCAGCAATAGCATTTGTATTGATTATCTCTATCTCTACCAGATCACTCTACTTCATTCTCTTAGTCTGCACTTGTTTTGAAGTAACATCTTGATCATCAGACTCATATTCACATGCTCTAATTTTTTTTTCATGATTCTCATCAACCTTCACATTTGCACTTTCCACTATCTTTCTCAGTCTTTTGTTGTAACACTAGTAGGATTTTCTCTTATTAGAATTGTTAGGCTAACTGGTGAACAACTAAGAGGGGGGGCGAATCAGTTGTTAACAAATTATGTGAATTAAAGCACTTAAACCTTTTACCAGAATAACTAATAAAGCATTAAAGTATAATTGAAAACCAGAGAATCAATACCATGCAACCATAACACATAACACCATGATTTATACGTGGAAAACCTGGTAAAGGGAAAAACCACAGTGAGAAACCCTACCCACAGTCAGATGATACTTCTACAGAAATTATATGATTACAATAGGGGTTTGCACATGCAGGAAGGCACACTGCCTAGAGCGCACTACTCATCACAATGGAGTCTCACTGACTACAGAAGAGTCCAACCACCTCAAACTATTTGGTCAACAATCCAGAAAGAAGAACTGCCTATGATAGCATCAAACATGTCAGATTACAGTTTCGATTAAGCTCAATATCGGAGGTCTAAAACCTCTTACATAAACCCAACTTGATTACCTATGATCGACCAAATCCTCTGCACAAATGATTATTACATTATTCGCTCCTTGCCCATGATCTACAATGAGATTTTACATATATTTATACGAACCTGAGACCTAACCAATAAGGTCAGCCACCCAAATGATAATTCAATAGATCCATTACATAATCCTAAAATAAAATAATAAAACATGTCAGCCTAAGGCCAAACAAACATCATCCAATCAATAAAACATCCCGGAAGCGCATCAAAGGATCCACCAACATGTTACATGAAAAACAGTCCATAACCTGGATAGCACCGGGCCTAAATTAGAACCACACACGCCAAAGGAATGACACCAATCAGTTGAGACACGAACACAATCACCATCAACATCATGAATCCCTTCTAGAAGCTGCACCAACACCACTTATGCATTACATCAAAGATCTTCAATAAAGCTCTGTCGGCGAAACCCTTACTGGACCTACAAAATAGGCTTACTAGAACATAAGTTAGCATCCAATTATCGAGTCAATACCAACTGACTGAAACATACTTCAAAAGCATATGAACCATCCATACAAACTTATTCCATCATCTAGATCATACCGGTGACAATCAACTGATAATCTTCCTAATCCAATCCTTCTACCGAAAGTTGGTAAATAACCATAACAGCTAGTGTTGATATCAATGACAAAACATCAATGCAACACATAATCAATTCCATCATATTTCAGAAATTTCCTCCTTTGGTATTGATGACAACACTAGATGTGAAAAATATCCATGTGCCAAGAAATGCCAAACAAGTCTCCTCCTATAGAAGACAACCAACAATCTCCCATAAAATGATATAGCAATGAAGCTCTGAATCAAATCTAAATCAAAAGACCAAATACCGTCAAACTCCCCCTAAGGAGTGCAATCAATATGAAAAATAGATAGCAATGATTTTTCACATATATTCCTCTCCCTTTGACAGCAATGCCAAAAATATTACATAGATATCAAACAGAATATGAAAACTCTAAATCTCAAGGCTGACTGCTCCCCCTGAGTAGTAGCATTATTTCATCAATCCGGAGCAAAAGATAGCTCAGATAATCCATATTGGACTGATGCACAACTACATCATTTAAGTCTATATCAGAGGGGTAGAAACACCCCAATCTGTCTCTCAAATACTCAAATGATTCCCAGGACAAAGGTTTAGTGAAGATGTCCACTATTTGTTCTTTAGTGTTAACATAAACCAGTCTGACTTCTTTTGCTTCCACCTTTTCCTTCAAAAAGTTATACTTGATTAATATGTGCTTAGTCTTGGAGTGAAATACTGGATTATTAGATATGTCAATAGCTGTAGAGTTATCACAATGAATAACAACCGGATCATTATAACTCACTTGTATATCCTTCAACATCTACTTCATCCATAAAACTTGAGTGCAATTGGTTGCAGCTGCAACATATTCAGCTTCAGCAATAGATAAAAAAAATGCATGATTGCTTCTTGTTGATCCATGAAACTAACTTCTTCCCAAGAAAGAATGCTCCACTGGATGTTCTCTTCCGGTCATCAACATCACCTGCCCAATCTGCATTTGTATATGCATATAAAGTAAAGTCGTCATCTTTAGGGTACCATAAACCATATTCAGTTGTTCCTTCCAAATACCAGAATATCCTTTTATTGCACTTTCATGATTTTCTCTTTGATTACTTTGAAATCTTGATATAATACTGACTGCATTCATTATATCTGGTATAGTCTAAGTTAAATATAGCAAACCACCAATCATGGATTTATATCTTGTAGAATTTACTAGAGGGGATACATCTTTAGTTGACAATTTTTCACTTGTAACCATAGGAGTTCTAACTGGCTTGGAATTTTCCATACCAAATTTCTTCAATAATTCCCTTAGATACTTAGTTGATAGATAAAGATGCCTTTGTCAATCTGAGTAATCTGTAAAACTAGAAAAAATCTTATTTCTCCAGTCATAGACATTTCAAATTCACTCTGCATATTATCAAAGAATTCCATGCATAATTTTTCTTCACCTCCAAAAATGATATCATCAACAAATACTTCAATAATCAAAATATCATCATTAGTGATCGTATAATAGGTTACTGTCAGTATTACCTTTTATAAAATCAAGCTTCAAAAGATACTTATCCAACCTTGCATACCAAGCTCTAGGAGCTTGTTTTAATCCATATAGAGCTTTCCTTAATCTGCAAGCCATATTTTTGTCATCTGTCAGTAAAAATCCATCAGGTTGCTCAATAAAGACTTCCTCTTCAAGTTCTCCATTCATAAATGCACACTTAACATCCATTTGGTAGACCTTGAAGTTCTTATAGGTTGCATAAGCAAGAAATAGTCTAACAACTTCAATTCTAGGTACTGGTGCAAAAGTTTCACCATAATCAATTCCTTCCTTCTAAGAATATCCTTTGCAGACCAATCTAGCCTTGTTTCTTACAACTTGTCCGTCCTCAATCGGTTTATTTCTAAAAACCCATTTAGTTCCAATAACATTCTTATTTTTAGGTCGGGAACCAAAGTCCAAGTATTGTTCTTTTCTATCTGATCTAATTCATCTTCCATAGCTTTCATCCAACATTCATCTTTACAGGCTTCGATTACTGATGCCGGTTCAATCTAAGAAATGAAACATACCTCTTGATTTTCCAATCTTCTCCTTGTCATAAATCCCTTGTTTTTGTCTCCAATGATCTTATTTTCAGAATGTTTTAGCCTTACATACCTTGGTGTTTCTGATTTTCAAGTTCTTTGTGTTGCTCTTCAGTTACAGTTGAGTTTTCTGATGATGCTGAGATAATTGGTTCATTATTTTGTTCCGGTACAAGCATTACCGGATCAGTTATGATCTTTTCCATTGTTGGTTCTATGTCATAAGATTTAGCTTGGTCTTTGTAATACTCATCCACTTTCACATTAGCGCTCTCCACAATTCTCTGCAATATTTTTCTATATCTGTATGCTTTGCTCTTAGTTGAATAACCAAGAAATATTTCTTCATCACATATAGGGTCAAAATTTCCAATGGAAGCATCTCTTTTGATATAACACTTACTTCCAAGGATTCTGAAATACTTAAGAGTAGGGGAATGACCAGGCCATAATTCATAAAGGTGTCTTACCGGTATCTCTTTTTATATGAACTTTGTTGAATGTATAAACCGTTGTACTTACTGCTTCTCTCCAGTAGATATGAGGCAAATTGTCTTCCACCATCATGGTTCTGGCTACATCCAAATTGGTTATGTTCTTTCTTTCCACAATGCCATTCTGTTGAGGTGCCCGAGGTGCAGATAACTATCTCCTAATGCCATTTTTCTCACAATAACTGTTAAATTCAGCGGATGTGAATTCACAACCTTGATCTGATCTCAGACACTTGATTTTCATTTCTGTCTCTATCTCAATCATAGCTTTAAAGATCTTGAATTTCTCAAAGGCTTTAGATTTCTCCCTTAGAAAAGCAACCCACATCATTCTAAAATAGTCATCAATGATTAACATGAAATATATGTCTCCTTATCTCCTTGAAAGCTTCTTGTATTAGCAAGACCACATAGGTCAGTATGAATCAAATCAAGAATATCATTAGATTTATTAGGTATGCTCTTAAAATAAATTCTAATTTGCTTACCCATTTGACATTCCTTACATACCGGATTGTGAGGCTTCACAATCTTAGGTAAATCTCTAACTATCTTAGTTGAACTGATCTTTACAATGCAATCAATATTTACATGACACAACCTCTTATGCCATAGCCAACTTTCATCAATATGTGCAATCAAATATGTCTTTTCACCGGAGTTCAAATGAAAGACGTTACCTTTTGTCTGTGTACCGATTGCAATCTCCAATCCTGATTTGCTAATGATTTTGCACTTTCCATCCTTGAATTGTAATTGAAATCCTTTGTCTACCAATTGTCCTACACTCAAAAGATTATGCTTCAGGCCTTTAACATAATAGACATTATCAGTGTTATGCTTACCATCCAATGAAACGGTTCCTCTTCCTTAGATCATGCATGCTTTGTTATTACCAAATCTGACTTGACCACCATCAAAGTCTTGTAGGGTTAGAAACATTCTTTTGTCTCCTGTCATATGATGAGAACATCCACTATCTATTACCCATTCATCTTGTTGGAATTTGGCATAACTGATGCAGATTAGGTGATGCAGTTGAAGTTGGATGACTCCACCGACAAAGAATAAAAGTCTATTTGCGATGAAGAGATTGAGATTCTATTAATAGATGACATGATCAGTTATTTGTGTTGTCATTGTTGGCAACTGATGTTCCTGATGTTCCTTATGTTTTGTTTTGGCATCTAAATGATTTGGTTTACCGGAAGATAGGGTTTACCGGCAGATAGGGTTTACCGGCAGAGAGCTAAAGTCTGTGAAATAAGACTTTAACCGGTAAAGCAGAATTGTTTTGATTGGATCGATCGATCGGCAATGACTGGTGATTTGTGGTTTGGATGGTGAACTTGTATCATGGAAAGGTGTATATGACCAGAACTGGAACTTGTGATGATTACCAGAAGGCATGTTTCAAATTTCTGATGGAGTTTTGCTAAGGTTTTAGTAGGATTTAAGGACCGGTGAAGAAATTATCGTCAGAATTCCGACAAATTCAAGCATTTTTTCAAAATAAAATCAAATTTGGTCACAATATACCTTCTCCATCAGAAACCTCCATCGGAATTCTAAACCAAATGTATTGATGCGACAATCAGAACATCATCCATAAAAATAAGGAGCATCACCCTCCCTAAGAACTACAATATACTCAACTTCTACTATGACTGTAAGCTACATTTTTGTTTGAATTTGTTTTTTCTTCCCATTTTGCTCAAGTTTCCAATTATTTTATTTCTACTATTTAAGGTAATACATGTGCAGTTGCTTCATATGGATCTGCTAGATGTTCTAGAAGTTTTGAGAAGTTGCACATTTTGGTATTCGGTATACTTGAGTGACAACTTATGCAATACCATAAGCCTTCGTGCTCAACTGTGCAAGGACTATTTCTGCACATGATGGAAAATAAGAGAACAAAGTAATGTATTAAGAATTTTGTGAATCCAACTAACAGCTTGGTTACTTGTCTTTTCAATATAAGGGCTATAGTTTCTGCCCTATGGAATGCCTATCCCGTCCAAGGAATGTCTGTAAATGTCTAGCTTTCAGTTTTGTTTTTGAGCAAGCGTTCTTTTGTTTCAAGCTTTATTTCTCAGCTTCTCTAAGATCTCTTCTGTTTAGTCATGTTAAGAGGATACAATTTCAATTCAAGTATGGTATATACCATGCTGGGAACCTCTTTTTTCTGTTTAGCCAAGTTAAGAGGAGACAATTTCAACTATGGTAGATACCATGTTCAGAACCTTCCTTGAAAGAAGAAACTGCCTCTAGTCATAAGTTTGCATAACAGCTGTGAGAAGCATTGCTAATCTGCCAAAGCTAGCACAAAGATTATTCAATATTTTGTGAAACATATGATGAACATATGTTCATGTTGCCAGAAATCGGAGCTTCATCAAAAGAAGAAACACTACATCCTCCAATGCATGTGAAGGTCTTGTACAAACAAGAAGCAACAAACCTAGCATCCAGTTTTCACAGTTTATGAGATAAAATTGAAAAGTTTCTAGAAATTTTTTTGGCTTTCACACTCGATGAGATAAAGTGGAAGGGTTTTCTAGAAAATACTCTGTTTCAACATTTTCATAAAAAATTAGATCAGATTTCATGATGGTGATCCATCATTAGAATAAGAAACATAAAGTGTGATCTATTAATGCAAACATTAAATATAGTTTTATCCAAATCTGCAATTTTCACAGTCCAAGAGATAAAGATGGAAAATAATTTTCACAGTCCAAGAGATAAAGATGGAAAATAAGTTTTTTCTGAAGTCTGAAATTTTCAGTCCATGAAAGTGGGAAAATAAGTTGGAAGAGTCTATGAAAAACATTCGGTTCAACTTTGCATCAACATCTTGAATAACACTCCATGAATTTTTTAAAAAATACATGTTTCCAATTTTTACATCTATTTCAATCACTCCATGAATTGAATTTAAAAAAGTAGCAACATAAATTTCTGAAAAAAACCGTGTTTTCAAATTTTGAATCAATCATTTAAATCACAGTCCAATATCCATCTCACCAGAATGACAAACTAATGAAGTATAATGTAATACATCGATGCAAAATTGCAAACACAATTTGTTTTTAATAAACTCTTCAATCTGTGCTAAATTGTTTTACTATAAACTATTTTTATTGAAGAATTGCATTTGATGCAGTGGCTACTGCTTACCTAAGCTTTTTTTTTAAAGTATAATTACCAATATTTATAAATTTACACCAACACAGTTCACCCAATTGAGCTTTAAAAAATGGCCATTGTGGCATCTGTATTAAACTACTAACATCGATATATATATTAAAAACCCAACATTTTAGGACAAGGACCAAGGCACACCCAATTGAGATTTAAAAAAGGGCCATGGTGGCATCTGTATTAAACTGTTAACATCGATGTATACATTACGATCCTAATTTTTGAGTACAAGGACCAAGGCACGCCGTTGTTTGAACTCTCAGTAAAAACCTCAGCTTTTATCGTAATTGAATCGCCATTAATCTTCAAAAATTTGGAATTCCTCCCCTTAAAGCTTGACAAGCCAGAGTCACTCTTGTATTTCTTCAAAATCAGCCTGTCATAAATGCTCGCAGTCTCCTGCTCAATTCCTTACTGCAACACATATAGAAAGTTTGACACTTCATTAGAAAATTGAGAGAATTATGAAAAAATTATGAGATTATTGAATTCTTCTAATTTCAGACCTGATGCGTTGGCGATCTGCTGCAGTTGTTGACAGAAGCCCCCGGTTTTCCTCGGCCCGTCTGATAAGATAAGGAATAACATGATCCACAGGGCCAAAAGGAAGATATTTGCTAACTTGAAATCCAGATTGAACTAACCCCAACGAAAGGCTATCTGCCATGCCTTTCAGCTGAGCAAACTGTACTCTGTCATTCCCCTTCCTAATATTCAATTCTTCAGCCTTCGCAGCTGCCGTCTTGCCTGTGAAAAGCGAATTAGCTAAACCAATGAAAAAATTAAACTAGAAAAGGCTCAGGTTCTTGTTTAACAATTTTACCTGATTCAAAGTTATGGGTGGCCAACACCACAGAAGCCTCGGCTATAGCAGCCTTCTGCATCATTAGCCCTGCACATGCATCATAACACCTGTGGGTGTCCTGAATAGAAGAATGAATTGGTGAAGGCGCACACAAGGAAGCTGCAAGTGCATTCTCCCTGGTGATGTAGGCACCACGTACAAGCTTCAATCCAATTTGTATGCCCCTACGTGTTGCCTCATCAGATGCCAATTGCAGACGTGGTAATGCATCCTTCAAGTAAGCCTGGATTGTGCCGTACACAAACGGTTTTGCTGTCTTATTGAATTCTAGAGAAGCAGAGTAAGTAAAATAGTCTATGGCAGGCTGAACAGATGTATATTCAGCATCTATTAACAAAGGAAGAGAGTTTGCTTCACAGGCCTTGCATAATGTACGCAGTCTATCTTCTGCGAGCTTGAGGTCTTTTTCTTCAGTGGCTGTCAATGGCTCTGGGGCTGAAGTGGTGTGATAGGTGGGGCTACAGGATGCTAAAATTGGCAACGTGTCCTGCATCCATGGAAGGTTTCCATGGTCAGGATGCTGGTGCTGCCATCTTAATAGATCGCTAACACGTTCTAGAAGGAATAGAGGGCAGAGAGCCGTGATCTTCACACATGCAAAACTCACCTGAACAAAAATAATTATCCACGAGATTTAGCATAACATATGTGAATTGGCATAAATATACAAATCCACTCAAGCAATGCTTTGTCATATTCATAGATTTTAGAACTTGACTAGTTTTGTCAACTACATAAATGTCTTCACGCAATCAAATCTAGCAACATAAATTTATTTGTGATCATTATGCCAAATACAATTGACCAATGTTCGATCGCTTAGTCCTAATTAGAGCATCAGAACAGAATACAGAAAAACACTTAATTTGGCTTCTTAATCAAAAGCTGAATGTGGAGAGACATTCTTATATCATTAGTCATGTACCCTGTCTATTGTATGCCTCGTAATTGGGTCGTCAGAACAAAATATGCAAAAAGTAAATGGACTTGTTCAAATAGATTATAGTCCGTTACCCATCATTTAAGCAAATGTATTGAGTATTAGCAGTCTCAATAATATTTGTTATAACTTATTTTCCTCCCAGGCTACAGAAACCTTGAAATTTTGGAATGAGGAATTTGTTATCCAACAAAAAAAACTGAAAATTAGAAAGAAAAATCTGTTTGTTGCTGAATTTGCAAGCTCCATCATAGACAATATCAGGAAGCAGTTTTTTGGTGACACGTAGATACACTAAGAACACAAAGTGTTTGACAGAATGACTCAATATAAGTGTGACTCATGAGCTGTATTTAAAACAGCTCTATGTTAAAATCTGGAAAATTAATATGCGTCAATTTTACTTCAAAACGTTTTCTATCAGTTGGAGGGATCCGTTCACAACCACCATTTTTTCTAGCTTGATCTAATGCGTTTGATGGAGATTCAGCACACGAGATCTCGCTTGAAAACTAAACAATCAAGAATCTCACCCATTAATGAAGATCTCACAAAAAAAACTCCAATCGAAAAAGTCCAAATGCTACCTGACAAAGGAGTTTAAAACCATTTTCTAAAAGAAACGTTTCATTTACTAGTTCAGAGCCCAGTGCGAAATCTGGCGGGTTCTTTTAAACCCTGTTTTCTCACCAATTGAACTCTGGTGGGTTCTTTGAAACCCAGCTTTCTCGCCAATTTAACTCCTACCCGTTCTAACCATGTACAGACGGATCAAACAGAGGCAAGTTTTAAACCCTGCTTTCTCACAAATTGAACTCTGGTGGGCTCTTTGAAATCCAACTTTCTCACCAATTTAACTCCTACCCATAATAACCATATACAGAGGGATCAAACAGAGGCAAGTTCTTTGGAATTCAGCTTTCTCACCAACTAGAGTACAGAATTAGAGAAAGATTAAAAAAGTTTAAAAAACACTTGCAGAATAGGATTCGCTTTAAAAGGATAATAAAGTATTAGGCTAACATAGGTGTACAGAAAATAACCCTATCAGGAATAATATATTTTGTTCAGAATCCATCCATGCCTGATTTCGGGCGATTCATATATTTGTACTTAGAACAGCTAATGTTCTGGAAATATTAAGATTACCGTAGTCTGCAGAACTAAAGCAAACATAGAAAATACATTTGGCAGAACAATAAGGTTTCGGACTGAGAACTACCTGCTGAACAGACTCGCAGCACAAAATTTATGCTTATTCAAGAAAGCAAATACCAAACTCTGAAGACAAATTTTAGTTAAAAAGCATGTCCAAGAAAGCAACCCACGAAATTTAGCCAGAAATCTTAATTATTTTAGAATGAAAACTAAATAGTTTTTACCGAATCGGCGGGGAGTCGAACCGTGGTCTGAACTGTATTCAAGAACCCTTGAAGATTTTGGTCACATGAAGCGTTATCAGTTGCGTCTTCAAGACTGTAATCAAGAATTCCTTTGAGCCCCAACTCCCACATGCGCTGCAGAGTAGCCGAGGCCTCCTTCACATTTTCTCCCGCACAAAAATGCGAATACGCCGTATGTTTAACGGCCTGAAGCACGGGAATTCTGACGGCCGCGTGTTCGACCAATGGAGACTTAAGCAGCTTTATGCTCAGATCAACCAGGGGCTCGCAGCCAACCAATGAAAGATTGAAGAGCGTCGATAAAAGCTCCCTGGAGCTCATTCCAGAGTACAAAACCTCGCCATTTTCAATCTGCAAGGTGTCGGTCTTTATTACATCAGGAAGCGCTGGGGCTGCTGTGTCTATGCAGTGTTGCAGAAGAGGAACAGAGTCAGTGACCGAATCAGAAGTCAGGGACCGTGAATTGTATAAACTCTGGCCGCTCTCACCGAGTTTCGAACCGCGGACCTCCGAATTCCCAACGAAACTTCCAGAGACTCGAACCGAAGACCTCTCGAATCTATTGAGAAAGCCTCCACAAACAGAATTCCTACAGTTTCTCTTTGATTCAGTCAGCAAAGATCGCCATGCCATTACACCTGGAAGATCTCGATTTCGAATCCTGGAACTTGCTTCTTGATTTTATTTGGAAAAGTTCCTCTTTGCAGACAGGTAGTTTAATTCTGCCGTCCACAGCTGAATTTATAGACTGCAAGTCCAGGGAAAAAGATTTGTTGTCAACTGAAGCTCACGAAGAGCATGCAGGAAGAGCAACTGGCTGACGGGCTGGCTTTTTTACCGGTTAGTCCGGTTACTGAGGGTTATTAATGGCACGTGGAATCTATCTTTGGCAGAAGTGTATATTCTGAATCTCATACAACTAGGGTTTTCAGTCGACACCAATTGTTTTTTTTATAAATATGTGGTCGGAAAAATTATAAATCTATTTTTTAAAGATGTGGTGAGAATTAAATAAAATTAATTACTAATAATAACAAAAACCACATTATAAATTAAAAAGTAGTAATAGGGTATAGTCGACTCTTAAAAAAATTTATTTACACTCAATATAATCAATTTGTCTTGTCTAATTATTTGTGATAAATAAGTTATACAACAATAATTTAGTAATTAAAATGGACAATTTAATGAAATGTGATATAATTGATCATTTCTTTGGTAAGTTATGTGTTAAATTCATGAAGGTTATGTTTGCTTAATTTTAATTTATATGAAACTATCATTTTATTAAATCAAGTCATACATTTTTTATTAATAGTTGTAATATCTTTATAAAAATAATTTTTTATATTGACTAAAATTAATCAATTTACAATTTGAAAGCTTCTTCACATCATTTAAAAAATTAAACATGATATTTTGTATACCCGTAACAACATACTATTGTACTTTACATCCATAAAATTAGCATAATTATTTTTAAAGAAATACAAGTAAAGTACAACAACATACTATTATACTTCGCATCCATAAAACTAGCATACCTATTTTTAGAAGAATATAAGTAAAGTATACCACTTAAAAATTTACCAGTATACCTATCTTTAGAGAAAAATAAGTAAAGCACGCTCATAGATATCATATTTGTTATAGTATAATGGAGATAGACAAAATTGATTAATAGTTAAACTAGGAGTGAGTGGTAGTTGAAAGGAGAAAATAAATAAAATATTTATTTTTTTACTTTTCATGCATTAAGTCTCACAAACACGTCAAATTTAATGTTTTTAAGTTTTTATTAACACATATTTGTGCATCCATTATGTGAGCGTAATACGCCTTATGCGTAGTTATATTATTATATTTATATTGAACTATTTACCAAAGAAAAAAAATAAAAATTCTATTGAACTATTTATCAAAGTAAAAATTGATTTTTTTCTTTTTCACGTATTCAAATGTCACAAACTAGAGAATTTGATGGTCTAAATGACCGTTTTTTCACTTTTGTACGGTATATGATAGCTTAAAAATTATTAGACCGTATGCATTGACATGCTATTTTTTTCTAAAACCGTATAGATGACACTTCAAATTATTAATAAACTATAAAAAATTATAATAGGTAATATATATTATATGATATTATAATTAATATATATATTATGTTAGAATTTTTATTATAAAAATACAAATCTATTCAAAATATTTAGGTATGGATTGATATAGTTGTTTCTAATTTTATAATATTTTAATGTGAATTTAGAAACTTATTTTTTATATTTATTATAATTAATTTAGTAATTATTAAAGGATTATCATTTAATGTTGAAATGTAATATAAATGACTGTATAATGTTTACAATAAATATATATTAATTTAGAATCTTTTCAAAATATAATATAATCGTAAACAAGATTTTTTGGTATGAATTTAGAAACAAACTAATTTATCATTGTTTTTTAATTTTTCATTCTTTTTTATCTATATAAGATATCCATATTTGAAATGAATAATAAAAGGACAAATATTTTCATTTCTTTCCAAAAAACATGTGCATCTCCATTTTACACAAGGCTTTTCATTTTTTTTAAGTTTTTAAACAAGGATATTAATTTCTTTCCAAGAAACAAGGGCATCTCCATTTTACATAAGGATTTTCATTTAAGTGCATTGCATTTTATGTAGCTTCAATCTTCTGCTTACCCCATGTCCCCATGCGGCTGCTTAAGTGAAATTTCTGCTTAAAATTAAGCGGCCAAAGGGTTCCCATGCAAATTTTTAATTAAGAGGAAAGGATAAATTGGAACCTTTTCCTATTTAAGTGGAGCAGCAGTTGCTTAAAATTTAAAAATAAGCTTTGAAAAAAAGGAGGGGCTGGAAATAAGCAACAACTGCTTATTGAGAAGATTGACATGTGGCTCTCCAAAACAATTTCCCTCTTTTGATTTGTTTCCAATTTTTTCTCCACAATTTATGTGACCAATTAGATTTAAATATTTCTTTTAATAATGCAATTTAAGATGACTGCTTATTTTATAAGCAGCAAAATTTTACATTCATGGGGCCACCAGCTCCACAAGCGGCTGCTAGCCAAAATAAGCTAAGCAGTCGCATGGGGACCTGCCCTTACTCATAGTTGAAGCTTAAGGTATACACTTTGCAGCGCATACAATTATGTACCTTCTTTTTATTTATCAATAAAATTGTTTATATAAAAAATTAAGTGCATGCATTTTTCAAAATATCTTCATAAAAATTTTCATAAATTAAATTGTTTTTTACAATTATTATTTTCCTTAAAACATCAAATGAAAGACATTGAAATGGTCAAACCGTCATAAAAAAATCATATGACAGGTAGGGGTAGTCCTCAAATTCCAAATCCATTACAAACACATCAAATCAGATGCTTTTAATTTTTATCAACAAATATTTTTACACCCACAATATAATTAATAAAATTTAAATCAAATGAAAATAAAAATCTTATCTAAAAAGTTCCAGCCCACCATTTGAACAGACCAAAAACAACTTGAGATTTATGTCAAAGAGAATAGAGAAGCAAAACTCAATTTGAATATTGGAGTTATAAGAGCTTTGTTCAACTCTAATCAGAATACAAAGGAGATGGAATCATGTTTGTCCACTTCATGATAGCCCGTCAAATTTAGCCCCGAAGTCACCGCCATCGACGGAATCTAATCCCGTGAACATCAACTGTCGGGCTAAATTTAGGGTAGAAAGTGACGTGAGGGAGAATAGATTCTCCGACGCTTCCGCCAAAAGACAGAATAAAAAACAAATCAGTTTGGAATTCGAAAAAGCAGAAATTCCACCGGCTAAATTCCTGCAAATAAAAAGTCGTGTAATGATAGGTCGTAAATAAAAAAGAATGGGTCATCGTACATGACTCCGTATATTTTGGAAGAATCTTGAACCTTTCATTCTAACTTTCCACGTGGTGATTGCTTGTGGTGACTTATTATGTGGGGAATATGGCAGAATCTAAAATCTCAGCATTTATTCTTTATAATCCTTTATATAAGGTAATATGTGGATATAAATAAAAGTTTAAGTAGTGGTAATATGTGGATAGGACTTTGTGGGGTATTTACTATGAGGAGAATATGACAAAATCTAAATTTGTTTTGTGTGGAAGAATAGTGAATATGATAAAATTTAAAATTCTATGATTCTATTTTTTGTGGAAGTAAGATGGATATGACAAAATTTAAAACTGTCGAAAGAATTTGTGTTCATTTTATAACTTGTGGGGACTTAAAATGAGGGGATATAGTAGAATTGGAGTACTTATGTTTCCATTTTACTTGAGATTTTGCAAGAACTTATTATGAAGGTAATATGAGAGAATCTGAAGTAGTGGCATTTATTTATGTTACTAAATTCTTATATACAAGTTAGTGCATTGTAAATGAAAGTAAAAGTAAAAACCAACAATAAAGAGATAAGATTAAAATGGATTGGTTCAAGTTAATTGCCTCATGTATAAACATAGGAGAGCTGGACTATAATTCTCAAAGTATAGTTGTGATCAATCTTCGTTTTTAATTGAAAAAATGAGATAACGAAAGTCTCAAACCTTGAAGATGGGTGGCCAATATTTGTTAATCGTCAAGAAGATAAAAAGATACAACAACAATCACTACCCAAAACAAAGAACAACCTGATTAAGTTGAGTCGCTCAAGTTAATTGCATCATGCACAAGCATAGAAGAGCTAGACTATAGTTTTCAAAATATAGTCGTAACCAATCTTTGTTTTTGATAGAAAAACATGAGATAACAAGAATCACAACTTTAAAAATGGGTAGTCAATCTTTGTTAAGCGTCAAATGAATAAAAATTTATGCACTACAAACACTACCCAAAACAAAGAACAATATGATACACTATATAAAGTGACGAAAAACTCGGAGAAGAAATTTAAAATGAATTAGGTAGATGTTCATTTATCTTCAATACACAAACACACACAATTCAAAGGAGAGATAGGGGAAGAGCACCAGTAGTTGAGCATGTACCAATTGTTGTGAGGGTTGTTGATACCTTTTGTTCCAAAAATTGAACAAATAAAACCTATTGTTTGAAACATAAAATATCAATTTTTGTTATTAAATGTACCAATAGTTGTAAGGAAATGTACCAATAGTTGTTAGGAAATGTACTAATATTGTAAAAAGTAACCAATCAGGTGATGTCATATCAATTGCACAACTATTGGGATCTCTTTTGAACACCTATTGGTCTCACTTTTTTTTTGGCCTGTTTTGGACACCTTGGCAAAAAGCTTGTTGATGTGGCATCATATTTGATGATGTGGCCCTGAAACCTTAGTTATAAGTAGGGGACTTGCCAAGTAAGTTGCTGTAAAAAAGTCAGAGTGATTTGAAATTTCCACGTAAGATTTTGAGAAGCGCGAAGCTAGGGTGCACAACTACTGTGCTTTCCCCTAATATTTTCTTCTTCCACTACCTACTTAGAAAACATCTAAATTTCCCACCATCAACTGAATCTTCATCCCCAAAGGTCAAAGGTCAAAAGAAGAATTAGGGTAAAAAGCAAGCAACGTGAGGAAAAATATTCCCCGTCGCTTCCGCCAAAGAGAAGAATCCAAATTGAATCCAATTTGAATCCCCAAACAGCGGAAATGAAAGGCCTTTTGGAGAGTTGTTTTCCATAGAATTGGTGTCGTACCAGGTTTCAATTGAAATGTTGAATGGGTCGAATCCGATTTCCAACAATAATCTTGTCGGCTATGAGTTTGTTTGTTATTCAAACAAAAGTTGTGGTGTTTTTCGCTTGGCACATCATTTCATTCTTTGTGGGGACTTATTCTGAGTGGAATAGGTCTGGTGTGAACTCTACATTGTAGCATTTAATTTGTCTCCAACTGAGTGAGTGAATCATAAATGAAAGTAAAAGCATAGAGAGTAATTGTTAGTATTATTTTATAGTTGTGTGGATTTGGTGTATGATTTGATTGATTATAATATAATTTATTTAATGTTTTTTCTAATTGAAAATTTTAAATTTGTATGAATCTTGTATAGTCAAGATAACAATATTCAATTCTTATTATGTGCATGATCATATAGATATTGATATTGTACAGAGTCATTGAGATATTATGAGCTATTGAGCGTTAAGTTGTTCATCATTCATATAGATCTCTAAATTATTTACTTGGTATAGTCTATGATAAAGAGGTCCTTTATCTCAAGTTACATTGTTGATTATATTTATTGATTAATAAATTTTACATGTATCAATAATCGCTCATTTTTTAGATTTTTTTGGATCATAATTGATTCATTTCTACACCTTTATTGGTACCCATAGCACACAACAACTGGGGGTATTTCTATGCAAGTATGGATGATTTTAAGTGCAAGATTACTGGGACACTGGTATTGGGCGACAGTTTGGAAAATGTATTTTTTGACCCTTGTGCGTATAATGGATCCCACAATGTGCATCGTTACTACCCAAAAACCAAAACAATAGCTATAAACAAAGTAACATGTAGAAACAACGAAAAAAATCTGATATACCGTTTAAAATCTGTGGATGTAAAGACTACGAATACACTTCCCCTAAATGACCAAGAGAGCCTAAATTTCCCAACCCTAAACCGAATTCGAAGGAGATAGAATCATGTTTGTCCACTTCTTGAAAGTCCGTCAAAGTTCACCGCCATCGACGGAGTCTAATCGCACGACCGTCAACTGTCGGAATAAATTTAGGGTGGAAAGCGACGTGTCGCTTCTGCCAAAATGCAGAATCCAAAACAAATTAAATACGAATTGGAAAGCAGCGGAAATTCCACCGGCTAAATTCTCGCAAGATGAAAGTCCTTTTAATTGTTGTGAATTTTTTCATGCCACGTCATACGGTCAAAAGTAAATTTAGGGTTAAAAGCAAGCAACGTGAGGAAAACATATTCTCCGTCGGTGCCGCCAAAAAGAAGAATCGAAAATAAATCAAATTTGAATTCCAAAATAAGGAAAATGAAGAAAAGCCTTCAAATGACCGCGTGAAGTTAATGCGATAGACCACGTCATCCATTTCAGAGATTTGTTTTACATGTTGTTTTCTAAGAGACTTTTATCATCGTATCAGAATTCAATTGAAATATTGAATGGGTCGAATCCGATTTCCACTTGGTTCCTACCTCTATTTTTGTCGTCTATGAGTTTTTTTATCAAACAAAGTTGTGGTGTTTTTCGCATCACACATCATTTCATTCTTTGTGGGGACATATTCTTAGTGGAATAGGTGGTATGGTGGGAACTCAACGTCATAGTATGTATATAAAAATTAAAGATTGAATAAGGGAGAGGAGTCGGAATGTGCGCACCCTAATTTCAAGGATTCGCGTGACACACCACGTGGACTTAGAAATCAATTTTGATCCTTCACAAAGTAGATCGGTGAGTTGGCTACCCCAAATCAAAATATTAGTCATTGACTCGACGATTTGCCACATGTCTCGGTCGTACTCATCCATCGTGTCATCTTTATGTCACTTCGATGCATCGACCGGAACATGGTCGGACCCACACTCTAAACCTGCCATGCTTACCGTTAGTATTGAACAGGGTGGACATGTGGCAATCAACCACATGGCCACCCAATTGACCACCTCCTCCGTAAAATATTCTCGTTGCCGCCTTCAAATTTTCATCTGCAATGGCATTAACTATGTGTCACCTCTCCTTACATGCACTAAAAGGCTCGCATTTATTGAGCACAACTGCATTCAATATGTATGACTCCTCGCAGATCAAGCCATGTTTCATTCCTTTCTTTCTCGCATATCCTCGACTCTTCGATTTCTTTCACACCACAACTTATTTGTCATGAGATGTTGCGAATACGTCTTTAGACCAAAACGTATTCATCAAGATTCAAGTAATGCATGCCATCCTCTATGCATTCATTAGTTTTTGAATAGGTTTCACAACTTTTTTGGATTTCATTTTTCTTATTTATTTGCATTACTTCCTCACTTGCTCATGTTGCAGGTATGGAGATGAATGGCGAGGAGAAATGAATGGCAACGAGAGAAGACTCTATGGCACTTTTCCCCTTCGACCTAGGTGAGGATTTCTCCTCACTAAGGCCCATCAATTTTTGTTGTGTGCTTTTTTGTGTATGATTTCTTGATTATCCAATTTATCCTTTAGTTTTATGTTTTTCCAGTTGTGCTCTAACTATGATGTCCTCCATTGTTTTGTTTGCTTATTCTGCAACATTTGTGCATGTCTTTGTGTTTTTGAACACTACATTGTGTGTTCATAAACACAAATACATAAAAAAGGGAATCATACTTCTCTGTTCTAGCTTTACTGGCATTTTAATGGTGACCTATGAATACAAAAAAAATTCATTTCGAGCATCACTGTGTAATATTGGGTTTAATGGTTTTAATTTCTAACGTCACTGCCAATAGTTGGTTTAATGGTTTACAATTTCACCGTTAATGTCTAAGGGTTTCAAATTCACTGTTTCAATTTGGATTAAGGGTTTCACTTTCAATGTTGAAGGGCTTCAATTTTACTATTGCACAAAATCGATTTAACAAATCAAGGGTTTCAATTTCAATGTTAATGTTTACAGGTTTAGAGTTGCACTGTTAATGTTTAAGTGTTTAAGGGCTTCAAATTCACTGTTTGAATTGGGTTGAAGGGTTTCATTTTCATTGTTTTACAGATTCAATTTCACTGTAAATGTGTTTGCAATTTCACTGTTAAAGTTTTAGGGGTTCAAATTCAATGTTTCATTTGGGTTGAAGGGTTTCAATTTAACTGTTTTAGGAATTCAATTTAACAAAACCTGAGATTCAATTTCACTGTTGATGTTTAAGGGTTTACAATTTCAATGTTAATCTGTAGAAGGGTTTAAATTTAACTATTAATATTGGGTTTAACAGTTTCAATTTCACCATTCTCAATTTCACCTTTAACGTTTAAGGGTTTCAGGGTTTCAATTTCATTGTTCAAACAGTTAAATTGAATCCATTCAATGATAAACTTGAAATCCTTCATCATAACAAATTAAGGGTTACAATTTCACTATAACTGTTTAGGGGTTTAGAATTTCACTATTAATGCTTTAGGGTTTAAGGGATTCTATTTCATTGTTTCAATTGGGCTTAAGAGTTTCAATTTAACTATTAAATTGCGAATTCAATTTAAGAGTTTAACGGATTCAATTTCTTTGTTTACAAGTTTCCTTTTTAATGTTTTAGGTGTACAATTTGAAAGTTTCAATGGGGTTGAAGGGTTTTAATTTCAATGTTGTCATGTTTCAATTTCATTGTTTTAGGGATTCAATTCAACATATTAACGAATTCAAATTCACTGTTAATGTTTAAGGGTTTACAATTTCATTTTTAATGTTTAAGGGTTTGAGGGTTTCAATTTCACTGTTTCAATTGGGCTTTAACAATTTCAATTTCATTGTTGAAGGGTTACAATTTTGTTGTAACGGGTTTCAATTTCAATTTCATTGTTAGGTAGTTTCAATTTGAATGTTGAAGTGTTTCAATTTCAAATGAACCGTTTTAGGGATTCAATTTATGTAATCTTAACTGACTCTATTATATCTCTGCACTATATACTTAGTTGCATTCATTTCCTTTAATAGTTGTGAAGGGTTTCATTGTTGAAGTTGAACCTTTATTTCTTAGTTTTTTAAATAGTTGCCAAGTTTCTTCAATTGTTGTGAAGTTCCTTTAATACTTAGTTTCCATTAAATAGTGAAATTGAACACCTTAAATCCAATATACTTAGTTACCCTTAAACAGTAAAATTGAAAACCTTAAACCACACACACACACACACACACACACACACACACACACACACACACACACACACACACACACACACACACACATATATATATATATATATAGTTCCCTATATACTCTGTTCTGATAAGTTTTTTATGGAACGAATACAAGAGGATGTTTACAACACATAATTCAGTTAGATGGTTGTTCTTGCATGTACAATTTTATGGGACTTGTTCGTATTAATTCTACCTATCTGATGGATGGATGGATAGTTAGTTGTGCCCATCCCAAGTCTGAAACAACTTAGAAGCTCTGGTTGTGTGTGTGTGTGTGTGTGTGTGTGTGTGTGTGTGTGTGTGTGTGTGTGTGTGTGTGTGTGTGTGTGTGTGTGTGTGTGTGTGTATCACTTTTTTACTATAATGTGTTAAATTTATATCAATTACTTAATTGATTTGTAAATGTGTATATTTCAAGGGTTTTGACTTGACACGTACTAGATGATCAAGGGCACACCTGTGGGCCCCTAACAGCCCAGTACTATTGCATGTATTGGAGCCTACACATGTTTCGGCTCCTCTTCCCTAGAGAGTAACTGTTAGAGAGTTAATGTATAGTTGTGTGGATTTGAATAAGGTATATGATTTGATTCATTAATGGTAATGATGGGTTCTTTTTTATGTTTTCTTTAAATTAGAAATTTTAGATTTATATAAACATTGTGTAGTCAAGGCAATAATATTTAATTTGTATAATGTGTCTAATTATGTAGATATTGAGATGACAAATAGTCATAAAGATATTATTGAGATGACAAATAGTCACTAACATAGATCTGTGGATTATTTTGTTGGTTTAAAAAAGAGCCTTTATCTCAAGTTACATCATAAGTAGCAAAATTCATTTATATAATCAAGATAAAAAAAAATGTCTTAAATTAACAAAATCCAATGAAAGGTAATGAATGATAACTTGACCCTTTCTTACACATCCATATAATTAATAGAATTTAAATTAATATACAAATTGATTAAGAGTGGGGAACATGCAATCGACTCAACAACCAGAGCTTCTAAGTTGTTTTGGACCTGGGATGGTCACAACTATCTATCTATCTATCTATCTATTAGATAGGTAAGATTAATTTGAACAATACCAAAAAATTGTACATGCGAAAAAAACCATCTAACCGAATTATGTGTTGTAAACATCCTCTTATATTCGTTCCATAAAAAACTATCAGAATAGAGTTCATAGGGAACTACTAGAGAATAATTACTATAAACTAATAACTACCTTTATCCACTAATTTCAACAAGTTAAGAACAACTTGAGATTAATCTCAAAGAGAATAGACAAGCAAAACTCAATTAAAGTATTGGAGTTGAAGAAGAGCTTTGTCCAACAGTAAACAGAATCCAAAGGAGATAGAGATGGAATCATCTTTGTCCATTTCCTGAAAGTCCGTCAAATGTCGCACAAGTTCACCGACATCGACGTAGTCTATCCAACCAACGTCAAATGTCAGCCTAAATTTAGGATAGAAAGCGACGTGTCGCATGAGGAAAAAGATTCTCCGTCAGTTTGGAAACAAATTAAATACAAATTGGAAGACAGCTAAAGTTCCCGCAAATGAAACGCCTTGTAATGATTTGTTGTGGAATGGCGCAGGCCACGTCATCGATTTTGTAGAGTTGTTTTGCACGGCGGAAAAGTGAGATAAAGAATGGGTCATCGTACATGATTCGTGTAACTACATTCCCACTTTTCAACTACATTCCAGTTGTAGGTACACATCATGTTTGTTGTTGTTCTTGTTGAAAGAAGATGTAGTGTTCATTTCATGGCTTGTGGGGACCTTATTACCAGGGGGATAAGTGAGAATCTAAAATCTTAGTATTTATATTTTTGAATTTATTTGTACAAATTAGTGTATCATAAATGAAAGTAATACTTATAATGAAATAATAAGTGGATTGGATTTCGTGAAAGATTTATTATAGATAAATATGATGTAGCTTAAAATTGTAGTATTCATGTTTCTAAATCTTTATATGCAAGTTAGTGTATCATAAATGAAAGTAAAAGTAAAAAACAATAATAAAATGAGATTAAAGTGGATCGTTCAAGTTAATTGCTCCATGTACAAAACATAAGAGGGTTAGATTGTTGTTCTTGAAACGTAGGGGTGACCAATCTTTGTTTTTATAAGACAACACGGGATAACAAGGTTCACAACCTTAGAGGTGAGTAACCAATCTTTGTTAACCACCAAACATATGAGGAATTGTGCACTACGGTCATTCCTTACCCATTGAAAGTCTACCATTGCCTAAGACAAATAGCACCTTGGTACACTTTCAAAAAATAATGTAAAATATTTAGTTTTTTTAAATAATTTGAAATGTGTATCTTCAATAGATAAAGTTGCATCTCTTCATTTCATTTAAAGTTTCATGTATAGGTTATGTGTAGCTGTCATAAGCTCTTTAAGTTTCATGTATAAGCTTTGTTCAACTATTGTATACTCTTTTTTCTACTGGAATTTGGTTTATCTATGATTAATGTTGCTCTGTGATGCTTGTTACTCTATAGTTTCATTTGAATTGTCATTTTTTTAATCAACTTTGATCAATAAAAAAAAATAATAATAATAAAATAATTTCAAATTGTATCAATTTTATAGAAAAAATCTTTCATTTAAATATTTTTATGAAAAACAAAAATAATAGATAGTAAAGATTAGTGGTCAAAATAGTTTTTAAGTTTTAATAGAAAATGAAGTTGGAAAAATATCTACCTAAAACTAATATAAAAATACTACCTTTAAAGAATTTGAACATAAAAAAGATTATAGATGGGAATAATTTAGATAACAAGAACAAATACTACCTTCAAAAAATTTGAACATAAGAAAGATTAGAGATGGGAATACTTTAGATAACAAGAACTAGATAATGAAGAGGGTAAGTATACGAATATATAGAATTTTTATAGCATGTGAGTGAACTTACAAGCTTGTAGATTACAAATATCAATTATGACAGAGCCTACATATCAAACTTATACTCAAAGCTAATGAAGTTTTATAAACTAAACTCTACTTTACAAAAAGTCATTCTAACCATTTGGGTAGCACGTAAAGAATGAGGATTAGATAGTTTGCACTTAATGCTTAAACTCTAAGTGCTTAATTTTGGTTTATTGCTATGTACTAGCCAACAAAAGAGAAACATGTGGGTGTTATCTTTTCAATATTGTTTGGAAATGGATCCTTCTATAGTCCACAATATTGGGTGATCTATTTTTGGGTCTACAAATGACTAATAGTATACGAAACTACCTTGTACTCCATGTAGGAGGCCCTAATTGTGATACAAACTAGGTGTGCATACCCCACATCCTACAAGATATGAACTTGTGACCTCTCTTTCAACAATACAAGTTCTCCACCATTAAACCAAATTAGAGGTTTGATGTGCTTAGATAGGGGTCTCATGGGGACTTAAGCTTCTATTTTAAAGGAAGAGGTGATCTCATGAAGAAATTTTTTTGTTGGTATGGGATTATTTAGACTTTTCCAAAAAAATAGGTGCCCCTACTTTTTAGGCTTACAAATTTAAGCAGGTGAAAATAGAGTATGGCTAGAAATTGACCCACTAGCTTAGAAATATTTTATTCAACTTGTCAATCATCTAAATTAATGTCATGTAATTTCCACAGTCCATAATGTAACCGTCGGTATGTTAACCGCCTCGCCCGATGTAACCGTTGCATCGCTGTGACATCAGTGGGGAAAATGTTAACCGCGAGCAAGCTTTTCCGTCAAACACAAAAATGCAACATCATCCACGTCATCGTCGCGACAAATACATCCATGTCATCTGTGGGTCCCAAGCACGTCAGTCTCATGGACATTTTAGACACGAATGGTATGCCTTTGGCATCATGTAGAGGCATGTTGTTTTGGAGCCAGAATAGCTACAACCGTTGTTTTACATGTTGCTTTCTAAGAGACTTCTATTATCGTATCGGAATTTCAATTGAAATAATGAATGGGTCAAATCCGATTTCCAGTTGGTACCTACCTCTGTTTTTGTCGTCTATGAGATTTTTTTTTAAACAAAGTTGTGGTGTTTTTCGCTTCACACATCATTTCATTCTTTGTGGGGACATATTCTTAGTGGAATAGGTAGGTATGGTGCGATGTATAGAAAAATTAAAGATTGAATAAGGGAGAGGAGTTAGAATGTGCGCACCCTAATTTCAAGGATTCACGTGGCACACCATGTGGTTTTGATTTCTAGCATCACTACCAATAGTTGGTTTAATCATTTACAATTTCACCATTAATGTTTAAGGGTTTCAAATTCACTATTTCAATTTGGATTAAGGGTTTCACTTTCAATGTTGAAGGGTTTCAATTTTACTATTGCACAAAATCGATTTAACAAATTAAGGGTTTGAATTTCAATCTTTACAGGTTTAGAATTTCACTTTTAATGTTTAAGGGTTTAAGGGCTTCAAATTCACTATTTGAATTGGGCTGAAGGTTTTCATTTTCATTGTTTTACAAATTCAATTTAAGAGTTTAGGGGATTCAATTTCACTATAAATGTGTTTGCAATTTCATTGTTAAAGTTTTAGGGTTTTAGTGGTTCAAATTCAATGTTTCATTTGGGTTGGAGGGTTTCAATTTAAATGTTTTAGGGATTCAATTTAACAGAACTTGGGATTCAATTTCACTGTTGATGTTTAAGGGTTTACAATTTCAATGTTAATCTGTAGAAGGGTTTCAATTTAACTGTTAATATTGGGTTTAATAGTTTCAATTTCACTATTGTCAATTTGACCTTTAACATTTAAGGGTTTGAAGGTTTCGATTTCAATGTTTCAAAGGGTTAAATTGAATCCATTCAATGATAAACTTGAAACCCTTCAACATAACAAATTAAGGGTTACAATTTCATTGTTATTGTTTAGGGGTTTAGAATTTTACTGTTAATGCTTTAGGGTTTAAGGGCTCCTATTTCATTGTTTCAATTGGGCTTAAGGGTTTCAATTTAACTGTTAAACTACGAATTCAATTTAAGAGTTTAACGGATTCAATTTCATTGTTTACAAGTTTCCCTTTTAATGTTTTAGGGTTTTAGGTGTACAATTTGAAAGTTTCAATTGGGTTGAAGGGTTTTAATTTCAATGTTGTCGTGTTTCAATTTCATTGTTTTAGGGATTCAATTCAACATATTAACGAATTCAAATCCACTGTTAATGTTTAAGGGTTTACAATTTCACTTTTAATGTTTAAGGGTTTGAGGGTTTCAATTTCACTGTTTCAATTGGGCTTAACAGTTTCGATTTCATTGTTGAAGGGTTACAATTTTGCTGTAACGGGTTTCAATTTCAATTTCATTGTTAGGTAGTTTCAATTTCAATGTTGAAGTGTTTCAATTTCAATTGAACCGTTTTAGGGATTCAATTTATGTAATCTTAACTGATTCTATTATATCTCTGCACTATATACTTAGTTGCATTCATTTACTATCCCTTACTCTCATTCAATTGTACGACCAATTTCCTTTAATAGTTGTGACGGGTTTCATTGTTGAAGTTCCTTTATTTCTTAGTTTTTTAAATAGTTGTCGAGTTCCTTCAATAGTTATGAAGTTCCTTTAATACTTAGTTTCCATTAAACAGTGAAATTGAAAACCTTAAACCATATATATATACATATATACATATACATATATATGTATGTGTGTGTGTGTGTGTGTGTGTGTGTATAACACTTTTTTACTAAATTCATTGATTTGTAAATGTGTATATTTCAAGGGTTTTGACTTGACACATACTAGGTGATCAAGCACACACTTGTGGGGCCCTAACAACTCCAGTACTATTGCATGTATTGGAGCCTGCACATGTTTTGGCTCCTCTTCCCTAGAGAGTAATTGTTAGAGAGTTAATGTATAGTTGTGTGGATTTGAATAAAGTATATGATTTTATTCATTAATGGTAATGATGGGTTCTTCTTTATGTTTTCTTTAAATTAGAAATTTTAGATTTAAATAAACATTGTGTATTCAAGGCAATAATATTTAATTTGTATAATGTGTCTAATTATGTAGATATAGAGATGATAAATAGTCATAAAGATATTATGGGTGAGCGAGCTTTAGGGTGTTTGTCACTGACATAGATCTATGGATTATTTTGTTGGTTTAAAAAGAGCCTTTATCTCAAGTTACATCATAAGTAGTGAAGTTCATTTATATAATCAAGATACAAAATGTCTTAAATTAACAAAATCCAATGAAAGGTAATGAATGATAACTTGACCCTTTCTCACACATCCATATAATTAATAGAATTTAAATTAATGTAAATTGCTTGAGAGTGGGGAACATGCAATCGACTCAACAACGAGAGCTTCTAAGTTTTTTTGGACCTGGGATGGCCACAACTAACTATCTATCTATCTATCAGATAGGTAAGATTAATTCGAACAGTCGCATAAAATTGTACATGCGAAAAAAACTACCTAACCAAATTATGTGTTGTAAACATCCTCTTATATTCGTTCCATAAAAAACTATCAGAATAGAGTTCATAGGGAACTACTAGAGAATAATTACTATAAACTAATAACTACCTTTATCCACTAATTTCAACAAGTTAAGAACAACTTGAGATTAATCTCGAAGAGAATAGACAAGCAAAACTCAATTTAAGTATTGGAGTTGAAGAAGAGCTTTGTCCAATTGTAAACAGAATCCAAAGGAGATAGAGATGGAATCATCTTTGTCCATTTCCTGAAAGTCCGTCAAATGTCGCACAAGCTCACCGACATCGACGGAGTCTATCCCACCAACGTCAAATGTCAGACTAAATTTAGGATAGAAAGCGACGTGTCACATGAGGAAAAAGATTCTCCGTCAGTTTGGAAACAAATTAAATACAAATTGGAAGACAGCTAAAATTCCCGCAAATGAAACGCCTTGTAATGATTTGTTGTGGAATGGCGCAGGCCACGTCATCGATTTTGTAGAGTTGTTTTGCACGGCGGAAAAGTGAGATAAAGAATGGGTCATCGTACATGATTCGTGTAACTACATTCATTCCCACTTTTCAACTACATTTCAGTTGTAGGTACCTATCATGTTTGTTGTTGTTGTTGTTGAAAGAAGATGTGGTGTTCATTTCATGGTTTGTGGGGACCTTATTAAGAGGGGATAGATGAGAGTCTAAAATCTTAGTATTTATGTTTTCAAATTTATTTGTACAAGTTAGTATATCATAAATGAAAGTAATATTTAAAATGAAATAATAAATGGATTGGATTTCGCGAAAGATTTATTATGGATAAATATGATATAGCTTAAAATTGTAGTGTTCATGTTTCTAAATCTTTATACTCAAGTTAGTGAATCATAAATGAAAGTAAAAGTAAAAAACAATAAGCAAATGAGATTAAAGTGATGAGGAATTGTGCACTACGGTCATTCCTTACCCATTGAAAGTCTACCACTAACCAAGACAAAGAGCACCTCGGTACACTTTCAAAAAATAATGTCAAATACTTAGTTTTTTAAAAACAACTTGAAATGTGTATCTTCAATAGATAAAGCTACATCTCTTCATTTCATTTAAAGTTTCATGTATAGGTTACGTTTAGCTGTCATAAGCTCTTTAAGTTTCATATATAAGCTTTGTTCAATTGCTGTATACTCTCTTTTCTAATGGAACTTGGTTCAACTATGATTAATGTTGATTTGTGATGCCTATTACTCTTTAGTCTATTTCTTCTTTTCCTACAATTTCATTTGAATTACCATTCTTTTTTTGTAATCAACTTTGATCAATATAAATATGTGAACATTTACATTCTACATACAAATTGCATTTATGCATTTAAGTAGCTTCAATGGCAAGACCACAATTGTTGCATTTTTCAATTTGTCCAAAAAAAAGGGACAACTGCCAATGGCAAAGATGTGAACAATTGAAAAAACATTTTCACCCCTTTACAAAATATTCATGAGAATATTAAGGTGAAAGCAAGTGAGAATATAAATATCCACATGGCTTTATGAAATAAATGTAAAATGAGAATAAAATTCTTTTGCTAATTTTTTCTATTAAATAATTTCAATCTTCCTTTTATTTTTATTTTGCCAACATAATGCCTTTGCAAAGATCTTTGCATACATAAATGGGAAGTTGCAGCTTTTAGATGACCATAAATATATCGCTTTAGGAAGATATTGAATTTGAAGTTGCACACGTGCGTGTGCGCGCACACACACACATGTATGTATGTGTATGTGTATGTATATATGTACACACACACACACACAATTTATTTATTTAGAATATATTTTCTTTCACTATAATTTGAATGAATTAATAATTTTAATTTGAGATGCATGTTTATAAATATAAATACTAAATACCAAAACATAATTTGAGATAAATATAGAAAGTCAGGTATTAAAAAAAGGTGAGATACATGCTTCTACATATAAAAGATTGAGTGTTCAGAAAAACATGAGATGTGCTTATCAATATAGAAAATCAGATATTAAGAAAAAACACAAGAGGTTCAGACCCTTCTCTACTATAAATCCTAAAGGTGCAATTTTTGACTAATCATGTACAACTTTTGTTGTGTTGTAATTGTAATTCTTTGTTTCCTTGTCTTCTAGCTGAAATTAGGTGGGAATTCTTGTTGAAGGTGGAGTTGAACTCTCATCACAACCTTAGGTGTGTTTGCAAAAGTTGGAATGCTACATTGTAAAGTCCCCACTTCTATCAAGAAAGAAAATTATTGAATATTTTGGAGCAACATATTTCTATACTCTAGGACACAGATAGAGTAGTGGTATACGCCCTGGTGGAGAACTCATATAAAAGCCTACCCATTACCACACAAATTTACATCTATCACTACCATTTCATGAAACAAAAGTTGGCTTTTGATCACGTATATGCTTCCACACAATGGAAGAAATTATGTATGGTTATATGATTTTGTTTGTTCCAAATGGTGCCAAAGAACCTAGATAGCATGTTGAATCTCCCTCTACAATGGATGAGTACGAGGGACTGATTTATGTTTGTATAAGGTATTGCAAAATAAGTTTTAAGGTAAGATTTTTGGTCTTGCCTTGCTTAAACCTATACCTAGTCTTCCTAGTGTATATGGTGAAAATGGATAACAATAAACAACAATATTGAAAGACTAAAATGGATTCAACCACCAAACCCTAGCCTAACAATGAACAAAGATCCACCATAACATATGAAGATAACCTAAGACAATGCAAATAATTCAAAATCACAAACATTATACCATCACATGTCCACTAGGGTTTTGATCTCCATTCTTCCTATCTCCATTGATCTTGTTTGATATGTTTGCTCTCAGATTTTTGTATGCACAAGAGCTCAATAAAGAACGGAATGTGGTTGCAAGTAGAATTGTAGTGTAGCCAAGTCCTCCCAAAATCAGTCCTTAGGATATGTCATTAGCCATTAGGGTTTGACAATGAAGAAAGTATCTCCTTAAATAGAAGACACAATATGAAATGGAGGGTTAAGATTGAGAGGTGTAAAAAGAGAGGTCGGCTAGGATTAGAGGGTAGGTATAAGAAATACCAAAATAATGAAAGAGGTAGGTAGTGTAGGAAATAAGAGATGAATGACATGTGTCATGTGTAGAAAAAGATAATGAATTAATTAAATAAATAAAGATTTATTTAATTAATAGAAGAAGTAGGATAATTAAATAAATAAAATATTTATTTAATTTAGGAAAGGGATAATTTAAATAAATAAATGTATTTATTTAAATGAGAAATAAGGCTAGAAGAGGATAAATGAATTAATTAAATAAATAAAAATTTATTTAATTAATAGAAGAATTAGGCTTAGATAATTAAATAAATAAAATATTTATTTAATTAGACATGACAATTTTGGGTGTCTACATTTTGCCCCTCTTTGAGACAATGCGGCTTGTCGCGTTGTTTCAAAGAAGATAAGATGAACTGATACAGAGTTGCCCCAGAATAAGGAATTATATGCCCCCTCGAGAGATTGGATGAAAAAGTCTGGAAAGAGTGCAGACAATCTCTCGATAAGAAAGACAGGATAGAATGGACTGATCAGATAAAGTGACAAAGTCACGGGATAAGGAAGACTGACTCGGGAAATGAAGGGCAGGGCCAGGGTAGGCTATAAGATAGACCACGGGCAAAAGACATCCTCATTGTCATCCACACCCTTAGAAGATCACAGTGCAGAGCGAGAAAAGAGCAGCAGCAGTCAGCAGCGATGGCATTCGTTCATAGATTCGACCGTGTCCGCCGATTCCAGCGACCAGCCGATGCAGGAGAGCCGGTAAGTACCTGAAAACCTCCTCGTGCTTTCACGCATTTCGAGTTTTGTCATAAATGCATGTTTAGGAGCAATAAATGCGCTAGGAATAGGATAGTTTAAAAGTGCAAAAACGCGCAACCGCGTCTGTGTCAGCGCCAGGCGCGTCTGTGTCCAACAAGCGCGTCTGTGTCGGATCCAGGCGCGTCTGTGCCTGGAACCGCGTTTGTGTTGAATGCGGACGCGTTTGTGAAATGTAGCAGCGTCTGTGATTTTTAGTAGCGTTTATGCCATGTAGGGACGTCTGTGTTCCCTGGTCGCGTTTGTGTCTGGCATAGGCACGTTTGTGTTCAGAAAGCGCGTCTGTGTTGCAGAGGTGCGTGTATGCAGTCTATAAGCGCGTTTATGAGTTAAAAGCGCGTGTGTGTTGAAACAGTGCATTTGTGTGTTTAAATGCATGGTTTTAGTCCTTTAGGTCAAATCGGCAGTTCTGTGATGAACATACGCTGTCGATTGGATAAGCTGCTGAGAGGATACACTCAAGCAGGTCCTCTAGGAAGATTAGGATAGATCAAGGCACTTTGTGATGAACAGGGAGCACCAGGATAGACAGCACTTTGTGATGAACAGGGAGTGCGAATGTGAGTGACACTTTGTGATGAACAGGGAATGTCACACACGTAGTACTTTGTGATGAACAGGTAGTACTACTAGGATAGATAGCAACACTTTGTGATGAACAGGGAGCGTCACTAGGGTAGATAGCCATATGCATTTAGATAGCGAGTAGCATTTTGTGATAAACAGTGAATGCCACGATAACTGACAAGATTGATTTGCTTGACTGCAGGAGTATTTTCCGATGTTGGAGTCACGGGAGAGATTCCCGTCGACTCAGAGACTGCGACCAGAGTTGTCTATCCAGGACATGATTTCCGTTGAGGAGATGGGTCTCACACATATGCTCTATGTGCCCGAGTTTCGGGCAAACATGGGGTTGCTGACTGCGTTGGCCGAGAGATGGCACTCAGAGACATGCACGTTTCACCTGCCGATGGGTGAGATGACAGTGACACTGGAGGATGTATACAGGATATTACATGTTCCCATTGATGGAGAGTTGATCCCCTACGACCGTGACGGTGACAGGGAGGCCTTGAGACGGGTTTTTCAGGACCCTGAGTTGGAGATGCGAGCAGGTCATGTAGCCTGGGACACCATGACTGCCACAGGATTAGCATTGCCGGCAGTTGTTGGGGGAGTCATCAGTGGATACTTGTGTCCAGACAGGGCCACACGAGGATTGGCAGTGGGTTGGGGAGGGGCCTTGGAGACGCTGATGGCAAAGCACACTAGGTATGCATGGGGGCCATGTGTCCTAGCACATTTGTATTATGAGCTGCATCAGTTTGTATATCATGGATCAGTGGGTTTGGGCTGCGGTGTGACTCTCTTGCAGGTGTGGGCCTATGAGCACCTTCCCATCACACGACCGATTCACTTCAGAGGCAGAGGACAGGGACAGAGTTTTGTGCACCTATATGCCATGATTACGTCCCAGCCTCGGATTGGGAGATTGGAGCACTGGAGGAGAGTCATTGATGACATTGACATGGTGATCTGGAGGCCGTACCTGGGGTGCGAGGAGTGGGAGGACGATGCATTGGAGCTGCCCTACACCTTCCGGAGCAGGTACCTGATTGGGCGGATGCCCTATATATTAGAGAGACAGCTGGTGGACAGGGTCTGCAGGCAGTATGGCAGGATTCAGAGGATGCCGCGAGGCTCGGGCATGTATGCCCGTACGGTCAGAGATCAGGTGCAGTTTGGCCCACTGCTATCATATGATCAGGCAGTGATGCAGCTAGCGGAGATGATGCCGATGCCATGGGACATGTGGCCAGAGGTAGATGATGCAGGGATGGACGCAGAGTACTCTGCGTATTGGGCAGAGCATCCATTTCCTAGATTGACAGATCCAGCAGAGCCAGTGGATGGAGAGGGTGGAGGAGAGGATGATGATGGAGGAGGGGATGGAGGTAGGGGCCGGCGGAGGTGGAGGGGAGTGGTGGGAGAGAGACGGGTAGCACCTCGGAGGGAGGGAGGACAGGAGAGAGCAGCTCCAGTGGTTAGAGGACGGGGTGGACTGCCCCTACAGGTGCCAGCAGCACAGGGTCCCAGAGAGGGACAGAGACAGGTGCAGCCAGAGGGACAGAGACAGGTACAGGGACAGGTGTAGGCAGAGGCACAGGGACAGGCACCTGTAGAGGAGGAGCCACAGGCAGGGACGGAGAGCGGAGACTCTGAGGAGGATGAGGTGCTTAGGCTGCGGGAGATCTGCCAGGGCCAGGCAGATGAGATTGAGGATTTGGTTCGAGAGAGGAACCACCTCAGGATCAGGGTCCGAGACACAAAGCGGGAGAGAGATCAGGCCATCCAGAGATATACAGAGGCCGAGACAGCTCTGAGGGCAGGCAGGCGGGTAGCAGAGGATGCAGGGGCAGGCTACGCATATGTTTTGCGAGCCGGAGAGGAGATCGCCTACTGGAGGGATCTATACTATGCAGCCGTGCCAGTAGATCAGCGGGCTAGGAGCTTCCATAGATCGTCGCGCACAGCGATGGCTACGGGAGGGAGCCGCAGGAGACAGGCATCCAGCGGTGGGGTTATGGGGCCTCCACCACCACCGGAGAGACAGGGGGATCCAGGGGCGGGTCCATCTATAGCTCAGACTCCGTCGAGGCGCGGCGGCTCCGAGGGAGGGAGTTCCTCATAGCTATAGTGGGCTCCCATTGTATCAGTATATGTACCATTATTGTATTGTAGACACCTGCGGGTGATTCTTTTGTAGCCATATGATTCTTTTGACATCATTGTATTATGACACATTTGATTATATATGAGATGATTCATTTTTGCGGCAGCGATATGCATGTGTACCTTATGTGATGAAATGTTCTTATGTGATGCTTATGATATGGATGCAAATATGTATATGATGCAATGCAATATTTTTTTTGTTCTTTTATGTTGTATATGTGATGCATGATGCAAATGTGAATGTATGTAATGCAAATGAATATGATAATGCAAATGATTATTTATGCTAACAAGTGTTGTGTGCAGGATGTGATGCAATTGTGATATCTATATGTATGTATGAAATGCTTATATGTGGTGATGCAGGTGCAACTATATGAAATGCAAATGTTTTTGGTGTGTCATTATACTCAATCATGTGATAGCGGGCTATGTGGACTCGAGAAGGACAATGGAAGTCAATCAAGAAAGGGGGATGGAAGACAGAAGATATGAACATGAAAGAGCTTCTTGTGCGTTATCATCATTGAGCTTTATTATGGCAGAATAGGTTATGACAATCGAGGGATTTGTTCGGCCCAGAAAGTCATTGTACCTGTTTGCATGGAGATAAGACAATCACAAACAAGGAATGCCCCAGTTCATACTAGACTCACAGTGTCCTCATATCCTTAGACAAGTCATAGCATTACTAAAAGACAATCCACAGACAGCAAATGCAAATAAGTGACGATACCCCATCCTCGCCTTTCTAGTCAAAGACATCCTGGATATAGAATCTCTAGTCAAAGACATCCTGGAAAAGCTAAAAGACATGTCACCATAAAGATAAAATCAAAAGAAAACCAAGACTCGACACCAACATCCACTGTAGTCCTCAAGTTTAGTGTCTCTTGTCACTTGTATAAGTCTTATTCGATTGTGGTCACGATGTTCACTTTCACAAAAAGGATAGATAGCACTGAACCATATGTTGTCTGAGTCTGTTAAAAGATTTGATTTTGTTGAAGCCCATTGTTGCTGCTGTGTCTCATCTGAAACTGACTGAATCCATGAAACTGATACTTTATTGTGGAGAAGACGAAACTTTATTGCGGATTTGCGATGCAAATGTTGCTTTATTGCGGATTGTGCGCGGATAGACTGAAGAAAGCTGAAAGAAACTGTACTCCTCGAAACATGTGATGTTCTCAGTTCCACACCCATTACTAGACGTAGGAATTGCCTTAGTCACAGATAGGATCTGATTTATTATGGATGGAAAAGGGAGTGAAAAGGGAGGGTTATTATGAATGGCTAACCAATCTTAGGTAGATCAATAACAAGCCATGATGGGAATGGGTAAGTTTATTGTGAGCGAATAAGTTGTGAGTGTGTGCAAAGTGAAAGGATGAAAGTGAATCCTGGAGGAGGGAGGAGCAAAGTCCCTACGCATGGCGCTGGTGACCCAGTTTTCACCATGGTACTTGCCCAGGGCGCCACCGAAGTGGTTTTCACCGTTGGACGAAATTATTTCTCTTTACTTTTTTGGATTTTTCAATTTTTTTGTTGTCACAAGGCGCCTGTTTGCCAGGTTTTCACCATGTAACGATTTTTTTGTTTTATAATTTTTTTGTATTTTTGAATTTTTTTGATTTTTTTGTATTTTTTGCAATTAGGATGCTCAAAAAGAGCTTATGTGTAGAACCTGCGAAGGTGCATGCTATTGATAGGATCCTCCAAAGATTCACCTTCTGTAGTAGAGAGCTGATATGCCCCAGATCCATATACTGCTGTGATGATGTAAGGACCAAGCCAGTTGGGTTCAAATTTGCCCTTCTTTTCTCTATCTTGCTGATTCTTGGGGTTCTCTCTGAGGACTAAGTCACCTACCTCAAATGTGTGAGGCTTGACCTTGTGATTGTAGCTGCGACTCATTCATTGTTGGTAAGCCTTGAGATGATTAAAAGCAGTGTGTCGTCGTTCCTCCAGCAGTTCTAGTTCTTGTAAGCGAGAGACCCTGTAGTCTTCATCGTTGATTATGTTTCTCAAGGAGACCCGTAAAGAAGGTAACTCGACCTCAATAGGCAAGATGGCTTCAGCACCGTAGACAAGTGAGTAAGGTGTAGCTCCTATAGGTGTGCGGACACTGGTACGATAGGCCCAAAGTGCGAGATTGAGTTGGACATGCCAGTTACGGCCAGCGTCGTCGACTGTCTTTTTAAGTATTTTGAGAATTGTTTTGTTAGACGCCTCAGCTTGGCCATTACCTTGGGGGTAATATGGTGTGGAGAAACGATGAGAGATATGGAAGCGCTCACAGAGTTCACGAACATCCTGGTTCTTGAAAGGACGCCCGTTATCGGTAATAATGGAAGTAGGGATCCCGTATCGGCAAATGATATAGTTCAGGATGAAAGTAGCGATTTATTTCCCAGTAACTTGTGTGAGAGGCACGGCTTCAATCCACTTTGTGAAATACTCTGTGGCTATGATAATGAATTTATGTCCGTTGGAAGAAGGAGGGTGAATCTTGCCTATGAGATCGAGTCCCCACTGACAAAAGGGCCAAGGAGATGCAAGTGGCTGTAGTTCCTGCGCTGGTGCATGTATGAGATCTCCATGAATTTGACACTGCTTACACTTCTTGACAAACTGATATGCATCTTTTTCCATAGTAGGCCAGTAATATCCAGTCCTGATAAGTTTCTTGGCCAAGGTAGGACCACTAGTATGCGGACCACATATCCCTTCGTGCACTTCTCGTAACGCAATCTGAGCTTCGTCACTCTCTAAACATCTAAGGAGGGTGCCATCTAGACCTCGTCGGTATAGGATATCAGCTAGGATAACGTATCGGGAGGATTGGCGGATGAAAGTGCGGCGTTGGTTGTTCGATAGATCGGGAGGAAAGATGTTGTCGCGAAGGTATGTGAATATGGAACCATATAACTGGGATTCAGGACCAACAACACATATCATTTCCGTAGGAGTGATCTCATATGACGGAATCAGCAGGTTGTCCACCAGGAACTCATAGCAGGTCTCATTTTGCGGTAGGTCAATGAGCGAAGCAATTGTAGCCATGGCATCAGCAGCACGATTCTATTCTCTTGGTATCTGCTCAAACTCTATCTTTGCAAAGTGCTGTTTCAGATCATCTACCAGTTGTTTGTAAGGCATTAGCTTTTCATCTTTTGTTTGATAATCATCAGTTGTTTGACGGATGACAAGTTGAGAATCCCAAAAAACACGAAGTTCTTGGATCTTCCACTGAACTGCAATTCTTAGCCCCGTTGTTAATGCCTCGTATTCCGCTATATTGTTGGTGCAAGGAAATGATAAGCGGTATGACTTTGGTATAGAATCGCCTTGGGGAGTTATAAAGAGTATACCCGCTCCTGCCCCATGCTGTGTGTATGAGCCGTCAAAATATAATTGCCATGGCTTTGCAGGTGATATCGTTAGAATGGACTCATCTGGAAATTCTGACTGTAGAGGAACATCATCTATCATGGGAGCATCTGCCAGTTGATCTGCGATGGCTTGTCCTTTTATGGCTTTTCTGTCCACGTATTCGATGTCGAATTCACTCAAAATCATTACCCACTTGGCCAGTCGCCCAGTAAGTGTAGCTTTGTTGAGTAGATATTTTAGTGGATCAATTCTGGCAATCAACTTGGTCTTGTGAGTAAGCATGTAATGTCGTAATTTTTGTGAAGCGAAGACCACAGCGAGACATGCACGCTCAATTGGTGTGTAGTTCAGCTCATATCCCACCAATGTGCGACTGATATAGTAGACTGCTTTTTCCTTGCCGTCAGGTATTTGCTGTGCTAGGAGTGCCCCCAGTGCTGTTGGAGTAGCTGATATGTAAAGTAGCAATGGTTGATCTGGAATTGGTGGCATCAAAACTGGCGGGTTCAAAAGATAGTCTTTGAGTGCCTGAAAAGCCTGTTGACAGTTCTCATCCCATTTGAACTTAATGTTTTTGTGTAGCAGGTGCTGGAAAGGATTGCACTTATCTGCAAGTTGTGCTATGAATCTTCGTATGGACTGGAGTCTCCCTTGTAAAGACCGAAGTTGACTGATATTCTTGGGTGGCGGCATGTCCAAGATAGCCTTGACTTTTGCTGGATCCCCTTCTATTCCTCTTTTAGACACAATGAATCCTAGGAGCTTCCCGGAGGTTACTCCAAAGACACATTTCTTTGGATTTAATCTTACCTTGTATTTTTCCAGCCTATCAAAAGCAACTGAAAGTATGTCCAAGTGTGTATTTCTGTCTATTGATTTAACCAAAAGGTCGTCGACATAATCTTCCACCTTTACATGCATGAGATCATGGAAGATAGTAGTCATGGCTCGTTGATACGTGGCACCTGCATTTTTCAGCCCAAAGGGCATGACATTCCAGCAGAAGGTTCCCCATGGACAAGTGAATGATGTTTTATGTTGATCTTCAGGTGCAATCTTGATCTGATTATATCCAGAAAATCCGTCCATTAAAGATAACATCTCATGGCCTGCTGTGAGATCAACAATTAAATCAATGTTTGGTAATGGGAAATCGTCTTTCGGACAAGCCTTGTTGATATCCCTGAAGTCTGTACATATTCGGATGCTGCGATCTGGTTTGCTGACAGGTACTAAGTTGGAAATCCATTCAGGATAATCAATTGGGCGTATGAATCCAACATCTAGTAATTTCTCCAGCTCTGCCTTGACTAATAATGCCACTTGTGGATGCATTTTCCTCAATTTCTGCTTCACTGGTTTTGCCCCCGGTTTGACTGTTAAATGATGCATTACTAAGTCGGGGTCTAGTCCAGGCATATCAGCATAAGACCATGCGAAGTTGACTTGTCGTTCCTTAAAGAAGCTTATGAACCTTGCTTTCTCGGTCTCTGTCAATGATTGAGCCAAAAATATGTTGTGTGGAACCTCTGCTGTACCAATGTTTGTCTTTATAGTCTCCTCTACCAACATGGATGATTTTTCCTCGTATGATGCTGGGAGAATGTCAAGCCTTCCATCTTCGGGCGCCTCAGAGAGGTTTTCACCCTCAGATACGTCCTTTCTTTTTACTTTTTTAGAGTCAGAAAGCGCCACAGTGTGGTTTTCGCCATAAGACCCTTGTTTTGTTTTTATTTTCACATTTTTGCGACTAGAAGGCCCGACACCCTCACCAAAGTATGCCATGTTATTTAGCTCTATGGCGTACCCTGCTTTATGGTCTCCAAGAGGAAGATCTTCGCGAATGCCAAGATAATCAACAATAGCTTCGTCATTTTGAAATGTATCAAACTGTGGTGGTCCATCCTGATCCCAGTCAATGAGTTGGGGGTGAACGAGGGGAAGGTCTTTAGTGTTTTTAGAGTCCGCAAGGCTAATAGTGAAGATGTGGTTATATTCAGGTATGTCAAGGTAGTCATCGAGGTCGTCAATGGCACTCTCCTCATCAGTGTCGATCGTGAGTGAGTCCAAATTATCATCACTAGTAGCACCCTCAGGGACAGGTGTCCTCATCCTATGTGATCCTGACCTAGGGCCTTGAAACGAAGCTTGTGCGGGATCCTTATGGGTCGGTTCTTGACCAACTCTGAATTTCTTGTAAAACTCCTCCTCCTCTGTAGGTTCATCTGGCTCTCTAAATGTCTCATTGAGTTCATAGTCGCTGGAGGATTTGTCTGAACCCCATTCCCACTCATTGGAGTCTGTGGAATAATTATCCTCTTGTTGAACTTCAGCCACTTTGACTCGCCATATCTGTTTTGTTCTCTTATTTTGAATCTTGGGATTTAGAAAACCAAGCCCCTTAGAGCGTTCCCCTCTTGTAGTTAGCTCAGGTTGTAGAGGCTCCATGACACCTTCTTTGCGTAGTCCAAGAGGACTCTTTCCATCATACCCGAATCTCTGCAGAATTTTGAAACCTTTACCATAGTTTTCACAGGGTATTATAATTTGATCATGTGTATCATCTTCAGCGTCTTTATATAGCATTTTATATAAATTTTCTTCCTCTAGTTCGCCCCATTTTTGAAAGACAGTAGGATCCCATTTGAGTAGCATGATGGAGATTTGCTTATTAGGATGTGGCCTCCCATATTCCTTGGGGGAGTTCATGACTTGTCACAAGAACATTGTTTGATTCAGAGTGTATTCTCCCATGCCTTTGTCTTGAAACTTGGCTCTAAGTTCACCTTGTTTAGATGTCGAGGGCTTTAATGACTCAGGATCAATATATGCTGAAGAAGGATTAGCCTCACGATTGCTGGGAATGATAGTCTCAGTATGTGATCTCAAGTTATTGCAATATATGAATGGATTTGGATCACCATTGACCGTTACCTCGACTCCATTATGGGGAAATTTTATGCACTGATGGTATGTTGATGGGACCGCTCTCATTTCATGAATCCACGGACGTCCTAGCAATATGTTATACGTGAGGTCTAGATCCAGGACTTGACAAATCACGTCCTTTGTGACTGGCCCTATTCTTAGTGGTAAGATGACTGTGCCCTTGGACGAACGCTCTTCATCATCATAAGCCTTAATAGTGATTTGGTTTGTAGCATTCACAGCTTTGTCAGAATATCCCAATTGTCTGATGGTGCTCAATGTACAAATATTAAGACCTGCTCCTCCATCTATCAGGACTCGTTTTATTCGGTGTTTATGTATGAAGGCTTCAATATGTAGAGGTGCATTATGAGGCTGACTTATGGAAGCGTCATCGGCTTCTGTGAATGTGAGGGAGTGTGGAACAGATAGGTATCCCACCATGGCTTGAAACTGGTCCACGTTCAGATCAGTAGGGACAGCAGTATCTCTCAAGGTTTTGTCAAGGATAGCTTTATGTGCATGAGATATGCGTAAGAGCTCAAGAATAGAGATAAGTGCGGGTGTTTTCCCTAATTGCTCTACAAGATCGTACTCAGGCTTAGTTGACGAAAGATTGGTATTCTTAGTAGAGGTACCTGGCAATGTGATCTTACCTCGACGGGTTGTAACATGACATTCAGAGGTAGATGTGGACGAAGATCCCACACCTTTTAGGACAATTTTAGGTCGCTGAGGAGGATTCTCAGGATTTTTATTTTTGATAGTAATGGTAGAAATATGATTGTCCATTGAGATGTGATTAATAGTGGAATCATAATTGTAAGATGTTCTGGTGTAATTGGCTTGATCATCTGTGACTTTGCCTTTTCCCTTGTCATGTTTTGGGAATGGTTCCTTAAACACCTCATGCTCTTGGTTAGATGAATGTCCCTCAATCTCAATATCTCCTCTGTCAATGAGATCTTGTACAATGTTTTTCAATCGATGGCAATTACTTGTCTTGTGACCCTTGCTCTTATGAAACTCACAAAACTCATCATCATTCCACCAATTCGGTTTTACCTTTGGTTCATATGGAGGAAAATCTGGGACCGTGATCACCTTGTTTGCTACAAGCTTTTTGAATACTGATTCAAGTGGTTCTCCCAATGGAGTGTACTTCCTTCGTGGTTTAGCAGCTGTTTGATTGTTCACTTGATTGTTGGTAGAACTTGATCCAGAAAAGACGAACTTTGGTCTCACTGTGTTGGCATCAACAACACCATCATTAACTGTGTTCTTGTTCTTGTTCCAAAACTTTGGTTTGTCCTTTCCCTTAAAGTCCTCTTTGTTTTCTTTGAATAGTTTGATAACTCCTTGTTCAATCAAGACCTTTTCTGTTGCTAGGCCCTTTTCAATGACATCCTTAAATGTAGACAAACAGGCTTTTCTGAGATCATAGCCAATAGCCTTGTTAACATTTTGTGTGAACATTTCCACCATTTGTTTTTGCGGGATTTCACAAGAGCATCTGCTAGCTAAGTTTCTCCATCTTTGTAAAAATGACGCAAAAGATTCTCCTTCTTTTTGTTTCGTATTGCACAAGGTAGTAACTGAGACATCTGTTTCAATGTTGTAAGAGAAATGTTGGATGAATGCCTCTGCCAAGTCGCCCCATGACTTAATACCAGGAGGTAATTGAGAAAACCATTCCATCGCTTGATCTCCTAAGCTCTGTGGGAACAACCTCATCAAGTATGTTTCTTCTGCCGCTACCTCAATGCAAGCTGTGAAGAATTGTCTTATGTGTGCCTTGGGGTCTCCTCTCCCTCTATATTTGTCGAATTTTGGTGTTGCAAAGTGCGGAGGAAACGGAGGCATTGGAATGCTCTTATCAAATGGATAAGGGCATATATCTCTCATAGTATATGTGGGTTTTGATGTGCCCATGTCTTCCACTTTCTTTTGTAGATCTCTAATTTGTTGCTCCAAATTATTTTTGGGAGGAGATGGATTTCTTGTAGCATATCCCATGTTTGAAACACCCATTTGAGGAGGAGCTTGTTGCATGTATGGATGATACTGATCGTAGACATGTCCATATGGAGGTCTATATTGTTGCGACATGTATGGAGCACTTGGCATAATTTCTTGTTGAGGGACCCCATATCTGTTTTGTGTATATAAACCATATTCAATAGGCCTTTCATTTTCCATTGTGTTGCCCCCAATTTTGGCATGAGGTCTTCTTGTGTCAAAATTTTGAGGAAGTCCTTGAGTATCCATTTGTCTTGGTTGACCCATATCTTGAGCATGTGTTTGAACATAAGGCCTCCATGATGGTCTTTGAGTGTAAGTATCATGCATTTGAGCTTGTATATGTGGGATTGCTGGTTTCTGAAGCAAAACTGATGGTGACTCCGGCATCATATTATTTGGTCCTCCACTATTAGGTTGAGTTTGTTGTGAAGGTCTACTTTCCATAAGTTGAGATAAGTCAAAATCATGTGGTATTTTAGCTCCACTTTGTGCCATCATGTTTAGGAAATATTGACGATCTCTCCTCATTATCTCTTCAACCAGTCTATTGAATTGAGGATCCATTATAGATTCTTGTATGTCTGCTGATAGTATTGAAGAATTGTCCACATTATCATTGTGTGTAGCGTTGTGTATAGCGTTTGCGCTTTCCACATTTGGATTGTGTCTATAAACATTCATGTCTGGTAATGTAGTGTGCTCAGGATTGTAGAAGACATCATTGTCATACTCATAAGAACTCATGTTTACGGACCCTTGAGCTTCTTTAGCTTTTCTCCTAGATTTTTGAAGACGGGTTTCAACCATGAACTAGGTGTTTAGCAATATGTGAGAGACTAGACGAAAATGACAAGAGTATGTAAGACCAAGAGTTGTATGGAATGTAAATGAATCTGAAGTTTACTTGCAATGTCCAAAGTGTAAGACCAAGTATGTATGTAGTAGAGTAGGTGTGACTTCCAAAGAGAGGATAGTTTCTCTTGATGAGGTAAGCTGACCTTGACTCTAAGTAAGACCAAATGAGACCCAAAGGTAAGAAACCTTGATGAGGGACCACTTAGCAAAGTGTTGTAGTATGTTGACAAAGTATAGTGAGGACAAGCAAGTGACCTTTTGACTCAAGTTTAGACAAGTATGAATGTAAAATGAGGTATGAAGCAATGATGGACTGTGTAAGACCTTAGAACAGGCTGAATGCTAGATGAAACCTGAAGAGACAACCTAGGAAGCTCAAGTATGCCGAAACTGATTTCTTTGTTTGCTTGACTGTTAAACTTTTCAAATCCTGACACAGACGCCTCTGTATACTTCACAGACGCGGTTTTAAGACACAGACGCTATTCTGTTTGACGCAGACGTGATTCTGAGATTTCCTGTTGATGTTTGCTGGGACTGTAACAGTTTTTTTGCAATTGTGGACACAGACGCGCCTGTATACTTCACAGACGCGATTTCCAGACACAGACGTGTCTCTGTTTGACACAGACGCTGATAAAAACACAGACGCTATTCTGTACTTCACAGACGCGTTTATCCGACACAGACGCGGTTTTAACAGACACAGACGCGTTTCTGTAACCTTAGTGCAATCTTTCCTATCTGTGAATTTGTTTTGCTGTGACCAAATCTGATTTTTCGACTGTTTTTCGTGACAAGAGGACACAGTGTTGATGACCCAATGTTTGCAGACTGTTTAGACTCCAAAAAGTGTGTTGTTTGATGTAAAAAGTTTTTGCATACACTTGAAGACACAAAAGACACAATGTTTTGCTGTTTTGTCTTGATTGTTTGAATGTTTATCATAAGTCAAGCACAATTCTTATGGCTGGCCAGGACAATAATTGTTGATCCCACATGGGGTTTTACCCCCGAGGCTACGCTATTCAGAGCGGATACTTAGATGCTTGACCTCACTGGCTCCACCCTCGGCACTCACTTCTCGGGTCAGCCAAGCATCAGTCCCCATGAAAACTCCCCATGGCGAACTTTGTATCTCTACTAAGAACCGTATGTGTGTGGGCCGCTACCAGAGGTCCGACCTCCTGCCTCAACAACTAGAAGGATTTGGGCATCTAAAACAAAATGGTGCTAGTAAGGGCATCCGCTCGTGTGGCCATACATGCGGCACTTTCAGCTCTGTAAATACAGAAGGCTCCCAGCCGGTAGGGGTTACGCCCTACAAATGATCAAATAAATTTGATCAAACGGGTTTATGGGGAGACATAGTGTCGGTATGAACTAATCAGCACACGTTATTCATAGTTTTCACCATGAATACATTTGATTATAGTGGCTTGGAAGAAGATGGCTTTTCTTTTGCTACCACTTGGGTCGTTCTCTTCTCACTAGTAGTCCTAATGACCACACGGGAAGACAGGCCCTCTAAAGAGTAAACAAAAAGAGCCTATTGCTCAAGACACAAAAGACAATGGTTCAATTTTAGTGCACCAATTGAAGTGTTTGCTAAGCTATGAAACAAGGCACACAAATAAAATTACAAAACCCTAGCTAAGGCCCTGCAACAAAATTGTTAGTAGTTTGGGTTGTTTCAAGTGATAACCCCTTCCTGCAAGCACACAAGTTAGGTAAATTTTAAGAAAACCCAAAAAGACTTTGTGAAAAGGGGCCTTCAACAAAAACGTATTTGCCTCCAAAGCAAGCTGCACAAACCAGGTTAGCTAGATCTGCAAAGGTTAGCCGAAAATAAACCAGATCTGAAACCCTAAGTACAAAAATCCGAAAACCCTAATCGAAAAACTTGAAAAATTTGCAAAACAGAATGCACAGACGCTGTTATACCAGACACAGACGCGTCTGTCCGACACAGACGCGGTTCTGTTATTCACAGACGCGGTCTTAGAACACAGACGCCTCTTTATTCTTCAGACGCGATCAGATGGTGCACAGACGCGATTCGGGATCACAGACGCGACTTTCGGAAACCTGCAAAAAAAAAATAGAAATGACAGAAACACAGACACGATCAAAGATATCACAGACGCCTCTGAAATACAAAAACGCGATCCGAACACTCGCAGACGTGGAAAAAAAACCTAAAATGTCGTCGAAATCGTCCGATCTGCAACTTCAAAAATGCAAAATCTGCAACAAAATGTTAAATGCAAAGGGACAAGAGTCCCACCGGGCGTGCCAAAATGTATATGGTGAAAATGGATAACAATAAACAACAATATTGAAAGACTAAAATGGATTCAACCACCAAACCCTAGCCTAACAATGAACAAAGATCCACCATAACATATGAAGATAACCTAAGACAATGCAAATAATTCAAAATCACAAACATTATACCATCACATGTCCACTAGGGTTTTGATCTCCATTCTTCCTATCTCCATTGATCTTGTTTGATATGCTTGCTCTCAGATTTTTGTATGCACAAGAGCTCAATAAAGAACGGAATGTGGTTGCAAGTAGAATTGTAGTGTAGCCAAGTCCTCCCAAAATCAGTCCTTAGGATATGTCATTAGCCATTAGGGTTTGACAATGAAGAAAGCATCTCCTTAAATAGAAGACACAATATGAAATGGAGGGTTAAGATTGAGAGGTGTAAAAAGAGAGGTCGGCTAGGATTAGAGGGTAGGTATAAGAAATACCAAAATAATGAAAGAGGTAGGTAGTGTAGGAAATAAGAGATGAATGACATGTGTCATGTGTAGAAAAAGATAATGAATTAATTAAATAAATAAAGATTTATTTAATTAATAGAAGAAGTAGGATAATTAAATAAATAAAATATTTATTTAATTTAGGAAAGGGATAATTTAAATAAATAAATGTATTTATTTAAATGAGAAATAAGGCTAGAAGAGGATAAATGAATTAATTAAATAAATAAAAATTTATTTAATTAATAGAAGAATTAGGCTTAGATAATTAAATAAATAAAATATTTATTTAATTAGACATGACAATTTTGGGTGTCTACACCTAGCAACACCACCATAGTGACCTTCCCTTATATTGGAGGCCTTTCCAACAAAATTTCTAAAATCCTTCTGTAGCGTCGTAAATTGTACACACTTGCTAGGGTGGTACAATTTCACACCTAGTTTAGCACCCGCCTTGGCGCATTTTGCATTTTGCATTGCATTTCCCCTTTAGCACTTAATTAATTAAATTAATTAGGTCTAAGGTTCTATTTTATCATCTCCCATATCATAAAGTTGGGCCCTTTTCGTTAAAGTGTGCCCCTTTCATTTTATTCTTCCAATACATCATTTAATCTAAAACCCTAATTAGGTCCTATTTTGAACTTGGGGGCTTGATTTCGGGGGTCAAAACATCTTGAAATCAGCTGTAACTTCGGGATTCGCTCTAAAATCATCATATCTGATGGCCCTAAAAATTTGGTGAAAAGTTGTCGGGACCATGGCGCCCGACGTGCACACGGTCCCGGATATTTTTCCTGAAATTTTAGGAGCACAATCCAATCATAAAATAAAGCTTAACCCCAAGAAATTGGTGGGAGATTCAATCTCTAGGTCAACCAAAAGTTGAAATTAAGACCTAGGGTTTCATATATAAGAGCTCTCTTTCTTCATTTGAAAGGATCCGAATTTTGGTTTCAAGGGACCTTCTATGCAGCGAAAGAGCAGATCTTTGAAGACTTCAACAACACTCAACATCTCTTAATCAAGCATTCAATTTCATTCATCAACTTAGGGCTTTGAAGACATAGAAGAACAATAAGAGATCATCGACTGAAGATTGGCTTGTACCCCTCCCTTGGGGTTGGGTATGGTTTCATGTTGTTTTCATGTCTTTGCACAAGCTTCATTACATCCTTTGCACTCATGCTTTAGATCACTTTGCATCTTGATTTAGAGCATCTTACATTATCATTCACAAGCAATTAGGGTTTACTTTCTAGGTTGCTCTAGTTTGCTTACTTGCATTTTAGGATCTTGCACACACACAAGGTCTGCACACACAACTTTTACTATACAACTTGGCTATTCGTAGAGGTGGAAATCACCAAAGCGGGGGTTTGACTAAGGCAAAACCCTATATAGCCACCTACAACCCTTTTCAGATATAAGTGTAGATTTCCGAATTCGAAGGACGTCGCAAGTTGTAGATTCGACGGAAGCGGACCGAGACAGAACTTCACACCAAATTCCAACCCAAAAAGCTAGGACAGGGCCGTGGGGCGCCCTAGTCCTACCAGGACAGGGGCGCTGGGCGCCTTGGTCCTTGGGACAGGGGCGCTGGGCGCCCTGGTCCCTGTCCATTTCAGTGAATTTTGGCAGTTTCAGAGGTAGTAGCTTCAGTATTTCAGGCTTCCGACTTTAGCGACAGATCTTGCAGAATCAAATCCATTCAAGGTACACATTTACATTTCTCCTCTTATCCTTACAATTGTTCATCATTAAATTTCAATTCTACAATCTTGTGCTCAAAGTTATTAGTTCATACTTACACTTTAGGGTTAATAGTTGAACTTGCATCATTCTATCTATCATTTGCAACAAAGGAATAGAAATCCTAATAGGTAGCCCGTGGCTCTCTCTTCCACAAAAAGAAGTAGCCAATTGTGTGATACCTCTAGGCTCTTTCGTATTCCACAAGTGTGTGATTGAAAGTGAGATTAGGGCATGTTTGCTTAGTGTCACTTTTTCCCTTACACAAATGCTTTGTTTGCTATTTGGTTTGCATTTATCTTAACCGGTTTATTAGTGAATTTGTTGTACCGGTTATCTACTAAACTATATAAAAGTTTGTTTACAGTATTTTTTGGTATACTAATTCACCCCCCCTCTTAGTATTCATCAATTGGTATCAGAGCCAACCTTTCTATAAGTCTAACCACTTGGAAGGAGATATGGGGGAATACAGTGTGAGGGAACTTACTCATCGTCTCACTCAGACCGAGAGAGCCTATGATGAACTCAAAGTCAAGTATAAAGCCTCTTTGGCCAAGAGAAGAGAGCACGCTGAGAAACTGATGGAGCTCACTGAAAATAGCTCTTCTGATGAAGTAGACATGGATGCCTTAGTTGAAGAAGTTGAAAAACTAAATGAATCTAAATCCAATATGAGAAAAGAGTTGGAAGGACTGACTATCAAAATGTGTCAAGAACTTGAGAACAAAAGGAAAGCTGAAGATCTGGTAAAAGACAAAGATCATGAGATCTCCAAGATAAAGCAAGAAATCAGTACCCTTACCGTTCATCTCCAAGAGAGTAAAGTGGAAAAAGAAGAAATGCAAGGTGAACTAAACATGGCTATTTCTGAGAATGCAACCTTGATGGAATCCAATGCTTCTATTTCCAAGGAACTTACTAAGTCAAAGGAAATACTTGCCAAATTCAATAAAAGTACTGCTAAGCTAGAGCAAAAGCTAGAATCGACAAAGCCAGTAAAGAATACCACTAGACTTGGTTTCTCTGGGTATGAGGAAGGTGATACCTCTGGAACAAAAGCTGAAGCATCAAAGAAGCAACCAACATCCAAGGATAAAGGTAAGCAAAAATAAAAACCTGTTTGCTTTAATAATCTCAAACAAGGACATACTGCTAATGTGTGTAGAAGCAAGGCCTACAAGAATTTTCCTTATTTTTTAAACAATAAGCCTAGATCCAATAGATTCAATGGAAACTATTATGCTTGCAACAAGTTTGGGCATAAAGCATTTGAATGTAGGTCAGTTTTGCACAACATTGGGAGACATCCTCCAAGGACTCAAGGAGTTATCCCAGAACATACCTATGACCATCGGTTAGGTGGTTATCAAGCGGCAACTAGTTGGAGAGCAACCTGTTTGATTTGTCGTGGTAGTGGTCACACTGCTACAACATGCAGAAGAAAGAATGGAAGTATGAATAATGGACCATGGAGAACACCTGGAATGGTATGCTATCATTGCAACAAACCAAGACACTCTGCTAGACCTTGCAGACCGAGAAAGAACCTATCGGATGATATACTGATCACTCCAGAAGGGAAGATTGATGTTGAAACCGTTCAAGTGGAAATGAATAAAACTTGGAAAAAGAAATCTGAAGAAGGATCAGATGATGAACCTGTTTCTGCACCTAATGTGGAAGTCTCTGAACCGACAAACTGAGCTTAGAAAAGCTTAGGGAGAACACATCGGTGAAATATTTCGAACCCCCGGTTTATATCGGTAAAGACCTTAACTGGTATATGTTACCTGTCAATCGACAGAAGATTTGAAGTGGTAAAAGGCAAAATTAGGGTTTGTACCCTAGCGGTGATGCATTTATTATGGTAGGTGAGAAGTTTCTTAAAAGGGATTTTCGTCGTCATTATCACTTATCAATTTTCGAGAGAAGAATTTTCAAGAGCAGAGCAACAAAGAGCGATTCAAAGTGAATACAAAAATCTTGCAGAGGAATCCAGAGATCTTTTTCAATCTATCAGTGAAGAACACTAAGCGGTAGTCTAGCAACCGAAGTGGTGTATTGTGGGAGACATTGGAAAACCCTAAATTTTGGATTGTGAAGGTATTTCTTGAATTTATTTCTTATCATGGCTTCTGCATCGCACTCTAGTTCTAGTGCACCTGTAGATTCAGTCGAATTTCTTCAAAAGAAAATGAATACAATGCCCTATCTCAAATACCCGTTGGAGTTATTGTCGAGGAAGACATTTCAAGGTATATAGACTGTAAATTGGAAGACCTAGGATCCCTAGTAATCCATTCCCAACTAAGTATGTTCTGTGGGGATGACAAGAAGATCAAACCTGAGTATAATATCCTTGAAAAGATGAAACTACACAATGCGGTATATTTTTTGGAAGAGTTCACAGAAGATCATATTCGCATCATCCTTATCAGAGTGCATGGTGATAAAATGTATCTCGAGAGGACGCATGACATCACACCGGAAGTAATTTATGTCGTCACCAGTTTCTGCAAAACTAGAGAGGTACCAACTTTACGGAAGGTCACCAAAACTGAAATGACAAAGCTCACCGGTTTTGTGAGTGACCAACGGACGATGACCGTCAACACCATTAAAGATGATATGGTGAAATATGCTTGCATGGTGATTGGTTACCGGATGTTTTATGCTAGCAGAATGAATTGTCCCTGCTGCTACGGTGAATGCGGCTTACAGAATGATAAAGGAAGACACTACATATGACCTATGTACCTGTCTACAGAAGAAATTATTGTTGAATCTAAAGTCCATCAAACAGGACAATTCTCTAAGTTTAAGGTTTGGCCAACTTCTGGTCGACTTATTCTTTTATTTTCAAGGTTATTTCCCTGGAATAGGTGATGTGCAATGTTCTACTAACCTACCGGTCTCCAAACAAATTAAGGAAAGTCTACAAGTAGTGTGAACTACATATCCTGAGGTTCTGAATAAATATTTTGATGAATTCAACCAGAAGATGAGCTAGAGAATAAGGATATCTGGTGATATTGTGAAGAAGTATGAAGATGCCATATGCTTCACAATAAGGATTGATGACTGCATAATGGAAGCAGTGGAACCGAGAAAGGAAGTAGTTGGCCCTATGGGGTATGAAGTGATGTATGACATGTTGATCGGGTATGCCTCTACCTTACTTGCCTCTCCACTGGATGCTAAGAAAAAGAGAACCGGTACCTACTTAGAAAAGGTCACATCAGTTGAAGAACCAAAACAGAAAAAGGAAAAAGCAGTGCCATCAGTATCTGCACCAGTTACCTTTGCCAATCCGAAAGTGACCAAGCGGTCACCAGCTAAGAAGAAACCTGAGAAGGTATTTGAGAGGAAGTGGAAAACCAAAACCAACACATCGGAGTCAGAGGACACTGAACCGAAAATATAAACAAAGAAGACAAGGCAATAAAGTAAGAAGGCGAAGTCTACCAGTAATGTTCCTGCAACTTCAGCACTGGTAAATATAGATATTTCCTCTTATAAGCCAATGACACATTGTCAGAGGACTCTAAAGAATATTAAGAGGAAAGTGCTTGATGATTTAAAGGAATATTTTGATGATTTTACTGATAATGAGAAAGAAGAAGTAGAATAGGAAGTCATCAAATATTTATGTGTTAATGATCGGTCACCATCTGAGATTAGATCGATTACTCCAGATTCTTTATATAATTCTTTAGATAATAAATGGCGCATTGCCATTGAGAAAGAACAGGAGATCAGGGAGAAATTTTTTGAACAATACTTTCCTGATGCTTCAAATTCAAAATTATTTGAGATAATGGATAAGAACAAAGGCATCTTCTTCATGAGAAGGAGAAGACTCAGGCTACTAGAAGGAAAAGATTTTGAAGTGGAAAAGGATACTCACATACATTTGAAAGCTGTTGTCAATATGCATCGAGTATCTGAAGCTGCTAAGCAGGCTGACCAAGCACCGAACCTATCCTCAAACAAACCGGATGAGGTGCTTGACAGTGAAGGTGAAAGAGTGACAGAACAACCTATTGATGTTGATGCCTTAGATAATGAGGATGTCACTCCTGATAAAGAAAAAGTAGAGAAAGAGAAACAGGACAAGGAAAAAGATGAAAAAAGAGAAACATGACAAAGAGAAGACGGAGAAAGAGCAAGAGGAAAAAGCAAGGCACAAAGAAATCAAGAGGAAAGAATCAGAGAAAAAGAAAGAGGAAGACAAGAGAAAAGAGGAAAAGAAAAAGAAAGAGGAAGATAAAAGGAAAGAGGTAGAGAAGAAGAAAGAGGAAGAAAAGAAGAAAGAAGAAGAGAATAAGAAAGAGGAAGAGAAGAGGAAAGAAGAGGAGAAGAGGAAAGAAGACGAGAAGAGGAAGGAAGAAGAGAAGAAGAAAGAAGAAGACAAGAGGAAGGAAGAAGAAAGGAAGAAAGAGGAAGAGAAGAAAAAGCAGGAAGAGGACAAGAAGAAAGAAGAAATGGAGAAGAAACAAGAAGAGGAGCAAAAGAAGAAAGAAGAGGATAAGAAAAAAGCAGAAGAGGAGAAGGAAGCAGAGAAGAACAAACAAGCGGAGACTCCTAAGGCAATCGGTGATCAAACCAAATAGGTTGATACCACCAGTCCTATTGATCTTCAATCAACATATGAGTCTAAGCTACTTCGAAGCATCAAACTTGCATAGGAGAGACTGGAAGCATTGCGGAGAAAGAAAGAACAAGATGTCATACAAACTGCGGTTGACACCCTTACCAGTCTAATTCCTGGTACCAACCTCCCCAGTACCGATTCCTCTCTATCCAAGCTTAAACTTCTGTGTACGGTAGTGGAGGACTAGGTACAATGCTTGGAAGATGTTGTTGAAGCCACTGCAAAGAAGAACCATGAAAAGGCACTCAATACTGCCTTAGTCAAGCAAATGAATGAAATGAGGAACAACTACTATAGTAGCAGAATGATATCAGTTTTTCTATGGGTGAAGGTAAATTACTGTTGAGTAAAATATGCCAACCCTATCTATTTTATGATGACGTGCTTAACCAGAAAGCTAAAATCCAATCGGAGTTACAGACATATATTAGCAATTTCAAGATGCCATATGAATCATTCACTACCTATGGACAAACCATTCATCATTATTAGCATCAGACTGCCAAGATGGACTTAGAGACCAGCAACCGGTCTAAATATTTGCAGGAGCTTCAACTGCCCCTATTGCCAAGACTTCAGATTCTTCAAAAATGTTTTCTCAACCTGGAAGCTATCACGGTAACTCAAGAGATGAGTACCATTGATGTAATGGAAGAACTGGTATTCTAGATGAAGACTGAAAGTGAGGTTGCTACCTCATTACTTGAGTCGTGGACATTGGCCATGAAAACTTTAATGGAAGACTTTAAATCTGTTTTTGAGAAATTTCATTCCCTATTGTCATGAACATTTACTCTATTTTTATTATATATGCAAAAAGTGGTTACATTGCTTTACTTTGTCATTGTTGGCAAAGGGGGAGTAGTGTACATTAAAATTTTGGTGATTGTTACCATTTCATGTATACTTTCATGTTACCATTTTGGGAAGTAGTGTACATTGTAATTTCTGTAAAAGGGATTTTGTATATGCTTAGGGGGAGTAATTTTGATTATGGCAATTTTTGTTGTAAAAACACTTAGATGTCAAAATTTCCCTAAGTGTTGCCATCAATGCCAATGGGGGAGATTGTTGGCATTTTGATGATGTTTTGATTGTTATTGATGGACACATACTTTCTTGATGATGGACACACACTTTCTTGATGTATGAGTTATGCTCAACCGGTAATTGTTCCAATCGGTATTGTGTATTATTGAATGTATAGTCTTTAGACTCGGTATTTTGCAGAAGATGTTTACCGGTCACAGATTGATTGAAGAGCTCAAGCGGTATGGAGACCTCAAGTGGTTCAAGGATCACAAGTGGTACGAAGGACCCAAGCGGTAGTTAACTTTTGATGAGAAAAGTATGATCTACCAGTCTTCATTTTGACAAGCGGTAATCGGTTAATTGTATTAACTGGTATTACACTCTATGATGAGTCACCAACCGGTATTTTTTTAATGTGTGATGAGTTATCATCCACCAACACTTTGGCAGTGATTTTGTGTCATGTTACCAAATGTGTCTAGATGCACTAAACCTAGGAACTTGTAGTCTAATCCTATTGGACCGACATGAAATTAGTTTCCTTTATAAGGACATCATGTCTAGGGTTTGCATGTATGTGGGAGAGTATGAAAGATAGAATAGTAAAGGTTATGTGTGATCATAGTAGAGAAGATTAGGTCTGTGTGAAGAGACAGAGTGTGGAGATATTGAAGCCTGAAGTAATGCTGAAATGCATTAACAATGAGCTGTCAAGGATCTAACTAAGCATACTATGCTATTATCTAGATCATTCACTTGTTGATTACTAATATCTTCGACAAGTCTGAAACCCTTAACCGGGTAGGCCCAACAAAGCCTTTGTAAATCCTCTAACAAGGTGGTTCACAACTGTGGATCTAAAATCCTTTAACAAGGTAGTCTTTAACAGGACTTATCTCCTAACAGAGATCTAGATTCCTAACAAGATCTGTTCTGGTGAAGAACATTGTATGACCTTAATTGGCCTGACCTTAACCGGTCTGGTTTCTATTCTGCACATAGTTACTTGTGAGTTTCTGCTCACCGTGGTTTTTCCCATTTGGGTTTCCATGTCAAATATCTTGTGTTATGGTGATTGTGCTCTTGTGGGTGAATGCTTTGTTTGCTATTTGATTTGCATTTATCTTAACTGATTTATTAGTGAATCTGTTGTACCGGTTATCTGCTAAACTATTTAAAAGTTTGTTTACAGTATTTTTTGGTATACTAATTCACCCCCCCTCTTAGTATTCATCACAAACAACTCAGTATGACCTCCATTAATTAGCACGAAGAATGAGGTAGACGAAACACAAGTCATTACCCATTGGATCCATTCATCAGCAAAACCAAAAACCCTAAGAATCTTTTGGAGAAAGGACCAACTAACTCTATCATAAGTCTTTGCCATATCCAACTTGATAAACATAGCTTTTTCCTTGGAGGCTACCATAGAATGAATGGTCTCGGTAGTAATGACCACTCCATACAAGATTTGAAAACCCTCCACAAACCCACTCTGCTCCTCAGAAATGACACCCCCAAGCCAATTCTTCAACCTTTCCGCTATCAGCTTAGAAATAATCTTATAAATCACATTACAGAGAGAAATAGGGCTAAACTGGCCTAACCAGTCAGCCCCATTACACTTGGGGATGAGTGCAATGAAAGTCACATTCAAAGACCGAATCATTTTCTTATTCCTCTGGGACTCTTGGACCACCTCCAATAAGTCCAATTTGAAAATATCCCAAAATTCTTGATAGAACTCAATCGGAAACCCATCTGCTCTAGGTGCTTTCCCCTTCTTCATGTGGAAAACAATCCTCTCAAGTTTGTCCAGCAAAATAGAACCCATAAGCTACTCATTCATCTCCCTATCAACTAGATAAGGAATACAAGCAAGAACCTGATTCTCCTCTTCTGATTCCCCTTGAGAATCCTCACTAAAAAGGGATCGGAAATACTGCATAGACTCCCTAGAAATCTCCTGCAAGGATAAACACTATTCACCTCTATCATTAACCAGAATAGGGATGGAATTGCCATGTCTTCTTGATCTCACTGAATTGAAAAAGAACACAGTATTCTTATCCCCCACTTGAAGCCAATCAATACGAGCTCTTTGTTTCCAGTAGATTTCTTCCCTAAGCTCCCACTCCTCTAAATCCTTGACTGCCATGTCTTCCTCCCTAAGCAAGGCTTCTGACAATCCATGCTCTCTTATTTCTCTGGTAATGTCATTCAACTCTAATTGAGCAGCTATCTTAGCATTAAAAAAATTACCGAAACACTGATGATTCCACCATTTAAGATGAAACTTAACAAATTGTAGCTGCTTGGCAAAAGTGTACATAGCAGTGCCAAAGGCTGGCCTCCCTTACCTCCACCACTCCGCAACATGATCCTGCAAAGAAGGATCACACAACCACATAAGATGGAATTTGAATGAAGGAATGTGAGTGACCCAATCAGAAGATGACACCAATTTGATGGGCCAGTGGTCTGAACCTCTCCAACCTAAAATCTCAGAGCATGTGGACCACCCCCCACCAACCCAAAAACTAGAAACCAGAAAGCGATCCAGCCTCTCCGCAATCCAATACTCCCCCACCCTCCTGTTGTTCCAAGTGAACAGACCATTATCAGGCTTGACACATATCTATAGCATCTGGCAAAGGCTTACTCAGATCAATTTCAACACAAATACGAGAAAAAGTCATTACCTTTCTCCCTAAGGTTTGTGTTGAAGATCCAACAGGCTTCCCAAGCAATGAAGCTAGCATTCACAACACATCCTCCCAACAACATTCCACTGGAAAACGAGGTAACCGAACCCACACTGGGACCCGATTTAGGAGCTCCTCTAAAGGGTTACATCCTACATGCCAAGGTTTGATGAACAATCCCACCTGGTTAACAAATTGTAGCTGCTTGGCAAAAGTGTACATAGCAGTGCCAAAGGCTGGCCTCCCTTACCTCCACCACTCCGCAACATGATCCTGCAAAGAAGGATCACACAACCACATAAGATGGAATTTGAATGAAGGAATGTGAGTGACCCAATCAGAAGATGACACCAATTTGATGGGCTAGTGGTCTGAACCTCTCCAACCTAAAATCTCAGAGCATGTGGACCACCCCCCACCAACCCAAAAACTAGAAACCAGAAAGCGATCCAGCCTCTCCGCAATCCAATACTCCCCCACCCTCCTGTTGTTCCAAGTGAACAGACCATTATCAGGCTTGATGTCAACAAGATTCAAGGTTTATATACTATCTCGAAGAAGGAAGGAAGAAGGTTCCAACCACATAACACCACCCTTCTTCTCACTCAACTCTAAGATGGCATTGAAATCACCCGCCATAATCCACAGATGAAAAGGAAACAACCCACACATAAAGAAATATGAGATCACAAATTCTACTTACCCTGAAGATCAGTGGGGGCATAAATGTTAGTAAACAAGATATATTCCCCAGTCTCAAAACTAGAGGCAACCCCAGATAAAGAAGATCTAGAAGAAACCCACCATATAGGATGAATCCTCAAGGGGTTCCAAAGATAGGCCACACCTCCAGAGGAGCCAAATGCCCCAATACACTGACATTCACCTCTCTCCCATAGCTTTCACACCAAACCCAACATACTATCCACATATAATTTAGTTTCCTGTAAGAAAAGGACAACAGGAAAATGGCTCCTTATCAACTCCTGAACAACTTTTTGTCTAGGGCCACTGTTCAAGCCCCTCACATTACATGATAGCACAATCATTTTAGGGTATTAGAAAAATAAGAATCCAGAGTCTTTACTGACCCCAACTCAACCAAATTCCCCCCCATCAATTTGATCTTATCCAAGTCCTTTTTGCTGCCAACCTTTGAAATATTCTCCATTGCTCCTTTTTTAATGTCTTTCTAAAGAAGACCTAGATGTAAGGAGATCTTATTACTTCCAATTTATGTACTATAGGAGAAACATACCCACCAGCCAACTTCACTTCAACACTAGAAATGGGTCCCATATGAGCCACTACCTGTTGATCCATCTCCATCTGATGACTCTCACCCACCTGCACACCCTGAGTAGTATCTAAGTTCACACTAACAGGAATCAACCCTGCTGCATAATGATCCAAAGGAATCATCCCCAGATTCACCTCCTACTAGCTAAGATCATCCAAGGCTTAAAATCTATTAAAGGTATCCTCCTCCCAACTCTCCTGCAAGGACCTCTTCTGACCTTGTGGTGCAGGAGCACCTAGTTGAGCAAAACTCTCATTTTTTAGTATTTAATGCTTTTATGTTTGTAAAGTCTTGTATTAGGTTGATTATGTTTTTTTAGGTTGTTTTTTGTCATGTTTAGTGGTTTTGATCTCATTTTGGGCTCAAGAGATCAAATTGTGCCTTTCAGGCTGTGAGTTGACAATTTTTGGCTAAATAGTGCAAAATTGCCAAAAAGGTCTTCTAATGATTTCTAAAGCATTGAAACATGTTTTTTAGGTGTTTTTAGGCATGTCTAAGTTTTTTAGACAAGTTGATAAGGTTAGATTGTGAAAAATGCCTCTCTGAGCAAGAAAAGTTGTCATTTGGCTTAAAAAGTTGTCAAAATTGTCATTTTCTTGAAAAATGAGGTTAAGGAAGCCTTATGTCCATACTAGGGCATGAAAAACAACTAGAGAAACTATATAAGGCCTCCATTTTGTCTTGTAAAAGGTGGGTGATTGTTAAAACAAAAGGTTCTTCAATAAAATCAGAAAATAATGGCTTTATGACTAGTTTTTGTATCTTTTAGAGAAATGGTCCATATTGTACCTTATTAATCCGTACTATACCTTTGGGAAAGTTTTCATGGTACTTTTTTAATTCTTTTTAGTTGATTGTGGCATTGGTTTCTTCAAAAAGTTTGATTTTACAAAATTATTTCTAAAACTGGGTGCTTGCTGCCCTGTCAAGGGTTTGAAGCTCCAAAATGACTCCACTTGACTAATCCATGCTTGGGATCTCACAATATGGATTTAGTCAAGTTGGCACTCATGTATATACTGTACATATGCTTTTTTTTAAGCCGAAATGGTGGTTGGAAGAAGGATTTGAGTGAATACTAGGCAAATATTGGTTATTTGGCTAGTAACATGAACAAAAACTCAAGATTTGCACCCAAAAGGCAATTTGGAGTGAACAAATGAATGAGGCAGAGGTCTGGACATGTGACCAAGGATTTGAAGTACCATATTGATGTATTAGAATAGCTTACACCTTGTAATCATTCTCATTTTGTAGACAAAACAACGAGTTCACTGTTTTTGTGAAATTTGTTGTCATTTTGCTAAATGGAATGCTTCAAAGCATTATCCACGCCTTGAAACACTAAAGGCAATGTAGTAGGAAGATATATTGTTGTATGGCAGACCTCATTGAGGTATAGCTCCATTAAAAACTCTTAAAATGCAGGTCCAAAAGAGATAGCAACAGATTGACTGGTAAAGGGACAGTTTTGTTTGTGACACTGACAATTTTGTTGTCTTCTCAATGACTTGCCAAGTGTTTGGCATAATGTCAGTCGAAAAAAGGTAGGGGAAGCTTCAATATGATGTGGCAGAGGTATCCAAGTAGCAAGGGAGTTTGAAACAAGTTTGAAGGAGAGTAACTATGGTAGAAGCACTCAAAACCCTCATGAAACCCTATGTTTATGCCTAAAATAGTGGACAGTCACTAAACCCAGTGGAGGAAGCCTAAAACCACAAAAATCTCTTATCTTGGACTCATTTCACACCATCCAAATCATCTCCCATGGTCAAGAATCCCATCGTTGGGTAGGGCAAGCAAAAAAGGGCCAATTAGGCCTCCATGGGCTAGTAGCCTATTTGTTGCATAACACACAAATTGGCAGTTTTTGTCAAAATACTAAAACCCGATTATGAGGAGAAGTTTTGGGCTTATGAAACTTGGTAAGAACACTAACAAGCAGTAAAGCAAGTGGTATTTGGAGCCTTGGGCAGTGTGCAACCTCATTTGGGGTTTTGGATCCTTGGTTGCCTAGTTGAGTAAGCCTAGGCTAAATTCCTTAAAACTAAAATTTGAGCATCAAACCTTGAAGAAAACTTTGTTGCCCCTACATGTCCATGTAGAAGACTCCTAATGCATTTTGAAACAATGTATTGGATGCCAAGAGCAGGGGCTGAGTAAATATAGTTGGAAGGGTTAAGTATTTTGAGTAGTTTTGTGCATGGGCAAGAGACATCACCAGTAAGGGAGTTTGCTAGGTAAGAAAACCTTGAGCACTTGGCATCATGACCATAAGACAGATTGAACAATCATACACAACAACATCTACAAGTCTTTGGTAACAATCTGATCCTTTTTGAGCAACCTAGCTTTGTGAGTACTTACCTACCAAGCTCCCTATCACCTTGGCTCCTATTCTTTGCCTTAACCGAGACAAAACCATCAACACCCACAACCACCCCAGACATAAAAGCTTTTCCTTTATTAGCCCCGTCAAGGTTACGAGATAGTTGTTGAGGCTAAAGCTCATCTAGTTTAGACCTAGGGCACTTACGTTGTAAATGACCATACTCATGACATAGACAACACCAGAAAGATAAAGTCTCATAATCAAGCTGTTGGACCCAAGAGTAAGAGCCCACACACATATCTATAGCATCTGGCAAAGGCTTACTCAGATCAATTTCAACACAAATACGAGAAAAAGTCATTACCTTTCTCCCTAAGGTTTGTGTTGAAGATCCAACAGGCTTCCCAAGCAATGAAGCTAGCATTCACAACACATCCTCCCAACAACATTCCACTGGAAAACGAGGTAACCGAACCCACACTGGGACCCGATTTAGGAGCTCCTCTAAAGGGTTACATCCTACATGCCAAGGTTTGATGAACAATCCCACCTGGTTATAAAAATATGGGTCTCCCTCAAAGATCCTATTGCGATCATCCATGCAATTTAAAGTGACCATGAAGTAATTGTTTTCCAACAACATAACATCCATTTCCCCTTTCGATGCCCGAGTCCTCTGAGCCCAATTCTCCAAAAACTGTAGAGAAACCCTCATCCCCAAATTCACAGTATAACGATTGCTTTGAGAAATATTCAACATCTTCAACAATCATCTCAGGTGGAATTACCGATTTGGGCCTCTCTTTGCATCTCTCGAGACAACCATTAATCTTTGAAAGCTGAGAGCCATTGGACAAACCTGCCCTAGTAAACCCCAAATCTAGAACAAAAAGATCATTAGCGAAGGTCTTGATATCTTGGGTGGGGATTTAGCACCCAACGGCCCTCGAAAATCCATATCGGGAGATTCCCCCAAGGCTTCTCCCCTAGCAGCTGACATCACAAAGGAGACAGGTTAGGCACTAAGAAGACCCACACCCCAAACCCCTAACTACTGAACCCTCCACCCAAGCCACACACCCCTCCCAAACTTTGAAACGGGGAGAGAATGGCCACAACCCTCCACACCCCTCGATCTCCTCCCACCACTGCCGCCAAACACAGATGCCTTGCACACCCTGCACCCACACTCAAAATAAAAGCCTCACAACAGTCCTCCCCACCACCAACCACTAGTGTCCATAGCAAAAGCCACCACACCCACAGAAGCAAAGAACAGTCCCCCCCTCCCCCCGCTTTGCACAACCAACCACATATCCCCCACGGGCTAGGGCTCAGATGCCCTAGCTCGAACTTGCAAAACTCGCGCCCGCTCCATCTCGTCCCCCTCTTATTAAATTTTTAATTATGATAGAATAATTATATTTTAAATTAAAATATTTCTTTTATTACTACTTTTTTTTATAAGAATGTTTTTTAATATTATCTTCTTTTATTAGATATTCTAGTTTTTTATTATTTATTCTAATTCTTCCATTTTTTTCAAAGATTAATTGTTTTATTATGTTAAAATTATATTTTAATTATTTGTGTTTTTTTTTATGAAATTACAAATAATAATTAAAAGATATTAGAATTTATACATTCCCCTTATTAGTACTTAAGCCCAATTAATCAATTAGTTTGCACCAATCAATTGTGATTATTATTTTTGCTTTCAAAATACGCTTGGATTTTGTAAAGTTATATTTTTAAATTTGAGATATTGTAAAAATTATTTATCTACACTATGATTGGTTTAAAAAAATTGGTGTTATAGGAGCAAATTTTTAGAAATGATGGAATTTTTAGTTTTTTTTTTAATTTTTTAATTTTTTAATTTTTTAATTTTTTAATTTTTTAATTTTTTAATTTCTTTGTATTTTAAAAACTGAAATGTCTATTTTAAATAGTTTTTTAAATTTTTTTTATCATTTATAATATTGTAAATAATTTTATTTTTTAAATAAACATATAAATTTTAATAATTATTATTTTTATCTCAAAATATAGATAATAAATCAATTATAAGGATTTCATTTAGTTTAAACGAAATTAAATGAAAAATTAAATACAAATATTTTTATTAAAAAATAAACCTAATTATGGTATGTATTCTTTATAATTATATTTTATATATATTTTTTGAAATCATTCTATTTTTTAATACTTTTTGAAAATTGTAAATTTTTAATCATTTTAATATATACAAAATAATTTAATCACTTTTAGTCATAAATTTAAATATTTTTCATTAAGTTATTTTAAAAATGTCTATTTTTCACTTTTATAATTATTACTAGTTATTTTATTAAAATTAATTATAATTAATATTAAATAAATATAAAAAGTAATATAATATTATACTACAAATTAGTGATTATATTTGAGATTAATTTGATTATTATAATTATAATTATGTAAAAGATTTAAATTAAATTAGGATTATGCCTTTAAGAAAAATATATATTTTCACTATAAAATGTGTATTATATTATAATTATTATTTCGAAGCATTCCCTATATGAAGCAAACCACTTACTTATTTAAATCAATGGTTTAAAATTGGGGAGAAGAATGAAGACTATAAAATTAATCACTTAAGTTTATATTAATTTTAAAAAAGAGATCTTTTATAATAAAAAATAAAAAATATACATTTTAATATTATTTATTAGGAGTTAATTTTTCATTAAGTTTGAAATTTATTTTGATTATTTATGTCTTTTCATAATAATTAAAAATTATTATAATCAAATCTATAATTATTTGTCTTATTACGATTTTCATTATGATAGAATAATTATATTTTGAATTAAAATCTTTCTTTTCTTACTATATTCTTTTAATATTATCTTCTTTTACTAGATATTTTATTATTTATTTATTCTAATTCTTCCACTTCTTCTTTTAAGGGTTGATTTTTAATTAAGTTAAAATTGTATTCTAGTTATTTGTGTTTTTAAATGGAATTACAAATAATAATAAATAATATTAGAACTTATACATTTTTTCTTATTTAAATTTTATTTATTATAGAATAACTATATTTGAATTTTATTCTAATTTATATAATAAAATAAATTTCAACTTAACACCTAAATTTAATGTTTAGAGCAAGAGAGAAAGAAAAAGTAACTAACTTTTGATTACTCATTTCATGTCAATAATTTAAGGATATCATATGTCTTTGGGGAGTTATGCAGATGGTAGCATGTCATTTGATTATTCTCTCCATCTTCATCTCTCTCCTTTATCTATATCTCCTTACCTCTCCCTATGTCTATCTCTTTTCCTCTTTTATCCTTTCGTCTCTCTCTCTCTCTCTCTCTCTCTCTCTCTCTCTCTCTCTCTCTCTCTCTCTCTCTCTCTCTCTCTCTCTCTCTCTCTCCTTCTCACTCTCTCTTTTTATATCTCTCTACTTCTATATCATCTCTCTCCCTCTAACCCCCTCTCTATTGTTTGTATGTCTTTCTTCCTACATCTATCTCTATATATCTTTTACTTGCACACATTTTGTCTTACTCCCTCCTTATCTTTATATCTATTTCTCTCTCACTCACACGAACACACATTTCAGCCTATTTCTCCCTCCCTATCTCTATTCTATCTTACTATCTTTAGATATTATACACTCCTCTTCCTTAATCTCTCTCACTCTCTCTATATCCCTTTCTACCTCTCCATATATCTCTCCCTCTTCCTTTATACATCTCTCTATCTCTTCCTCTTTGTCTCTCCCTCTCTATCTCCTCTCTTTCTATCTTTATCTCCCCCTTTCCCAGGTTGCTCTATCTTTTTTTCCCTCCTCTTTTGCTCTATCTTCATCTCTACCTCTATCTCCATCTCTCCCCCTAATATCTAGACATGCCTCCTTCTATCTATATCCATGGGTAAGTGCACCAAGTTGTGGTACCAAAAAGGTGCCACTTTTTACTTTTTCATAAAAATGTGTCATTGGCATGAAAAGGATGTCTAAACCTACAGGTTGGATGCCCAAGGCAAATCCAATCCAAATGGTTCGTATTCTCCCAAGCAAACCATTTGGCGAGCGCCAAATATTTGACACTCGCCAAATGCAAAATTTTGAATTTTCACATTTGACGTGCGTCAAATTTGACTCACGCCAAATGCAAATATTTGAATTTTCACATTTGGCGCACGCCAAATGTTTTGCATTGTCCAATGTGAAGGTTTTGTGAGTGTGTATATTTTTCAATTTGGGCACAAGTTAAATCCACCCCTAAAGGAGAATATATACATGAAATATAACATTTAAGTATAGCTCTATAGGACTTATAATGTAGATTCTATTTTTTAGAGGATCATATAAAATTTCAGACTTAGTCAAATTTCAGTAATCGACATGTCAAATTTCAGTAATCAACATGACCCCATTAGCATTCTTTAGCTATGTATCTCACTCTCTTTATCTTCCCCAAAATCTAGACCTATCTCTCTCCTCTTGTCTCTTTCACTTCTTTATCCTTGACTCTCTCTCTCTCTCTTCTCTCTCACTCCCTTATTGTTTCTCTCCCCTCCCACTCCTTTCTCTTGGTCACTACCTATCCCTTTTATCCTCTCTCTCCCCATATCTAGGGTTGTCCCTCCCTCACTATTCACCTCACTATCTCTCTCTCCCTATATTCTTACCCACCTTTCTCTCCCCCTATAGGTTTCTCACTTATCTAATTGTCCACCCTCTAGTTCTCTCCCTCCCTCTCCACCTTTCTCTCCCTTCTCCTTACCTCTATCTATTTATGAACTCTCTCTCTCTCTCTCTCTCCAAACCTATCTATCTCCTCATTCTCTAGGTCTCGCAATCCCTCCATGTATACCTCTCTATCCATCTCCTCTTACTCATCTCTTTGTTCTTCTATCTCTTATATTCTCCCTCCCTCCCCTCTCCAAGTCTCTACCTTCCTTTCTTCCTCTCTCCCTCTCTATCTCCCTCTCCCACTCTCTCATCTTCTCTCTTCCTCTCTTATTCTCTATCTTCATTGTCTAGGTCATTACCTCTCCATCCCACCCTCTCTCCCCTCTCTATGTTTCTCCCTCCCTTTCTCTCCACCTATCTACCTCTGCATATAGGTCTCGTTACCCACCTCTCTTTATCCCCCTCTATCTATCTCACTCCTCTCTGGCCATCTAGGTCTCTCACCTATATATATGCCCCCTCTATAGTTCTTTATGTCCCTCTCTACCTCTCTCTTCCTCTTCCTTAACCCTATCCCTTTATGAACTCCCTCCTTTTCTCTTCCTCCCCTAACCTATTTATCTCCTCCTTCCATAGGTCTCTCACTCCCTCCATGTCTACCTCTCCATCCATCCCCTCTTACTCCTCTCTTTGTTCTTCTATCTCTTCTCTTCTCCCTCCCTCCCTTCTCTAGGTCTCTCCCTTCATTTCTTCCCCTCTCCCTCTCTACCTCCCCATCCATACATACCCCATATATATCTCACTCCCCCACTTTTTTATTCTATCTCCATCTTTTATTGTCTCTCTCTACATTCTAGGTCATCAACTCTCTCTCTCACCTCTCTAGGTTTACCACTTCCTTCTTCTCCACCTATCTACCTCTACATCATGTCTCATTACTCACCTCTCTCTCCCCCCTCTATCTATCTCATTCCTCTCTCTTGTTATCTAGGTCTCTCATTTCTCTTTCCCAATATAGTTCTCTCACCTATCTATTTTTCCCCTCTCTAGTTCTCTCCCTCTCTCTTCTCCTATATCTCCCTCCCCCTTTACCCCTATTTATTTTTGAAATCTCTCCTTCTCTTCTCTCTTTCCCCCCACCTCTCCATCATCTCCTTCCCTAGGTCTTGTAGTCCCACCATGTCTACCTCTCCCTCAATCCACCATACTCTTCTCTCTCTTTATGCTTTCATCTCTCCTCTTATCCCTCCCTCCCGTTTATAGGCATCTCCATTATTTTCTTCCCCTCTCCCTCTTTATCCCCATCTCTCTCTCCCTTCCCTACTAATTCTTATTCTCTCTTTACCGTCTACATCATCAGCTTTCCATCACACCCTCTCTAACCCTCTCTAGGTTTCTCCCTCATTCCCTCTCCACCTCTCTACATCTCCATCCATATCTCATTACCAACCTCTCTTTATCCCCCTCCATCTATCTCAACCCCCCCTCTCTCTCTCACCCTATCTAGGTCTCTCACGCCTCTCTCCCCCTCTAGGTATCTTATATCTCTATATAACCCATCTGGGTATGTGCAAGAGTATGGTGGGCCATATGACCCCTTAGGAAACTATTACTATCCATCTTAGGGCATCATATGACCTCTTAGGACAACATATGGTGTCCTAAGGGGTCATATGGTGTTTTATGACCCCTTAGGATACCATATGATCTCTTAGAACACCATATGAGCCCTAACGACACCATATGGTGTCCTAAGGGGTCATTTGGTGTTTTATGACCCCTAAGGACATCAAATAACCCGTTAGGACACCATATGACCCCTAATGACACCATATGACCCCTAACAACACCACATAGTGTCCTAAGGGGTCATATGGTGTTCTATGACCCCTTATGACACCATATGCCCCATAACAACACCATGCAGTGTCATTAGGGGTCATATGGTGCCTAAGGGGTCACATGGTGTTGTTAGGGGTCATATGATGTCCTAAGGGGTCATATGGTGCCCAAATGGGTCATAGAATGCCATATGACCCCTTAGGACACCATATGATCTCTAACGACACCATATGACCCCTTACGACACCATATGACCCTTAACAACACCATATTGTGTCTTGAGGGGTCATATGGTGTCACAAATGGTCATGTCATGTACTAGGATGTTAAAAGGGGTCATATGGTGTCCTAGGGGGTCATAGAACACCATATGACCCCTCAGGACACCATATGACCTCTTAAGACACCATATGGTGTTGTTAGGGGTCATATGGTGTCTTTAGGGGTCATATGGTGTCTTAAGGGGTCATATGGTATTCTATGACCCATTAGGATGCCATATGACCCCATACACCATATTATTCCTAACGCCACCATATAGTGTCCTAAGAGTTCATATGGTGTTCTATGATCCCTTGGGACACCATATGACCCCTAATGATAACATATGGTGTCCTAAGGGGTCATATGGTGTTCTATTACCCCTTGGGATGCCATATGAGCCCTCAGGACACCATATGACCCCATACGACACCATATGACCCCTCACGACACCATATTGTGTCCTAATGGGTCATATGGTGTCCTAAGAGGTCATAGAACACCATATGACTCCTAACGACACATCTAATGTCGTTAGGGGTCATATGGTGTCCTAAGGAGTCATAGAACACCATATGACCCCTTAGGACACCATATAGTGTTCTTAGAGGTCATATGGTGTCCTAAGGGGTCAGATAGTGTCCTAAGGGGTCATAGAACATCATATAACCCCTTAGGACACCTTATGATCCCTTAGGACACCATATGACCCTTAACAACACCATATGATGTTCTTAGGGGTCATATGGTATCCTAATGGGTCATAGAATACCATATGACCCCTTAGGACACTATATGCCCCTAACGACACCATATGGCATGTGCTAAGGGGTCATATGGTGTCTTAAGGGGTCATAGAACACCATATGACCCCTAAGGATACCATATGACCCCTAAGGACACCAAAAGACCCCTTAGGACACCATATGGTGTCGTTAGGGGTCATATGGTGTCCTAAGGGGTCATTGAACACCATATGACCCATTAGGACACAATATGACCTCTAATGACACCATATGACCCCTAACGACACCATATGACCCCTCAGGACACCATATGGTGGTCTTAGGGGTCATATGGTTTTCTAAGGGGTCATAGAACACCATATGATCCCTTATGACACCATATGACCCCTTAGGACACCATATGACCCCTAACAACACCATATGGTGTCGTTAGGGGTCATATGTTGTCCTAAGGGGTCATATGGTATCCTAATGTGTCATAGAATACCATATGACCGCTTAGGATACCATATGACCCCTCACAACACCATATGGTGTCCTAAGGGGTCATATGGTATTCTATGACCTCCTAGGACACCATATGACCCATTTTAACATCCTAGTACATGACATGACCACTTGTGATACCATATGACCCCTCAAGACACAATATGGTGTTGTTAGGGGTCATATGGTGTCCTAAGGGGTCATATGGTGTCGTTAGGAATCATATGGTGTCCTAAGGGGTCATATAATATTCTATGACCCATTAGGACACCATATGATCCCTTATGACACCATATGACCCCTTAGGATACCATATGACCCCTAAAAACACCATATGGTGTCCTAAGGGGTCATCTGATGTCGTTAGGGGTCATATGGTGTTCTATGACCCCTTAGGATACCATATGGTGTTGTGAGGGGTCATATGGTGTCCTAAGGGGACATAGAACACCATATGACCCCTTAGGACACCATATGGTGTTTTTAGGGGTCATATGGTGTCCCTAAGGGCTCATATAGTGTCCCAAGGGGTCATAGGACACCATATGACACCTTAGGATACCATATGTTATCATTAGGGGTCATATGGTGTCCTAAGGGGTCATAGAACATCATATGACCCCTTAGGACACCATATGTTGTTGTTAGGGATTATATGGTGTTGTATGGGGTCATATGGTGTCCTAAGGGGTCATAGAACACCATATTACCCCTTAGGACACCATATGGTGATGTTACGGGTCATATGGTGTCTTAAGGGGTCATAGAACACCATATGACCCCATAGGACACCATCTGACCCCTTAGGACACCATTTGGTGTTGCTAGGGGTCATATGTTGTCCTAAGGGGTTATAGAACACCGTATGACCTCATGAGACACCATATAACCTCTAACGATACCATATGACCCCTTAGGACACCATATGGTGTCATTAGGGGTCATATGGTGTCATGTGGGGTCATGTGGTGTCCTAAGGGGTCATAGAACACCATATGACCCCTTAGGACATCATATGACCCCTTCGGAAACCATATGACCCCTTTGGACACCATATGGTGTTGTTAGGGGTCATATGGTGTTCTAAGGGGTCTTATGGTATGCTAATGGGTCATATGGTGTTATATGACCCATTAGGACACCACAGGACCCCTTAGGACACCATATGGTGTCATATAACCCCCTAAGGGGTTGTTAGGGGTCATATTGTGTCCTAAGGAGTCATATTGTATCCTATGACCCCTTAGGACACCATATGACCCCTTATGACACAATATGGTGTTGTTATGCATCGTATTGTGTCCTATGACCCCATAGAACACCATATGACCCCTTAGGTGTCATTAGTGATCATATTGTGTACTAATGGGTCATATGGTATCCTATGACCCTTAGGACACCATATGGTGTCGTTATGGGTTGTATGGTGTCCTAAGGGGTCATATGGTGTCCTATGATCCCTTAGGACACCATGTGACCCCTTAGGACACCATATAGTGGCGTTCTAGGTTATATGGTGTCCTAAGGGGTCATATAGTGTTCTATGACCCCTTAGGACACCATATAACCCCTTACGTGTCCTAAGGGGTCATATTGTGTCCTAAGGGGTCATATTGGTTCCTATGACCCCTTAAGACACTATATGACCCCTTAGGTGTTGTTAGGGGTCATAATGTGTTCTAAAGGGTCATATGGTGTCCTATGACCCCTTAGGACACCATATGACCCCTTAGCACACCATATAATGTCAATATGGTTCATATGGTGTCCTCAGGGGTCATCTGACTCTGACCCCTTAGGACACCATATGGTGTTGTTATGGGTCATATGGTATCCTAAGGGGTCATGTGGTGTCCTATGACACCTTAGGACACCATATGGTATCGTTATGGGTTGTATGGTGTCCTAAGAGGTCATATGGTGTCCTATGACCCCTTAGGACACCATATGACCCCTTAGATGTCGTTAAGGGTCATATTGTGTCCTAAGGGGTCATATGGTGCCATATGACCCCTTAGGTGTCATTAGGGGTCATATTGTGTCCTAAGGGGTCATATGGTGTCCTATGACCATTTAGGACACCATATGACCCATGTGGACATCATATGGTGTCATTATGGGTTGTATTGTGTCCTAAGGTGTCATATGGTGTGCCCTTAGGGCACCATATGACTCCTTAGGTGTTGTCAGGCATCATATTATGTCCTAAGGGGTCATATGGTGTCTTGTGACCCCTTAGGACACCACTTGGTGTTGTTATGGGTCATATGTTAAGGAGGAGGGGGAGAAAGATAGAGAGAACTATAGAGGGGACATATAGATAGGTGAGAGACCTAGATTTCAAGAGAGGAGTGAGATAGATAGAGGGGGATAAAGAGAGGTGGGTAACGAGACCTATATGAAAAGGTAGATAGGTGGAGAGGAATGGAGGGATAAACCTAGAGAGGGGAGAGAGGGCGGGTTGGAGAGTTAATGAACTAGACAATGAAGATAGAGAATAAGAGAGGATGAGAGATAATGAGAGAGTGGGGGAAGGAGATATAAATGGAGAGGGGAAGAAAAGAAGGGAGAGATCTAGAGAGGGAAGGTAGAGATAAGAGAAGAGATATAAGAACAAAGAGACGAGTAAGAGGGGATGGATGGAGAGGTAGAAATGGAGGGAGTGAGAGACCTAGAGAATGAGGAGATGGATATAGGTTTGGAGAGAGAGAAGAGAGGGAGACTTTTCATAAATAGATAGGGGCAAGGGAAAGGGAGAGAAAGGTGGAGAGGGAGGGAGATAACTAGAGGGTGGACAATTAGATAAGTGAGAAACCCAGAGGGCGAGAGAGAGGTGGGTAATAATATAGGGAGGGAGAGGTAGTGAGATGAATAGGGAGGGAAGGAGAGCCCTAGATATGGGGAGAGAGAGGATAGAAGGGATTGGTAGTGAACAAGAGAAACGAGTGGGAGGGGAGAGAAATAATAAGAGAGTGAGAGAGAAGAGAGAGGAAGGGAGTCAAGGATATAAATTAGGGTACAAGGAAGAGATGAAAGGTAGAGAGGGTGGGATATACCTAGAGAGGGGAGAGAGAAGTGAGAGAGACAAGAGAGGGAGAGAGATAGGTGTAGAGTTTAGGGAAGATAAAGATAGTGAGATACAGATCTAAAGAATGCTAATAGGAGAATGTTGATTACTGAAATTTGACTAAGTTTGAAATTCAATATGATCCTCTAAAAACAAGAATCTACATTATAGCTCCTATAGAGTTGAAACCACTCTCAATTATCCTGCCAATATATACATGAAATCTAACTTAAAGCGACTTATACTTAAATATTATATTTCATGTATATATTCTCCTCTCATGATGGGTATAACTTGTGCCCAAGTTGAAAAATTTTCATCACAAAACCTTCAAATTGGACAATGTAGGACATTCCAAACTTGGTGCTCGCCAAATGAAAAAGTTGACTTTTCTCATTTGGCACGTGCCAAATGGGAAAAGTCAATTTTTTTCATTTGGCGAGCACCATATTTGGCACTCACCAAATGGTTTGCATTGGAAACCACCAACCCTTTGGGTTGGATTGTACTTGGGCATCCAACCCAAAGGGTTGGACGACCATTTCAAGCCCGAGACATGTTTTTAACAGAGGATTAGAAAATTTTCACATATTTTTGGTCGTGCTCTCCATCAGGTTTGCATGTGTTTCAATAAAACCAAAAACAAACACCATATAGACCTCAATCTCTCTCTTAGCTATCCAAGCATGTAATTATTTTCACATTTTGATTTTGTTAAGGCTTTCATCTATAATTTCTTTTGTTAGTGTGTTCATTTTTGGTCAAAAACGAACATGCACTATTTTGGCTATAGTTTTTTACACATTCATCGGATTTTGAAGAAACTTACATTTTTAGAAACTAGACTCCATTCTACACAATTTTTTAAAAGAAAAATTTTGATTTTTGATTAGTTATCAATGATTTTAGGGGGGAGCACGCTCAAATTTCTATTTTTCAGGATGTGTCCACTTCAAAAATTAGTAAAAAATCATATACTCATTAAAAAACTAGCTGAAAAATTTGGCATAAACTAAAAGGTGTTAGCTAATTTCTCACCAAAGTGATTTTAAAAATTCAAAAAAAAAAAAAAACATTTTAGGGGGGCCACAACAGACGCTATGTTATGTTTTTTGCATAAAAACAAGACCACTTTTTGTGGCCGCCCTTTTTGAAGCCCTTAATCTCCACCATTTTCAAAAAAAATTAGTAGTTTAGAAAGTAGACTCGAAGCACTCTGACTCTTGTTCTTGTTGCATCTACAAATTTGGAGTCTAACTATCTTCAATTTATCGTTGAAGTTCAAACTTTGTTGATTTCAGAAAAAAGTGGCATTTTAAGACCCTCTTTTGGTACCACAACTTGGTGCACATACCCCCAACTCTCCCTATATCCATATCTCTTTTCCTCTCTATATCTATCTCCCCCTATCACTACTTTCATCTATCCCTCTATCTATATCTCTTTGTACTACTATATCTCTCCCTCTCTCTCTATATCACTTTCTATCTCTATCTCTATCTTTCTATATCTGCATCCCTCTCCAACAATTTATTTTTCTCTTCCATATCTATATATTTGTCTCCCCTGTCTCTCTGTCTTTCTCATATCTCTCTCCTCTCCATCTTCCTCTCCCCATTCTCCATCTGTATCTTCGACTCCAACTATATCTTCCTCTTCTTCTCTATCTCTATATATCTCTCTTTATCAATCTCTCTCTCACTCTTACCCCTCTATATATCTCTTTTTCAAGCCCTATCTCAACCTCACTCTTGCATTCACCCTATTGCAAAGATAATACGACCCTGTTGCAAATAAAATTTGATTATCTTCTCAATTCAAAGTTTTCATTTCAATTATGATTGAATCCTTGTAATTGGATGCATAGTTGATTTTAAGCTATCACCTCTCAATTAGGTCTTTGTTGTATAAACAACATCATGGCCACAAATCGACCTCATGCACTACACAAATTTATCCAAAAAATAGACCAAATTTTCCCCTATTGACCATCCACACCTCTTTGGCATACCCATTGCACACCAAAGTGCAATTGATAGTTTATATTATTTTATTAAAATAAGAGTTGTACTTAATATTACATAAATATAATTATTCTAATATAATTTTAAAATAAAAATGATTCAAAATTATAATAATTAAAAATTAGAACAAATATTTTTATTACAATACTATGATGGCAAGTACACGCCACTATGTGGCACTTGCTTTATTTGAATTTAAAACTATTTTAGATAATAAATATTTATTTAATTTTTACTTCATGAAATAAAACAAATCTTTTATATGTTTATATATACATTTAAGATATATTAAATAATATTATTTAATATTTGTTATATATAGTGATTTTGGTTGAATTAATCTATGTTTAAAATATATTTTCTTTTCTTATAGATTGAATGAATTAATAATCTATATTAAAAAATAAAAAAAACCCAATAAATTAAACATGCTTATCTATAATGATTATATTAAAAAACAGATCAGGTATTTAAAATAACTATAATTTGAAATACATGCATAGAAGATGAGTATCCAAAAAAAGAAGAGATACATGCTTCTATATAGAGAAGATGGAGTATTTAAGAAGAAAACATGAGATAAACGCTTACAAATATAAAATTAAAAGGCATAAATTGGAGACACTTCATTTGTAGAAGGCATCAAGGATGAATGAATTCAAGAGAAAAAAAGAATAAATATCAATGAAGTGGAATCACAAAACAGAAAAAGTAATATATTTAGAAATAAAGCAGAAATTTATGTTGTCACTCACAATTACAGCAGAAATATTAATTTAGATATTGAAATATTATCTAAAGGAGTCATATGTTTGATAATTTAAAAATTTTGAGATCTTTTTATTTTATTTTTGTGAGATAATTTTATTTTTTCTTATTGATATGTATTGAGATTATTGACGTCTAATTGTTTTCTAAGGAAAGTATCACACTTTGTTTCTCACTCTTTTATGGTATCATAAATAAAGATAATTATGACTCTTTGTTTAACACGTTTCAAGTATATTCTTCTTTTTTATCATTGATTTATATCTAAATTAGATACACCTAGGAGGAATTTAGCATGGGGAAATAATATTTGATCATTTTGTAGGATATTTTGTTATAATGTTGCTTATAACAATGTGAGTAATTTTTTACCTTGATTTCCAACACACACTTTAGACAAAGATTTGGAAGATGTGTGGATACTATTGTGTGTCACCATTACTAGATGATCCTACTATGAAGTGCTTCATTCCCCTTGATAATGCAAATAATATTATTTTTAATGATCAATGATACTTTAGAGGATCTTGAATATATTATAGGTCTTGAATGTTCTACTTACATAGATATTTTTCCTCCTATCAAACTCATATCTTCATCTCATGTTGTTTCTAATGAGGCTAGTGTTGGCACACATATAGCTTCTATTGATTCAATGCAGTTCAAAATATTTATTTTCTTCTAAATAAAGCCACTTGGGAGTCCTATTTATAAGATATTTCATCATTATTTATGGAATCTCGTATTTATAGTTTAAGGATACACTTGAGGATATTTGTCTCCCCTTTGATTATAGTATGCCAAATATATTATGTCGTTATATTTAACTTTGGAGTTTGTTTTTATATTAATTAAGACAAGTTTTTAAAGGGTCCCAACCCTTTTACAGGCTACTAATTGAACTCAAATGAACTCCAAGAATTTATATATCTAAGATACACAAAACCAACAATAAAACAAGAGAATTAGAAGGTATTACGAGGGTCAATACCCTTTTACAATGCTATTGGCCACCATCAACCAACAAACAACACAACTAGAAAATTACATAATTGGACCTAGATAAATGCACACCCTTAATTTGGGCTTGAGAATGTGATAGATGTTTCAAAAGACCTTTCTTCCTTCATTGAACAACAATATAAGAAAACTCATTATTCTCACCACTAGAGAAAGGACAAGAGGGAGGAGAACCCATCTCCCTGGAACCATAAGGAGATAACCCATGAAAGGGGAGTCAAAATAGAGATGTAAACCATCAAATATAAATTGTTCAATCCATAGGTGGCTCACCCACAATACCCCCAAGAACCAAAGGGGTATTTGTATCAATCAATGGTATAAAAGGATCATGAACCAACTCCTAAATAACAATAGGAGAAATATAAGCATCTAGATCACTACCAATCTTAGTACCCTTCACCATGATGAGTTCCTGATTAGCATTCTTCCAAAAGGAGGAGGAATGCAAAACCTTCTAGCAAGGACAATCTAATGCCAATCAACAAGTAGTAAAGCACCATTGACATTGAAATGGGATTCCTTCATAATCCTAATATTGGTTCCACAAGCAATCACAAACCTGTAAAATAACCTACAATAGAAGAGGTGAAGATAAGTCTGAGTCCATAAGAATACGAGTGTAGTCGGTGTGAGAGAATACAGTAGTGGCGTTATCCACCATAATGAAATGCTCCAAAGAGTTATCAATGCTAACATAATATGAATTACACCAAAGATGGAGTAGGAGATTTAGAAGGAAAATCCAAATCGATAGCTAGTTGAAAAAAATAGTGAGAGGATTAAAAGAGGGCACCCAATTCTTCACGAGGACATGTCTTAAAATCCAAGATTATTAAGGATGTCATCTTGATTAGAGACTAAACCAAATGTAATCATGAAAATCCCCTTTCCATAAGGGTAAATTTGCATCTTCTCTGCTATACTAAGACACCACTTCTCAGAGATCTACATCTTTAAGCTAAGAGAAAAAATCTATCAAACCTATAGATCAGATCTTTTTTTAGCAAAACTCCTAATTTCTTTGAACTTCCTCACCAAAATCATAATAGGGGCAAGGAGTTGGTAGAAACGTAGATTTCCATCTTATAGGAGTAGTAAGATATTTTTAAGTGCTAGTGCAATGCTTCAAAGGAGAAGAACCCCCATGAATGGTATAAGAAAAATATATAGTAGGCATAACAAACTTTAAACCCATGAAAAAACCACCGTCAATAACAAGGGACATAGGGAGAGAAGGGGCACACAAAATGTTTCAAAATATCCCCTCCAAAAGGACCAATGTTACTAGAAAATCCCAACACCAATCCATTAAGATATAGGGGTGTATTAAATTTGTAAATTAAAACTACTGCAACTCTCGCACATTTCTTTCTAGTGTTGAGTTGACTTAGCACATTATTTGTGTAGCTTTTGTTGCATAGTGGTGTTTAAAGGCATTCAACAAGCATTCATTGTATCATTGGATCATTTCTACTTCACACCCAAAATTCTATGCATTATAAATAACCATTGATGAAATCTTTTGATTTCGAGCATTAAAGGGAATCTAATATAACATCACCATTATAGATCATTTGCATGATTGATTGTCTTTAGTTATTTCTTCAACCATAAAGTTTATTTAGTCAAGGAGTTTACACTAGTACAACATGGTCACAATAGTTTAGCAATCTCTTCAAGGTAGTTTTAAATTGTTAGTCCGTGATAGTATGTGCAAAGAACAAAATTTGATGCAATAGTCCATGTAGAATATTGTGAAACTTAATCAAATCCACAAGTCACAATAAAAATTCATGTCCATAAAATGACCTAAAACTATAATATCAACCTTAAGTAAGATTGCCAAAATGTTGTGATTCCAAGACAAGGAACAAATAAACAATATTATTTATAATCTTAAAACATGTAAATTTTAAAACGACCAAATTCATTCATACACAGTCATTCTACAATTAAGTAATCTAACTCATATTTCATATTTAAATAAGCACAAAAAGAACATTGCAATTCAAACCATCATTGTAGATAAAATAAAATAGAATAATATCAAAATATATTATACATTTGAAATGAATTTACATTGATTTGCATTTACTTATAAAATTTTATATTTTCTTAGAACTTCCACAAACTACTTATAAAAAGAAACTCCAAAAATAACTATATTGTTTTATATTTTAACTATAAATATTATAAAATAGCCCTAGTTCTCAATTCCTTCCCTATCAGCCCAAATTTATGTAGACTGTTTATGTAAAATTGAGTTATTTTTTAGTTGCTTCTTAGAATAGTAGTTGCAAATATCCTCTTTTAGAGGAATAGATGTACACAAATTTTGTAGAATATTTATAGTATTAGGGGTAGGTTGGAGTTAACATCAATTAATTTTTTATGTATGCATGTATAAGAAATAAGAAAAGATAAAATAAATAATTTGTAAATACATTTATTTTTTAAAAGTTAAATGAGATTTGTTATGTTCTATTTTGGTATAAAAAATAATTATTATTTACTGTATGTTGGCTATTATAATCATATTTTGACTATTGTTGAGAATTTACTATTATTTCTTAGTTTCAAAAAAAAAATGAATTATATAAATATACTTATGAATTATATAAATATACTTTACTGCATGTGGATTTCTGTGTAAGAACTTTTTTTCCTGGAGTGTTATAGCCATAAACGACCTAAATTCACTAGAATCTACGTAGAATGAAAATGACCATTTCAAGTGCTCAAAATAAGTATTGAAAAAAAAAAATTATATATAACAAAATGTTTTTGAAAAAAAAGATATATTTATATTAGCTTTTCTTAAAAAATAAGTCCCTTCCAAAATCTCTCAAACTAATAATTTCAATAAAAAGATTTACATATAAATTTTTTTTTATAAAACAAATTTATATACAATAATTTCTTTTATAAAAGAATGACCAATAGATTCAAGATATCAAATTCCATCAGGAAACTGATAAATTTCTCTTTGTTATCAACTAAATTTAATAACGACAATTCTATATTGTGAACAGAGACAAAGATGCAATTTTTTTCAATTGATTTGTTGGAAGTTTCGCCACTTCTTTACTATCATCTCCTTGATAAGTATATCTCATGTTATATTCCTTGTGGGAGCATATACTTATTCCACAAATCTACAAAGGTATATACTTATTGCACAAAGGTAAAATATAATTTCTTCAATCTTTGATATTGTAGCCTTATTTTGAATTTTTTTATCTCTTATGTCTGTCTGGCAGACACAGACTGGTTAGTGCAATATCATATTCTACTTTCCAACATTTGTTGTCTTGTTCTAATGCCAATTGCTCTTTAAACATCCCCTCTTATATAAACCTCCAAATCCCTCCTGTAGGCCTCATTCACCCTTACATGTTCCAATTCAGTAGTAGATATTTTGATAATCTGTATTGGATACTGCTCAAATTTTATTGCTTCTTATCTGTCAGTCATGGGCAATAACTCTGCAAAACTGGCAACTTCTGTTCATGACTTCAGTGTCAAGGTGATTCACATTTACTAGATTAATGTGTTTCCTCTGTATAATTACTATTTGAGTATTAAGAATAACAAAATCTTGAAGCAATGCTGTCAAATTGCAGGATATCAGGGGTAATGATGTGAGTCTCAGCACTTACAAGGGCAAAGTTTTACTCATAGTGAATGTTGCATCTCAGTGGTAATTTTCATTTTTTCAATATTCTACTTATATTTTCCTTCAACCCTGGGTACAATATGCTTTCAGAAACTCTCTGCATTTAAAAAATTGAGCCATTGATGTATTGAAAATTTTGTTTGTCTTCAAGTGTAGAATATTAATACCTTCATATGATTTCTGTTTTTGCAGTGGGTTGACTACCTCTAACTATCAGGAGATGACTGAACTGTATAACAAGTTCAAGGAACAAGGTGATTATATGTAGTAGATATAATTTAAGTCATGATGAACCCTAAGTGAATTTCAATAGATGATCTGGTTATATACAGAAGCAATAGAACTGCTTGCTTTCAAAATATAATGAAAAGTTCAATTAGTAACTTTAGTAGGTACATTCAGAATAATTTGATTGATCTATAAGTTCTTATGTTGAGCTTTTCCATCCAATGACTTTTATGGAAAAAAGCAGGGGCATTGAGAATATCAAGCCTCAAATTAAATCCTCAGTTTTTTAGGCAACTTATGTTATGTAGGAAAACTGTTTGCAGGGTTTGAAATTTTGGCCTTCCCATGTAATCAGTTTGCTGCACAAGAACCAGGTAGTAACGAAGAGATTGCAGAAATTGCATGCACTCGCTTTAAGGCCAACTTTCCTATATTTGATAAGGTTTGCATTCTAAATCTGTTTGGATAATAATACAGATGCCATTTGTGGTTCAGGGAAAGTGATATCTAATATGAAAAGTGAATTTTTTGGTTAGCAAGTTATTTGATTCTTTCTTGGATCATAGTATTTACTTTTCAATATTGCTATGTAGGTCGATGTGAATGGTGATGATGCAGCACCTGTCTACAAGTTCTTAAAATCAACCAGAGGTGGTATTTTTGAAGAGGACATAAAATGGAACTTCTCCAAGTTTTTGATTGATAAAGATGGAAATTTATTTGATAGATATGCGCCAACTATTTCTCCATTGAATATTGAGGTACTTGCGTCTTAGATTGCGTCTACATCTTGTCAACTGCATCAAAATTCAGAGTTCTTTTAATATTAAAAAAATATGTCCCAAAAGAATAGTTACTAATAGTTATAAATTTATGATTGCAGAAAGACATCAAGAAGCTGTTGGGAGTTGATTAATGGTGCTGGGATATAATATTAAAATCTTTTTGATGAAATCACTGTTGAGATAAAAAAGTGGCATTGATTCACTGAGATGTAATTCAGGTGCAGGCATTTGTTGAAGTTGATTAGGTGCATAATGTTGAAAAACCCATTATAATTGAATCTAATAACATTTTTATGGTTTGATCTACATCCTATAGAGTTTAGTATATGATCTGATTTATAGTATTTCTCGATGTATTTTTAAAATGACATAAAAATCTAGTTATTATAGGATACAATGACAATTCTTGTTCTTATTGTATTTTTGAATTTTGAGTGCATGTATCTTAAAAAAGTGATCTTTTTTTGCTCATTTTTCCAGCGTTACAAGATTTGGACTTGCCTCTGATTTGACAAGCTGATTTTTGACTCAAACTTGGACTCAGACTACTCCACAAATAAAAAAACCCAAGAAATTCAGAGTTTTTTTTAAGGATTTAAGACTTGTTTAATGCACTCTTTAATAAATTAACCTTAAGACACAATAACCCCATCAATTAGAAGCTACTTTGATCACATACACAAGTATACATCGATCACAAATTGAAGCTGAAAGAAATAACACATTTAGATATATAAATATTGTTAAATGTATACAAAACTCATTAAATATGAAATCCATGGCATCAAAACAAATATCAAAATAAAAAATCTAAGTCAAAGCTCAAAGGAGCCTAGATTACTTATCCCAATCCCAACATATGCATTAGTGTCTAATATAGGTCATAGATGCATTAGTGTCTAATATAGGTCCTATATGATGATGTAGCCATGATATTTTCTTGTGTCTCGTTGATTGATGTGCATATTCAAGTGAGGAATTTATTATGAAAGTTTTCTTGAACCTTTCAAGACTGTATGTTTTGTTGTAAAGCTCATTAAAAAGGAAGAACAATTAACTATTAAGTAATAAAATAAATGGTTATGTTCTAGTTTGACCTTAGCTAGGATACTAATAGATGGGATTGTTCTATGAGTTGTCTCTACAGGGCATCATTGATACATTTTTGCATTATGAAAATGGCATTTCTTGCCAGCTATGACTTATTTGTATTCAACAATACAATGACTATAGCATGCAAATTTGCTTATGGTAGTCTTTGTATACTTACAAGTTGTCCAATGTATGAGACAAGATAATCTTTGATTTTGACTTTGACTGTGAAGATGTAGAGATTTGCAACAAGGGATATGTATTTTGTAGAATCTTATGATTATGATTCATCTTTGGCCTATTACTTGCTTAGACTTATAGATTGATGGGGGTTTGAAAACAACTCCCCAACGGGATTGAGGGGCAACACCCCATGTGGGGGTTTGGGGGTAGTGCCCCCAGTGAGGTCAAGGAGCATCACCTCTTGTGGGGTCATGCCCCTCATGGGGGTCTAGAGGCGACACACGAACCTTCTTGGTGCACACAATTTTCATATATATATTTTTTTAATAATTAAAATGTCAAATTAACACTTCAATTTTTTTCGTATCTTTTTTTTTTTTACAGTTTTTCTCGAATCCTAGTCAAGTCTAGCTTGCGAGACTCATTGGGTCTAGTGAGTTTAAAAGACTTGACAATTCTCCAAGACTCACTTGAGACTCGAGTCGCAAGTCCCCATGACTCATTTGGCCTAGCTAGCCTTGGGACTCGTCAAGTCTGGGTGAGTCATATAACTATGCTTTTTGTCTCCCATTTCCATACATTTACCCATTCGCATTTCTAAGAAAACAAACACTATGATGAGAGTAATATTAAAAAAGAGATGGATTTCTTTTTGGGGGTAAATCTCTTATTTTCATTTGAGGGAGGTTTTTAAGATTAGTGATCAAATTATGATTCATATGATTCAAGTGATGTTGGAAGATCTCTTCCTTAGTACAACGCAGATCCATATGGGCATTTTCTCAATTTGCATAGTAGTGTTCTTGGAAGTTAGGGGATTAAAATAGGTGATCACAATTATTGTTAAGTCTTTAATTAGACAATAGATGCACCAAGGCCTTAGACCCATTATGTTGTCACAAGTGTTGGGTTTCATCCAGGTAGAGATTTTTGGTCAATTTTCAATCCTATCTTGGTTGCTCTTTGGATTCCCTTTGTTATCTCAAAATCGAGATAAATGATAAATTATGAATACATTAATCTAAATGGGGAATTGAGTTTCTCAAATTTGTCATTAGAGTTGCACCTTGTCTAGGTATTAATTGGTCATTTCCCACTAATTGTGTCTATTAAAAGCAACAAGGAGGATGTTGCACAATTGGATTAACAATGCTTTTGAATAGTTTTAAATTGTCTATATAGTTGTTGCTTTGCTATTCCTTGAAATCTAGATAGGTATTTATAGGATAAGAGTTTACTCAAGTTTGACTCACAAATGAGGATTTTGTAGACAAAACATAATGCTCTTGATAAATCTTAAATAGTAGCTCTTTCATTTTAACCATGCATGTGTAACTATTCAAATATAAAGGATATTTGTTTCAAAAAAAATAGCCCCCACTTATGAGAAAGAGAAGAATAAACAAAAGTAAACCAAGTTATCCCTCTCTTCCTAATGTGTCATGGAACAATCTATAGTTAACATATATCTTTTAATAAAAATATAAATATGTCAAGATATATCTTTCTGGATGCACCTACTTTTATTAAAATTAGTTCATTCAATTCAAATCTTCTTCCAAATGGAATATGACAGTAACTAACTATTATACTAAAAGCCCTTCCCACTCCAAAAATGGATGCTTGCAAACCAAAACTAAAATGTGTAATAGATGCCTCCATACGTTTTATATAGATGTTTCATTAAAAACATTAAAAAACAAGTTCTCACATACCAAACTAAAAAATGATCTATTCATACATTATATATATATATATATAACGAAAGAAAAATCAAAATTTAAGATATACATGTTTTAAATATTTTAAATTTATACATATTAGTAATTAGGTACATAATATATAATTATATATAGTATGTTTTAATTATATCAAAGTAGTTTGATACAACCCCACCTCTCGTTAGGCGCATATCCTTCTATTCAATATGGATAAAATAATGATATGGCATGGATACACATTGATAACATACCCACATATGCCCAAAAATCCTTTCTTTTAGTGTTGGATACTTTATGATTTGATTTTAAAAAAATTCAATGTCAATTTTCCTAAACTTAATTTAAAAATAATTCAATTATCTAATTTTGAAAAAAATGGTATAAACAAAACCTACACAAATGAGGAAGACAAATATGGTATAAACAAAACCTACACAAATGAGGAAGACAAATGAAATGTTTTTCTATTTCAGCAGCCCATTTTTCTTGGTCTTCTTCCAACGCAACTCTACTATTTTTTGGCATTTTAATTTTTTAGATTTAAAAAAATTAATTGTTTATAATTTTATATTTATGTTTAATATTTATATTATGTTGTTAAATGTTATAAATTTTTTTTAAAAAAATATTCTATATGCACCAGAAAATTAAACCAAAATGTTACACAAAGGTCGTTGCTTTAGACTGTAGCATAATTCAGTTGCAAATAAAAGGATTAATTCCACATTTCATTATGGATATCTTCATATAAATTGAAAAATATTACATACGAAGGAAATCATTTAAAATGTTTCCTGCAAAAAATAGATATGTATCTAGCATGGAACTCAGTTGCACTGCAAGAGCTACTTTTGCATTTATTTAACACTACAGAAATTCACAAATCAAATAATTCATTTTTCTTGTACAAAAACATATAAAATTGTTGCAGTGCATGCCCCTTTTTTCTCCCATCCATAAAATGTACAGAAATCTTTTACAAGCTTAGGACTACACCAGCTTGTGCCAATTGAAATAACGCTAATAGCAGAGCTGTTACCTTATCCAGCAATGCAGCTAGTAGACAAAACTAGGGGAAGTTGTGTGTGTTAAGGTTTCCTATTCTTTCTGGCAGCATTAACTGCACCCTTCAAGGCACTTTCATAGCTCTGGCAACCATGATCATACAGCATTGAATTTGATAGTACTATTCGTTTAAATCTGAATGCAGGATCATCACCTCGAGTAACAGTGTATTGCATTGATGAATCATTTTCAAAGACGCTTTGGTTTATGTCTTCACATTTGCCAACAGATCTAGGACTACTGGCCAATTCTTCATCTGCAATTTCCTTTTCTCTAAACTCTTCTAGGTTGTTTGACCCTAACAATTGATTGTTAGAAGATAGATGTTGCACATTCCTTGCATTGTCTTTGCGTATTACATGATAGAGAATTCCGGGGACATACAGCCGCACATCACATAAACTTGAATTGCTTGTATCCTCTCTAGCTGCAGAGTTTGCCACAACAGTAGCTGCCACTCTAGTTCCCATTTGCTCACAATTAATACTAGGAGCTGAAAACCTTTCTACATAGACATACCATTCATTTAAGTTCAGTACGGTATCCATTATAAATATAAATGCATCAAACTAAATTTGCTGCTAGATCTATTAAATCTTATATTCAACCTGTACTTTGCACAACACAATTCCTTAAATGGAAGTCAAAACACTAGAACTGTGTTTTCTAGCACATTGTTCATCAGGATGTATAACTATGCAAGAGGAAGATCACTTTGATTCTATGCACCACTAGCATATAATGGCTTCTATCTAATTATGATGTTCTCAATCAAAAAGCCTTAAATGTAGATCATGTTCATTTGATGATAGCATTAACTAATGGTGCGTGTTTTAATCCTCTTGACAGTATTCTCATAACTGTTTTATATAGAATTAAATATGAGTAGTGAGAATTACCAGCACAACGAATGACAGTTGAAGCCCCAAAAGATAACCATTTAGAAACTGTTCGATCATTGGAACTATCTGTAGGCTGTTGACCTTCAGCCAATCGTGTTTTGATGATTTCCTTTGTAGCTGAAAGGGAAGAAAAGCTGAAAGATTTGATCTGCTTATAAAAATGACCATGCTCATATCCTAGTGTTGCCTCAATGTCTTTCACGACTCCACTGGTCACTTGCGCAAGTTCTACAACCTTCTTTATTTTGTCATTGGTAGTAAGTGTTTGGGGCCTATGAAATTATTTCAAATCACTATTAGAATAAATCCATACCAGGATCCCTCCATTAACAGCATATAGCATAATATTAAGAAATTATTAAAGCCTGCCATTCAACTACATTTGGATGAAAGTATTTCACTCGCAAATTCACCATGCTATAAAGATATTAACACCTTCAAAGATTTGTAATAGTGATGGAAATGCACTTTGTTGTAACTTGTAATCATAGTTCAAAAAATCAGACTCAAAAAAACTCAGCAATCCAAACATATTAAAAGATAAAAATACCAAAATTTATAAAATAATCTTAAATAAGATGCAAAATACTGAATTTAGATAACGTGTGGATTGTTTTTCTATCAGTTTTAGACTGAAAAAAGGAGTACAATGCACATTGTAGTGTTATATATGATATGATGATTGCTCAACTGTTATCAACCATAAAAAAATACAAATTTATAATGTAACCTTACAGTTTTTCCCTTTGACTAAAGGTCCTCATTAGCAGTTTCCTTGAATTGGATGGTAAGGATTCCTCCTGAGGAAAAATGTCATCACAAGCATATCATAGGGTTTAGAAACTCTGATCTAGTGAATAACAGCAGATTAATTCATTCAAATAAATCCCACTGACCTAATCAATTTATTTATAACTTGCACAATTCACTGAAGTGGAATTTCAAGTACTGGTTTACACAGCCTGTAGCAAATCTCAGTTATTAAATAACTCAAATCTCAGTTCAAACAAACAGAAATGAACCTGGTAGAAGGTAGGTGTGGTGTGAATGAAATTACAGTAGACTGAAACATAGATAAGAGCCATCCTGGGCGCAAGTGTCCCTAATGACCGGGGCAATGTGGATGAGCAACAGGAGATGAATGCCTTCAGACCTTAGAGGGGATTCTTCCAGCTGTTGATCGCCTTTAGCATTCAGGCATAATATCCTCAAGGTCACTGCTCAACTGGCAATTTTCTGCAATAGTGTGACCTGGGAGCCACATTGTAATGTTTTGGATATGCTGATAACTGCAATCGCTGATGCAGGGTTGTAGTTCTGGATCTGGCTGTCCCTATTTGTCCTATGACAACTACCCAGGTGATTAGATTTCACCTTATGATAGTCGCTGTGGTGGATTATCACTCAGGGGGGATGTCCAAGTTGATCTGATTGAGATATCTGTTCGTCTGGATGTGCTGGTAATTGCAAATGCTAGTGCAAACTGACTGGTTATGCCAGGCGCCTGTAGATTAGCTTTGGCCTGAAGGATGTGGCAGAGTCTGCTGCAAGTCATCTATAGCTATTTCTAGTTGGATTTAGGTCAATTCGCCCAGCCTGCAAGTTCAATTTCACTGATCACTCCACCCTGTTCCTTCAGAAATGAAGTCGCCCAGGGAAATATTTGGGGTTCCATCCAAATACCTCAATATATTGATGCAGGGGTTTCCGTCCCAGCAAAAATGAATTCACAATGCGAAAACAAAGATATTGTCCTAGCCACTAAAGAGATGATCTAAAAGCTGATCAGCACCCTTATTTATACTTATTCAGATTTTTCCATGAATAGGCCAACCTTGATTTGAATTTAAACCCATGTTAGCACCGATCTGAAGAAAAATAAAGCTTTTATTTTATTTATTTATATTAGTAATTATAATAATGTTATTATAACATTCTATTATGATTTATCAGTGTTTAAAAACACTATTACTAAACGGTAATATTATTTCTCCTAGACAGAGGGGACATGACCGATCATCATCCAGTGAAGCTCCTCTTGACATTTCCACCTGCACTTCTACATCTGCCGCTTCCCTCTAAAAATCAACAATCTCCTCCTAAGTTACTGATTCGAATTTGGGTACAGATTTGCAGGTACAGCAAAAAAATTCCATGGGTACATCCATATCTATATATATATATATATGTTCAAACATCAAAATTATAAAATATAAACTATCACTCCCATTATTACAATGATACAATCCATACAATGTAACTTTCCCATACATAAATCCATAATTGCCAATAAATATTCATAGCATCCCAAATGTAATATCATATTCATAATTTGCAAAAATGATAATGTTCAACTTTCAAGTCTCAAAATGTCATTATACAATGAGAATTCAAATTCATCTTCATCTGAAGCATCAAGCCCAAGCCCAAGGTCATCATTTAGTTCAAATTCAACATCATTTGAACCACAATCCATTGGAATGCCACTCCCACTAGCTACATCTCTGTCAAGTTCCACAACTGCCTTGTCTATAGAGACTTGGGCAAGCTGTGCAACTGTAGCATCTAAATCAGCACACTAAAGGGCTAGATCTCAATTCCTTGTCACACCCACATTATATTCAGGTTTCTTATGTGACAATAGACTTTAGACCAAATCCTCTGCTTTTTTTGCACCCAAACAATTATGCTTGACTGAGTGGATGGAGTATGTATTCCAATTCCACTCAGCCAAAGAAGAACTTGCAACCTGTTAAAACATAATTATAAATTTATAAATTATATAACACAAATATTTTAATATGATAGCATCAAATGCAATTGGGAAATGATAAAAATAAAAAATAAGAAGATACATACTTGGGAGAGAATTGTAATTGCAAGAGGCTGCAAGAAAATGGAGCCTTGACCATGTACGTACTACCACTCATCAACATCCATCCCATATCTAGCTTGAAGAGCTACAACATCATGATATTTTGTAGATACAAATTGGCCAACCTCCCTCAAGACAATATTTCTAGTTTTCTCATCTGAATATATCTTTTTAAAAGCAGCCCTATAGCTAGTAGCAACCTCCGCATCTTTATATGGTGGCACCCTCCTCGGCAATGCAAGCATCTCTGTGTTATAAAACTTTAGCGTCAAAGCAAATGCTAAGAGATGCAAGTGGGTAGTCATCTTGTTCCAACGGTCAACAACAATTTGTTGCACAACTTTGAAAAAAGTTTACATTGGGTCATTTTCTTTTTTCTCTATTATTGCTCTTATTTTCTCCACCATGCAATCCATGCCACCATAAATTTCACCCAAACATGGGTGATCAATATCAACATACCTAATCATGCTCATGATGGGCTTGATGAAATTCAAAACATATTCCACACGATCCCACCATTCATCATCAAGAATCAATGCTCTTACTTTATGGGCTCATTTTGTGTTTGACTACTTCCATACACTCAAGGTGTTGATGACCATAGCACTCAAGGCCTCTCGCACCTTCGCAATTCATCTTAAGATGAGTGTGTGAGATGCAAATCGTGTTTCAGCAACCTAACATGGCATAAAAAATAAAAAATTAAAAAATTAAAAAATACAATTTAAATTACCTTCAACAACTCCAACTTGGAGAAGGTCCTGAAGATGGCTTGTGACATGTGATGATTAGTTACAAAGATTTGAATCTCCTCCATGTAAACTTGTTTCACCTAATTAATTTGTGTGCCAATCTTTTGTATGATTGAATTGAGTGAGCGAACTGCATACGGTGTCCAAAAAATGTGACCATATGTAGCCTCCACTATAGACCTAGCTGCCCTAAAACTTTTAGCATTATGACTTGGACAATATTTTGAGGCCCCACCATGTCAGTGGATATTAGGATATTGGCAATGAAACTTGCATCTTTCCCTTGCCCCTCACAATCCTCCGCTTTCAAAAACATCGCCCCTTTAGGGCACATTGCTATAACCATAGTTGAAAAACTCGGACTTGGCAATGACTGGGCAAGCACAAAATATTTAATAACTTGGGACTCGCAGAAACTTGGGGAAAAACTCAGCAACTTTATCAAACATTTGAAAATATATTTTTCTAAATATTCTTCAAAAACACATTTATATAAATTTAATGTCATTAAATTTATGTTTTAAATATATTAAATAAACATATATTAATAGAAAGCTATTTAAGTCATAATAGTATTAATTTAACATCATAGTATTAAAAATTCATGTCTCATAGTATTAATTTTACATTTAAATACGTTGGGTTTTTATGTCTGCGAGTCTTTCCGCGAGTGACTTGGCTGAGCAAATAACCTGCGAGTACTCGTGAGTCTTGCAAGTACTCACAGAGTTTTTCAACTATGGCTATAACATTGATCAATGGACTATTTTTACAATCTTTCCATCCATCAAAAACGATGAACACACCTATTTCCGGCCATGTATCTTTGATGAATTTCAATTGTGTCTCTATGAAAGCTTTCTCCTTTACCAATAAGGTGGTTCGCACCCTTTCATACCCGAGACAAACATAATCAGAAGGTGCATTGCGAAGGGTATTCACCATGTCCTGAAAATAAGGTGATCTAACAATGTTGAAAGGAAGCCCATTGCCATACATGCAACAAGCAACACTTTGATTTGCAACCTCTCTAATTTCATTTTTTAAGGCAATATCCAATGGACCACTTATTCATGTAACCACAACATTCTCTAGTTCAGAAGGTTCTGGTATTGGCATGAAAGGATGTGGATCAGTTAGTCTTGTGGAGCCACTACCACTAGAAAGAAGGCCTCTTCGAGCTTGCCTTGGCAAGAGGATGATCAGTCTTTGATTTGTTGCTTCTCCTGTCGACTTTCTCTTGTTCTCTAATATATTCCATAACTAGAGCTTTTGGTAGGCCTTTGCCATCTAATCCCTTACAAAATTTTATTCCACGTCCACAGATGAAGCAAAGGTGACCTTTCACACGATAGTATGAGCTGGTATATGCCACAATGGTTACACTACCAAAGAAAACTTCCACCACTAGACATTTGCTTGATCATTGTTGTATAATGCCAAAGTGGTGAATCAATGTCAATTTTCAAAGGGTTTTGTGGAGTTTGAGCCTCAACAACTAAACTAGAGCTTGCACTTTCAACCTAAGCCATTATGTATGAATAATGAACCTAAAATAAAAAATGAAAAACTCAACATTATTGAAAAAAATTCAGTATTATAACCCCCTAATATGCATACAAAGTGTAAAAACATATTCAAAACTTCTTTAAAAAAAAAATTAAAAAACTTTAAAAATTAAAAAAAAAACTTGAAAAAATCATGAAAACTTGGAAAAAATGAAGATTCACTCACCTTTGATGGCTAAATCTTCCTTCTCCAACAATTCCTATGCCTTTGATGCATGTCTCATACCTCTGTAGCCTTCACCTTTGAAGAAAAATGCAATCACTGTCAACATCTACTTGGAGAAAAACAATGTGAAAAGTGCAAGTAGAACGAGTGAAAAGAGCAAATGCAGGCATGTTTAGGTCAAAATTAGGGTTGGGCAAATACTAAAAAGGTAAAAAAATCTTTTATAAAGTTTAAATTTTTTTTGGTTTTTAATCCATGGGCCCCATTTTTGGGCATCCACAAGCTTAGGTTCCCTTGAGTACATCCGGTTTTGCCCCTAGGTTTGTCTTGGGTGCGACGTCTCGTCGCACCCAGGGATAAACTTGCGTCATACTGGGCCTAGAATCATACCCGGCTTCGATTCTAAGGCCAAAATGAAGAATCCGGTAACTTAGATCTCCTCCATAGAAAACATAGGCTCCACATTCTTGGAATTCCAATCTGAACATGGATTGATGCCATCCAAGCCAACTGTATCATGCATCTCTTTTCCTTTTGACACACAGACGTTTATGTTATTGGGTTCTTGTCTTCACGTCTGGAATTAGAGCTAGGTGCAGTATGGGTCCCAATGTGGTCCGGGTTCACACTTGGGTTCATCTCGGGTGCATCTCGGGTTTCCCTTTGGTTGCCTCTGCGTAAGACAATTTGTTGACTCGCCACTCATTATTGTCGAAAAATTGGAAATCACTTTTGATTGGAGATATAGTGGTTCTTGCCTGATGTCTTAGATGTAAATCTGCAAAGTAATAGAGGTCAAGAGCTTTAGACTCTCTGTCTTAGCTTTTGCTGGAGCATTCTCAAGAGAATGGAGGTCGTTGGAGTGAGAAATCTCTGTTGTGACATTGCGAGACTCTTCTTTTCATAGGTGCAAGTATGGTGGGACAATTTGTGGCTCTAAATTAAGTAAAATGTGAATGAAAGGGTAAAGTTCAATGTTTAGTATATGTATTTAATAATGTTTAGTAAAATATGCTTTTTATTTATTAATTAATTTTAATTTTTTTATAAATTCATATATATATATATGTGTGTGTGTGTGTGTACGGACAAACCTGTTGTGACGTTTTCACACATCACCCCATTACAAATGGGGATCCCCTTGTTTTTTCTTTTTAGGGTAGTGTTTTGAGTCACCAATCTTTGCAAGTATAGAGTTAGGGGTTTTCAAGAGTTTTTTTTCTGAAGTCCTCAAGTCAATTGGACCAATCATGATCAAATGGACATTTTGACAAAGTGCTGAGGCAAGCCAAAGAGTGAAAAAGGCAATTGCTTGGGGCCAATTTTGACAACTTCCTATTTTTTATGGAATTCTACTTTTTTGCTTTTTGCTTTTTCATTTTTGGCACTTTGGGACGAATCCAGGAAGTAGCTTTTTTCCTTGCTTTTTTCTTTTTGCTTTATCATTTTTGGCATTTTGAGACCAATCCGGGAAGTAGCTTTTTTTCTTTTTTCTTTTTTCTTTTTTAAGCTTTTTTGAAAGTTGACCTAGGATTGGGTTATTTAGGTCATGACAATGCTCTATTTAAGCCTGACTCAAACCGAGGAAAAGGTTGATGTAATGTTTTTGGTGTTTGGCAATAAGAAACTTCACGGTTTTCCTGAGATTTGCTGCAAAACCCATGTTTCAGTCCTTGGTACTCTTTTGTACAGATTGGTAATTGAAAAGGCAGGCCATGGAATGTTAGAATATTGAGTTACATTTCATTTCCATCTGGTTTGAGAATATTTGGTGAAGAATTGAGCAAGATCCATCTATTTTTGTCAAATCGGGTCCAGGAAACCCTCTTACCTAGGGTTTCGAACAAAAAATGCAATAACTTTAAATTCCCCCGTCCAAAATTCATGAAACTTGGGGGAATGTCAAGCTTGTGTGTGTATTTTAAGATTCCTATGGTTGTAGGAATGACCGTGGAAGGGGGAGACAGTTCTAAGCAATTTTAGCCTGGCATCTCTATGTGACAGGTTATGTTTGACTGCACTTTTGCGTGCTGGGCAGAATTGGAGGCATTTGCACCCCAAATGATTTGGATTTGGTGGTTTGGGAAATGTTAGGAGCTGTTCCAAGTGGTGGTGTGTTGATTTGATTCATTTTAAGGGTACTTGCTTTGTAAATTAGGCCTAATTGGGGCTCTAGGCCTAATAGGACAGTCATAAACCTAAGAGGCTAATCATTGTGTCAAAGTCTGAGTTTGGACTATGTTTTAGGCCTTGTTAAGACATTTCATTTCATGTATTACATTGGCATTCTTACCCTTTGGGTTGGTGTGTATTAGTGTTGTCCTACGTAGAAGGCTACTAGGCCTAGGAAGGGTCTGAATGGTGTCAAACCTTGGTTTGAAGGTTGTGACCAAAGGAAGTTTATTTGGGGTCTGAATTTGCTTTTGTAAACATGTTCCAAGGTTCACACATGACTACCCAAGGAATTCCACATCTTGTTTATGTTGGTCTTGAGTTTGAACAAGGAAGCCTTGAGGGATTAGGCTTATTCACATAGTGAATAGTCCATCATGCTTGATATGTTATTACTGATGCCTAGAGCCTTGTGAGGGGTTTGTGGTTGGTTGGGAGCCTGATCCAAGTGGATCCAAACAAAATTTGGGAAGTTGTGTCCAAAGGTTGCCTTGTTTACTTATTCCCCTACAAGGCTCTACATCAGTTTGCTCTATGCCCATAACCTTTACATGAATAAGAGTAACCAGAGGAAGAGGAATTGTAACTTACAAATTTATTTTGCCAAATGTGTGAAGATCTTGCTGACTGGTTTACTCCATTCCTTCTTCCTTTGTTGATGATCTTGAGATGTTCATTTGCAGCAGTCATATGTCCTTATTTCCTCCTGTTCTCAGTCTTGTGTGCAACAGCATAGTTTGATCTTCTATATCTCCTTCTTGGGTTCTTATCTCTCCTGAAACCATCTTCATTTAGCTTGCCTTTACCCTTCTTATCAGCATTATTCTTTCTTGCAGCAGTAGCCTGTGCTTTCAAACTTTTAGCAGTGGTGGTCAGATCAATTTTCTTTCTTGGAGCATTCTTGACTGTGAAGGTTTGTCCGTGACCATTCAAGCTTGAAGATACAAAATTTATGTCTCTTTTTGATGACTCGCCACTGGTAGATCATTGGCCAACCTCATAACCTAAACTAGTAGTATCTTTGCTGATTTTCTGCTTGCTCAACATCTTGCCCAGAGCGTCAGTGCTGTCACCAAACTTGATTCTTACTTTGAGTTCTTCTTGGCATTTCTAAAGCTCTTTCCTGAGATTTGCAACTTCAACTTCTAGCCTTTGACACTCCTTTCCTTTTGTTTCCACTTCTAGCTGTAACTCCTCACACCTTTTCTTCTTGACATCAAAATCTGTTTCCTTCACACATCCCTTTGGCTTCTTCTAGTTGAGTTGTCAACGTGCTGATATTCTTATTGGACTCTTCAAGACATTTGCTCAGCTGATCACAGTTCTCTTGGACTGTATTCTTATAATTTTTATATTCTTTCCTAACATTTTTCAATTCTTCAAGGGCACTTACCAACTCACCTTCAAGATCAACTTCAGCCTCAATTTCTTCACCCTCTCCATTACTGCCAAAAGGGTCTTGTCTGCTAGATTGAGATGCATTGTCACAGCTTGATGTAATCCTATCACCTTGGGTATCTTGTGCCATGAATAGATGTGTTTCATTTTCATCTTCATTGTAGCAACTAATAGATCTGCTTTGACCATCTTTACATTTATCTGCTCCATTAATCTTCTTCCTCTCACAATCTGATCCAGCAGTGGTAGGCTCTTCACCATATACTCTCTTCAGTTTATCCCATACAATAGGAGTAGCAGGGACTGTATAACCATTTTGAACAGACATCCAAATATCATAACCTAAGGCAGACAAATAGGTTTCCATTCTTAAGCTCCAAGGGACATAGTTCGTGCCATCAAACATAGGTGTAGGGATTGACTCAAAATTAACCATTGTGTTCACAAACTTGAATCTACCCAAGTTAGAGGAAGCTTATCTAACCGGGAACCTAGGGCTCCGATACCAATTGAAGGAACACAATGGACCACTAAGAGGGGGCTGAATCATTGGTCATAACAAAACTTTAACCTATTAGATAAATAAAACTTTAATAACAGTCATCTAAAACTATGAGCAGAGATATTGAACACTTTTATACACACACACTCAGAGCAATCTCATAACACATGAACATACGAGGAAACCCCACGATGGGCAAAAACCTCGGTTAGAAATGATGTTGGAGTCTACTACTTGTTGACGTGTATTTTATACACCATCATACACAAAATAAAATACCAATAGGCATCTTATCCTCTCTTGAGAAAAAGCCTCTAACTGCTGAAGATTCGCATAAAGGATCAGTTAGGAAGACTCCAAGGTTCTGGTTAGGAGGGTCTCTACGTGTGGACAAGCTTCCAGCGGTATGATGTGATTTGCTGTATCCTTCAAGGGGTCTTACGCTTCCGAAAGTTCAAGATTTTACTAAACTAAAGAAACTTTCAAAAAATAACAAAAGGAGTAGGGTTTTCAAGGGGTATAATCTAGTCTAACCCTAAGAATGACTTCGTGAAGACATGACTTGGCAAGATTCAACCAACTTCAATTTTGCCATAAGATAACAACTCAATTGAAATTGATGCGATCTTCTAAGGTAACAAAATGATTTTCAATGCATTAAAGATCAAAGACACTACCACGAAGGTACATAT